>NW_022900936.1:19361855-19403839 GCF_012274545.1 Fukomys damarensis
TTTTTTTTTTTTTTTTTTTTTTTTTTTTTTTTTTTTGTACCAGGGATCGAACTCTGGTCCTTGCGCCTTCGAGGCAGGCAGGGGAGACACTGAGCTATATCTGGGCCCTACAGCCAAACATTTTTTTAAAAAAAAATCAAAGATAGCATAATGTCCCTAACCTTTCTTAAGATTGTATTTCTATATGATGCTAAGAAATTTTAATTATTCAGGAGTATTAATTTTAGTTTTAGTTGCAGGCACTATAATAGTTATACTGTGGATATAATTGGAAGTTAACTATGTGTAAATATCATATATTCCAATTCCTATTGGTACCTATTTCCAGAAACAGTACTAAGTTGAAAAAAAAAACATTAGTATAATAAGAAGACAAACAATCAGAAAACAATTCTTGATTTTCTATCTACAAGAAAAGCGTCAAAGACAATAATTGGATGGAGCATTAGAAAAGTTTTTATTGATAGTTTGTTTCTTCTTTCTGCTGGATAATAAACTGCTAGACATTTTTCATTCAAGAAGTCTGTTAAAAAGAAGAAGTCTTAAAATTAAGGATTTAAGAGTGCACTCAGTTTTCAAGGAATTAAAAGATTTTACAAAATAATTCAAAAAAAGGGAAAGTGCATAGTAAATTTAATAACTCAGATTTCTTTACATTTGATCTAATGACTGATTAAATATCTGCGGTGAGCACATGTCTGTAAGCCTGACATTCTAGGAGGCTGAGCAAGGAGGAGCACAACATCTAGCTCAACCTGGACAACTTAGCCAACTGGTGAGACCCTTTTTTAAAATAAGAAATTTTTTAAAAAGGGCTGATAATGAAAGCCCTGAGTTCAAGTTCCATACCAAAAAAACAAAGACTACTTAATGGCAAATAAAACAAAAGCTTCAAAATAAAATAAGAGTTGCTCTTGTTGAGATAAGAACTGAAATAATGATTTTTTTAATTCATGGCAAAGATGATGAAACAAAATGAAATTAATGTTTACTGCCAAGAAAGGTTAGATTCCAAATTATATGGTCTGTGCAACAACATGGGAAGCAGGAGTTAACTTTATGGGGTCTCTATCAGGCCACAGATAAGTAAGTGACCATTCAGGCTGGATGACGGAAGTATGGCATTCATGACCATTCTATTTCTGCCTCTGCAATCACATCACGAGTGTGGTTTTATTTATAAGGTTGATTTGTAAAATGGTATTTTGCTAGAGAAAATGTATTTAGGGAATTGGAGATCTAAATTCATTTGTGTTAGAAGTAGTAGAATGAAAATATGGAGTTAGAAAATTCTTCAAAACTTTCATTATTAAATATCTTATTATATCTAAAAGGATGTCTTACAAAAGGAGGGAGAATTTAGTTCATGGTAGGATGGTGTTGAAACAGATTTCCATTGGATGTTGGAATAGTTCTTTAATGAGGCATATTGCCAACTGAGGTGAAATATTTCCTGAGAAGATGTTTCTAATTATGGAGCAAAGGAAATTCATCTTGCTTTAAACCTAAGAATTTACGATTAATTTGGTCTGGATACCAGATTGTTGCCATTACTGTCAACGTGAATATGTATACTGTAAACACAAATTGTGAACAGTTATTTTGTGCTCAACCTTTCATTAAAGATAATGAAAATTGCAGTTTTCTTTTTTTACAAAACAGCTATAGGTTGTAATATTTCTAATGAGTTTAAAAGATAAGTAAAGAAAAACTTTGGTAATTATCTTAAGTTAAAACAGTGTTATATTTCACAGCAATTTTTCAAGCTCTAAATATATCTTATATAACTGTTTCTCACAGCTAAATCTGTGTTAGTGTGCTTTGTAGAGTGCCTTTTACAGCCTCACACCTCAAGTTAAGCCAAAAAATGTCATTGCATAATCCCATAGCTCACATTTTATACGTTCATATTTGCTGTTGTTTATCAAATTTTCATTTGTCCTTACAAGAATGCTGATCAAGATCCTAACAGGACAATTAGCAATGTGAAATAGGAAGCAAAGGACCAAAAGTGTAGGGACAGTGAAAAGGACAGGGAAAGGGGAATAAGGGAAAAGGAGAAAATATATGAGAAAACGTAAAAATGGAATTAAAGTGTTTGTAGGTGGGGAGGGCAGGAGGGGGTGAAGGTAGGGTGGGGACAAGGGGAAAAAATGAGAACCAAGACCTGGCATGTAAAGGTACAAGATCCCAGTAATGAATGTAACTGTAGTGTCTACCTAGAATGTACCAATAAATTCAATTTAAAATTTAAAAAAAAATCTTACCATAGATTTGGCTTTATAGTTATGCTTTACACAATAATTATTTTCAAAATATTCATTGCTTCATTGGTCATGTAATTAAATATAATGGTCCTATAATTATAAAATAGATAAGATTGCATATTTGTTTAATGGTGTAACCTTGGCTAGCTGCTTCATATTTCTTTGATATTAAATTATAACTTTTCAGTTGCCAAAAATTATCATTGGTACCTGTAATTTATGTTACTAGACAATTACATTTTTTTCCTGAAAAATGGCTGGTCAAGAGATATATTTTTGTTAAGGTCATATATGTCTGGAATCACGATGTAAAGATTTCTGTATTAAAGTAGAATTATAATTCATAGTAAATAAGTGCAAGGGAAAACTGGTGTCAAAATGAAAACAAGCAGAGATACCAAGGAGAGGTTATTCTTGCCTAGAGTGTTTGTGGTTTTTTTGTTCTTTTGTTTGTTTGTTTTATAGTAGAATTCTTTTTGACTTAGTAGGAACCTGAAGGAAATGGGAATGGGTATTTTACATTCTGTATTTTGACTCAAATTTGCTGCTAAAGTTATCTTTCTACATTCAGATCACCATCAAGAATATATTTTTAAATAACAATTATGCATTTCCATGTCACCAAAGAAATCAATAAAGATGACAATTATAATGGAAAATGATTGTTTTCTATGGAATATCATTAAAGTATTTCCACTTTAATAAATGTTATGGATTGCTTTACAACAATGTATTGTATATAAAAGCCATAGATTAGAATATGGGTCAGGTGGAAAATAAAATTATGCAATAAGAAAGGTAAAATTTATAAATTATTTATTTTTCTTTCAAAATATCTGAGAATATTTCAACACCTGAGAATATAGAAGAGTAGGATTCTATATATTAGGTAGCTGGGATTTCAATAAATAGGTTAAAAGTTAATAAATCTATGGTCTTCTTGCAGGAAACACTATCGTACTGAAAATTTTTGAGAAAATATTTAAGGTAGCAAAATGATTCCTTTCAGTAGGCACATCAAGCAAGAGGAGGATATTTAAAGTTTAATTAGGCATTCATTTAATTGCAGTCACTGTTAATTTTACAGAATACTTTCTTATATAAATACAAATCTTGTTATTTTGCTTTACTATTATTTACAACATATGAAATTACACTAAATTTTCTTGCTGGTATTTCAGAAAAAATATATATATACTTGTCACATAAAAAGTTGAAAGGGAACTTATGACTATTTTTCATATTTTTGACAACTCACAAGACTACTTTCTTCTTCCAGGAGGATAATGACAGCCAATTAGTATTATTTTCCTGTTGTGGTGTTTATTATTCAGTTAGTTCCTCCATGCTTTCATCTGCAATGGGAAGAAATACTAAGGAATTTCTTAATTACTTTCAATTTCATTTGGAGGTGCTTTCAGTACCTTTAGAACACAATTTATAATTACTATTTTTAAAATTACTGAATTCTTCCTTAACTCTATGAACTGTTTAAAATGTCAGCAAAAACACTACTGAAATGGAATTATTCAAGCCTTTACAGCGAAAATCTTGCAATTTTCTAATGGTTTACATTTTTTTTATTTTTATACATAAAATTATGGTAATCAAAATTTGAATTTCTTCCATGGACATGAATGTTTCCTAGTTAACTGTGGTCACTCCTTGGTTCAAAGGCAATAAACCAAGTTTAATGAGAATATTATGTCCTTAAAAAATGTAATTGACAGCAAAATCAATTACATAACAACTATTCATCTGATAGGATTTCTGCCAATTTCATTTAGTTAATAATATGATCAATATCAGATCACAAATGCTTAACACTATCATCTCATATGTTTAATACTAGGTTTAATTATTATTTTATTAACATAGAGGTAAATATGACTTAGATTCTTGTGTTTGAGAGACTTTATAAGACTTCAAAGAGTATAGTCCCTTAAGGATTTAGCAGATGCAAATGTTGGACCATCAGTGAAAGAGTTCAGCATCCATGAGAAGCTCCTAGAGTTTCTACACTACTGTTGGGATGCTTGTTAGTCCTACAGGACTGTAAACTTGAAATTGAAAATAACTAAATTTTGGAGATGAATTGTGGCTTGGAGAGGACATAATAAGGCAGATGGTCCCTGTGCAGGTTTTATATCTCTCTACTCAAGTAGCCAAGATAAACTGTTCCACCAGTAACATCAGTTGGTCAGCAAAATGCAAGTCCAAAGAAACTCAAATCGTAAATGGCACGGTGTGGGAAGAGGGCCAAGGAGTACCCTCGGGGCTACAGATTGATGAGGAGTATTCACAGTACTCACAAAAGTTGTTGTACTTATGGGATAAGTACAGTACTACTGCAGTAAAATATAAAAATAAGAAAGCAGTGCTGAGAATTTAACTCGGTGGTACCACTACCTGCCTCGCAAGCACAAGGCCCAGAGTTCAATCCCCGGTACAAAAACCAAAATAAAACAAAAAAAAACAGCAAAGAGTAAGGCCATATGAGCCAAAGTCTGGAAGAAACTAAGGGCAATAGTCCAAGTATCCTTGCCCAGTAAAACTATGCGTTTAAGTCTCAGCAATTAGGTGTGACAAAATAAGCTAAGTTTTTCCAGACAAGAACGCCCGCCTGAGCCTTGCGTAGTTTTTACTGGGCATCAGTCACTTACACATGAAGTGCCTGGATGCTTGAACTCTGGTACCTAAATTTCAGCTAACTACAGCAAAGGAAAGAAAGGAAAAGAAGGAAGGAGGGAGGGAGGGAGACAAGAGAGAGGGAGAGAGAAAGTGAGAGAGAAGAAAGGCAGGAAAGAAAGCGATTCCTCACACTTTACAATGTTAGCGTAAACCTATTAAAATTTTGTCTTTTGCCTAAAGCTGTGTCTCATACAAAATTGGGACGAATATTTCAAATATTTAGGGCTGAACTCTTCAAAGACAGAGAAGAGGCAGGGCCAGGTGCAAAGCCTGACCTTTGGAAATGTTGAGGTTTTGAGCACCAGCACAGTTCATGCACAAAAACATTTTTTTTCAACAAGTAGCTAAAGGTGAAGTATAAGACTGGAAAAAAAATAAGAACCAAGACATATCATGTAAAGGTACAAAGTCCCAAAGATAAGTGTAACTGTATTGTTTACTTTAAACATACCAATAAACTTTTAAAAAGAACTATAAGACTGTAGAAGAAATCTATATATTAAAAAAATTTAAAAATCAACCTATTTAACTTGATTAAAGTGCACAACATTTCTGTATAAGTGCATGAATCATGCATGAAAAAATTAGCCACATTTGCCTGATTTTTTTAAGCATAATTATACTTTGGTTATGCATGTAATAAGAGAATTTATTTTTTCTTCCAGGTATGCAGAAATGTTAATAACTATGATGAAGATATATTTGATTATTTCTTTGACATATTCAAAGTCAGAGTCATAGGGACTCTTAGGATATAAATTAAATAAATTTTTGGTGAGAGATGTTAATTTTTATATCCAAGTGATAGTCAATGTCTACTTATACTTCCCCAGAATAATAGGTTCACAAAATAGAATTTGAAAATAAAGTTAAATAATAAAAATTATTAAAAATAATCCTAAGACTTTGAACTTGTATTTCTAACTTTGTTCTGTACAATAAAGTTCCAAAGGTTTCATAAGAAAATATTTTTTGTGATCCATGAAAATAATATAACATATAAAAATGTTTTGCAAAACAAAAGGGGTTGGGATACATAAAATAGTGTTGACAGTTGCTAGAAATGTTGCTGGTTGCTATATTATTTAATGTATTTGAGAAAATAATTATAATCTATTTTTCCTGCATTAAAATAAAATTTAAAATATTGAAGCAACATAAAATGAATATTGGTTTCCTAAAGTTAGGCAATATGAATCTTATGCATAATTAATCCTGTTTTTTTTCCAAGGGAATAATTAACTGTTTTTACTATGTCACATTTTACAATGTTTGCATAGTTAGTGCTAATGTGAAAATGATCACTTTAGTGTAAAAATCAGTATAATTTTCCCTTTTTCTATTTTTAGTTTATCATGTGTTACTATGCTTGAGTCATGCTTTGGATTTCTGTGATTTTCACCCTTTCATGCATTCAGGACCATTTGAAGCAATGAAACTTGATCTTCCCGAAATCTTCCCTTCTTTGACTTCATACTACACAGCCCTTTTCTCATAATTGTTTATTAGCTTGCTTTCATTACCTTTACATACTCCTCATGTCTTGCTCTTACGTGACTATTCCTTAAGACCCGTTGGCATTTATCTACTGAACACAATTCTTAGTAATATCTTCATTCCAGATCTCTCTCTTCTATTCTTCCTCCAATCTTTTAACCTCCCTTTGGTGATTTTCATGTGTCTTTTCCAGGAGTAACTTGAGTTTAATATGGCTGAACATGACTTAATTACTTTACAGTTTAATCTAGAGCCTCATCATTACCTCCTTAATTTCCATCATGATAATATTTTTCTCCAAGTTGGCTAGGCTATAAAATATGCAGCATCATTTGAGTCCCTCTTCCTCATCTGTGGTATTTAATTAATCAGTAGCTAATATTATTTTAACCTTACTTATGACTCCTCTTTACTTCTAACTTTCCTCTCTTCTGCTCATCCAATCCTACCCTCAATTTCAAGTGTCTACTATTAGATCATTTTAATCAATTATAAGTAATAGCTTTACTAATAGGTTTTCTTGGGTGCCATTTATCTCAGAGCTATTAAAGACTGCTTTCATCTCTTTCATAAAGACAAATGCATGTGATACTCCAGCAAAAAATGCAAATTCCTTTGCATGACAATACGATATTCAGCAATTCGTCTAAGATTGTCTTTTCTCAAGTAGGATCACACTCGAATTTGTCACAAGTTATTTAATAGTACTTTCTCAGGGTTTTTTTTAACTTTTATTTTCTAGTAACTAAACTTGAATGTGAAGATGAATTTGAATGTGTGAAGATGAAAGAATGAAAAAGAGGGCTTTAAAATACAAGTCGCTTCATATTCCTATTCAAGAAAGATCTGTTTTATGTCTTTTGAAGTTATTCAATTTGTTCTTGTAATAGACACTGAAATTTGAATTAAGTGCAGGTAAAGTAGTATTTGGGAACTGCACATTTCTATACTCTCTGCCAAATATATATTTTTGCTATTTTTGTTTCCACAGTTGTTTTCCCCTGCTTTTCTCCTTTGATGGTAGTGCAGTTCCTACCTTTCATTTGTTGTGATGCCAATGGGCAGACAACAGAACTCTCTGGTTAATACTCCTTCTCATATTTTGAAATATTTTTCAAAAATATATACTTATACATTTAACAATTAAAATAGATTTATTCTCCTGTTTATGACTTCCACTTCTAACCATGAACACTTCCAGTGCCATTACATAAGGTGACAATTTATAGAGAAATTTTTTATAAGATTGATTTTATAATTATCTCAGGAAAAGAAAGAGGAAGCAATAAAATTATGTAAAATAACATAAATTAAACAGTATTCCTAGAATTGAAAAAAAAACTACTGGAGAAATTATTTTCCCTATTTGTATTTATTTAATAACTTTCCAGGTGTCCTTATTATCAAGTTGTCAGAACAAAAATAAAAATAACAAAGTAATATGAAAACCGTCACCCTACTGGGTAAGTAGTGAAATGTCAAGTAGCGTTTACAAATGGCATCAACATCTATATAAGAATGATTAATGTTCAAATGTGAACAGATGCCAACTGTTTCCAAATTGTATTTTAAAAATGAATGAATTAGCATGTATGAGGCCCTGGATTCATTGTTAAATACAGCATGACAAACAAGTGAGTGGAAGATTCATGACAATTTAACTGGCTTTAGGCTTTTATAAACTGTGGGTGAACAGAAATATTAATGATAACTTCTCACATAAAATATAAACTTTATTTCTAACACTTGGGGTACCTAATAACTCATGTGATGAAAGACTTACAAATATGCTCAGTAAAAAGTAAAATTTTAGCTTTTTAAAACAGACAATTTTGACTACACAGTTGATATTCAGGAAACTATAGATTGTTTAGTAACATCGAATGACAAATACATTTTAGAATTTATTGTCACTTAAACAGATCAAATGTAGAAGTAAGTGCTTTTGCCTTAAGAATCTGGGTTTACCTAAAGGTAGGAGAAGATGGCAAGTGAGAATCTGAAAGATACTATTATTTACTGCTTTATCCTTAAACACTGAAATAGGTAGATAGCTGGAGCTACAAAAAGTCTAGCAAGTTTTATTTGGAAATGCTGGTTCAGTAAACTTCCAAAACACAGGAGTTAGAAGATAAGTCTGAAAGGCCACTTTATCTGGCAATCAAAATTGAAAATCCCCAAAGGCAGAGAACCCAACATGCCTGACCTTTAGGACTGTGAAGGAGCACCCGGAAAGACAGCCACGCTGCTACAAACAACAACCTCCTCCAAATACTGCTCTGCAAATTTTTCTGAATGTTGGAAATATTTTCTTATTAGGAAACTCCAACTCAGAACTATAGGAAAATCAAGTTCTGAAAAAAAACTTTCAGTGTACTCTAGAGGGTGTCTTAGAAGTAAATAGCGTGAGCTCAGATTTGGCATCTATTGAACCAGAATAGGCCAACTGTTTGTTCACGCAATGGAGATATCATCCTACTTATTTTTATTAGCTTCAAACAAATATAACAATGTACTTCTGCCTAACTTGATAGAATAATTTCTGATACAACTTCCTTTTTTTTTAAATTTTTTTGGTACTGGTGATTGAACTCGGGCCACTGAACCACTGAGCTAAATCCCTGGCCCTTGTACAACTTCTTTTATTTGGGATCCCCTGTAAGTAAAACCATGGCATATGTACATATATTTATATTTATATGTATTTCATACTTATATTTGTATTTAGATAAGATAATCTCCACTGAATGTCTTATAAAATTATAGAAGATGACAATTTTGTTCACATCTATATGTCGCCATGCCATGAACCGTTTCTCCTCTGTGATGCCACCCTGACATGTAGCCCTGCCTTGGAATCATTTGACTCTGGACTGAAACTTTTGTAAACTGTGAACCAAAACAAACCTTTCCTCTTTTAACTTGTGGATGTCAAGAATTGTCCTAGCAATGAGAAGGTATCCAAGAAAATGACTAAGCCAGGTTGAAGTTAGAAAACCAAGAAAGAAAGAACACTAACAGATGAAAATCTATGCTTTGGGGAGCAAGGTTGTTGGGACAGCAATTAAAGATTTAATTATAGATGCTGTTCCTGTTTGGACTCTTACTTTAGGAAGAAATAGCCTAAAGTGCCTCTGACGATTTTAGGATTAGGTATAGAGAGAGGATGCTGTAATTCTCTATATGAAATAATATCAGCTGCCAAAAAAATACTTTGGACAGTTAAAGAGACTGTATCTAAGAAAATAGCTGCAATAGAAGTGAGTACATGATCATAAATACAATATCCTTTTGTGCATTTACGAGATTCCAATCTTATGTATATGTTAAATAGGTAGATGAAAGGACAGGTATTAAAAATTAGTATCCCTCCTATTTTGGTGATGACCCTTTAGTTCTGCAATATTGCTAGAGGATAATTATTTTCATAACGAGTAGCATTTACTTCACAAGCCAAGGAATCAGTATGGAGATTTTCCAGCAATCAAAAAATCAGTAAATAACTGATTGGCAATAACCAAACAATGGCTTCTGGTACAAATTGACACTGATAGTAATTTTAATCCGCCCAATTGTCTAATTATATTCTGCCACCTGTGTACTTGACTTTGACTTGATTATCATCATTGTACTTTGATTCTCCATGAATCAAAGAATTAATACAATATTTTGTAATATTATCTGAAAATACTTCATTTCCCCTTAATAACCATAGGCAAATGTGGAAGATAGCAGTAGTTTTAATGACAAAGAAAATGCAACAATATGTATGATTTTACATTTAAATCTGTTTTTATTTGTCCTTATAAAAATGGCAAAATGTGTTATTAAAGAAAAAAAAACAAATAATTTAGAGGTCAGCAATGTATTCTGTATACAAAAAAAAACACAACAAATTGTAATATGTACTTGAAAAGAGGCAAAAATGATATTTTTTTCTATCAATATAACAAACAGTATAAAATGAAGATTTAAAATTATAAAAGAATGTTTATTTAATATTGGTTTTGCACAAAATCACATCATATTAAATTTTTTGCTTTTCTCTAAATGTTTCTGAACTGTCAAGAACTATTTGAATAATATAGTTTCTTCTCTTTTTCTCTGAAAGCTGTATATCTTTACAAAGAAGTATATATTAGTGATAGAATAAGATATTAATTATAACATAAGAAAAAAGTGGATGTTTGATTTGGTGCATTTTATGCACATCTGAAATTTGTATCCCCAAAATAGAATTTAACATATATAATTGATTATTAAATGTAATTAAGTATTGCATAACTAAAACATTGATGTGAGTATAGCTAAGATAAAGGCAGTTTTGATTTTTTTACAGTTTTCAGCATGGCATTTAAAGAATTCCTTCTGCTAAAAAGAACTTGCAGGGAAATAGATTCAACAAAATATTACTATGTGGAATTAAGTGTCCTATTCGTTTCTATTAACCTAATTCATTTTATTATACAAAGTTCTTTTGCAGATCCATCTGTGCACTGGTAGAAATGTCAGGGAATGCAACAGAAAAACTTCCTGGGAGATTTATCATACAGTGTAATTTTTAAACTCCCTACATTGCTGTGCTTGGCAGGATCACAGATTAATGTTATTCAAAATCACTGTTTCTTAGATGATCTTGAAAAGCTCCAAAGGTCATTAGACTCCCCATTGCAACTTAAAGTTAAAATGTTTCAGGAAAAAATTACTCAAGGCATAAAACCATCTTCTGGATCTGGATGCATAATTCAATTAGCTTCTGTAGGTTACTTTTAAATATAAGGCCCTCGATTTGTTTTTTAACTAGTACTATATGCTATAATGTAATTTAATTATCGATGAATTAATAAGCTTAATCAAAGTACAATACTTCTTTAAAAATATGTCATTAAATAGGCAGCACTAAGCAAGTGAATGGACAGGCAATGTCTCTGATCCAAGAGATGTTAACTTATGAAGGAGACTAAAGTCATGGGAACGGACTGGAAGATACAACAGGATGCTATAGATGTCTGCAGTGATTTAAATGAAATATAACACTTCAAGCACATACACTGATAAAAAATTAAAATGATATTTTATATGTGTGTGCACATGTACAATTGGTGCTATTGATTTTTGAGGGAAAATTATACGTCTATATTTTCACCTCAACGCAACAATGAAAACCAAGATAATACACATTACAAAGATCGGACAAAGACACAGAAAAAAATCTGAGTTTCTTTACATAAATGAAAGAGTCTTTTGAGAAAGTGTACTATAAAACCTCGGATGTTGATTAAAGCTGTTTCATAGGGTTTATTTTTCTAAATTATTTCCATTTATGCTAAAGACACTTAAGCCTTTATTTCACCACATAACTTTAAATTTTATGAACTAATTACTTAACTTGAAAATTCATTAGAAATTTAAAAAGTTGGGGCAGGAAAGAACAGAAATGAAAGGAATAAAATATTTAAAATGAAAAAGAAAATATTACTGAACAAACAAGGAAAGTGAGCTGCAGCTGCGTACACATCAATCCCCTCTTTGGGGGACCACACTATTGGTGAAGGCTGAAGCAATGTAGGATCTAGAGACTTAACCCCACAATTGGCTTGTTTCTATTCTGGCTGAAGCCCAGGTCAGAGTGACCTTTACCCAAATTCTGTTCCCGAGTTAAAATACTCTTTACTAAAAAGACAAGATTAATTATTAACCACAGCCTATATTTTTTCTGTTCTGTTCCTAGTTCAAGAATGCTTTGTCATTTCCTTTATAAACCTTGCCTGCATCTGTAACATGTCCATAGCAACTGCACATGCTCTTACATAGTTCATTTACCTCAGTCTAACTATGATGTCACCAATAAATATCCACTGCTCTGAGTGTTCAAGGTCTTTGCTTGTTCAGCCTTGCTTGCAGGAGCTTTGGTCATCCTGGTTCCCCATTTCTCTGTCTCCTTAATTCTGCCTTTGGGTTTCACTTCTAACCTTATGTATACACTGAGCAAGAGATCAGAACCTGCCATGGGGGTCTCTGAGATCCCTCCTTATAAAACTCACTGAGACTGTCTAAAATTTAAAGTACCTTAATATTTAGAAAAGTATTGTTTAGAGAAAGGAGAAGCTGTATCCAGTGTCAAGAGACATTATGATCTAGTAATTTAATACTATTTTTAAGATAGCCCTCTTACTGATTAAAGGAAGTACAGTTATACTTATAGTTTATATTTATTTTCACATTTTTGTGTGTATTATGAGGGTAATGTGTAAACTGTGATCCCCATGAAAATCTCATAGAAGGTATAATTTAGAAACGAATAGGGCAGGGGATTTAGCTCAGCGGTTTGTTGGCCTGCCTTGCAAGTGCAAGGACTCAAGTTCAATCCCCTGTACCAAAAAAAAAAAAAAAAAGAAGAAGAATAAATGTCAGGAAAGTTTTCACTACTC
Source organism: Fukomys damarensis (assembly GCF_012274545.1). Classification (NCBI taxonomy): domain Eukaryota; kingdom Metazoa; phylum Chordata; class Mammalia; order Rodentia; family Bathyergidae; genus Fukomys; species Fukomys damarensis. The sequence continues at coordinate 19,374,742 of NW_022900936.1, forward strand.
TAATTTTAATCAGAATTTAGATATTTTCATGCAAATAAAAGTATTTTTAAATCAATGTTAGATTTTTATGAACCGTATTTTAAGAAGTATATTTATATAAAAATATAAAGAAAACAATAAATATATGTGAAAATGTACAAATAGCATCAAAGTAGTTACATTAGTAAGCGAAACAAAGTTGCTGCAGTATGAAATGTGGCAGACAAAATATTCAGAGATTTGGAATCTTTTTATAAGGGAGCCAAATAAAATGCATCTAAACTGTCTCCAAACTTTTCTGAGAATGGCCGTTATTATATTGTATTTCAATTCAAAGTACGTTTCAGACTTAATTTTGCAAACTATTCTTTAAACCTCATGGGTGTATCTAACTCTCTTATTTTCATAGCAGAGTAGTCATTACATTTTAAAAAATAATTATTCATATTTAGAAATAAAAATAATTTTGCCTATATATACAAAGATTAGTGATCCGTAAAAGCTCAGTAGTCTTGGATTGCACTTGCACTGCTATGGTGAAAAGTTATCATATCAATTCTGTGGAGACATTTTAAAGAAATATGCCATTTCTATCTCCTGGAAAGGAAGGTCAACAACCTAGCTAGCTTACTCTAATTGATTAACCTTGTGAAGCAGCAATGCTCTTTTATTTTTCAATATAACAGATATGAATACATTTGCCATTTTTCGAGGATCTATAGTCTGTATAATAAACTGGAAATCTCTTCACTGAACTCTGTGCTCCATCATATTGCCATTTATAAATGCATTTCCCTGTATTTATTATGTCTTTGTTTTCTTTTTTCAATTTATGACTGCTCTGAAATATCACTAAAATGAAGAATTATTAAAAACGGGGCCGGGGCCGGATCTAACTTAGTGGTTCCCCAGCATGCCTCACAAGCAGGAGGATCAGAGTTCGAACCCCAGAACAACAACAACAACAAAAATAAACAAACAAACAAAAAACTGGGAGAAGATTTCAAGTGCAAAATGTAATTGTCAATTTGGTTTCTCAGACAAACATAAAAGAACCTGTCCTTTCTGACTCATGTTTCATAGTGTAACTGAAATACAAGACATGATCTTCAAGTATAGCACTTGCATATATGATTCGAGTACTTGTTCTTCTGTGCCCAGAAGTTATTCATTCTTTGTAACACTTAGATATTTGTTGCAGTGACAAAATACCTGAAAAAAAACCTTTATGGTGAAAAGACTTATTTTGGCTCAGAGTTTCAGATTTTCATGCCCTAGTCACTTGGCCCAGTTGATTTTGGCCTGTTGCAAGGCAGAATATCATGATACAGAGCACCTGTTGGAGAAAGATACTCCTCACCTCAAGGCACTTGGGACACAAAAAGGAGTAGCCAAAATTGCAACATCCCCTTTGTGGAAATCTAACTAATAGAGAATTTGGGTACCTAGAATAAGGTTGTTACTATGATTCTACTTAACATTGTGATCCAGAAGCCTTTAAAACTGTTTTATAAGATAAATTTAGAAATGCTTGAATATGTAGGCTACAGAAACTACAGACTGTGATAAGCAGATATTGATTTTTGTAAGAGCTTAGAAAACCAGAATATTGAATGGAATATAGAGAACAAAGGCAAAGTCCATGAATTTCATTTGGGAACAAGGTCTTCTCTGAAGTTGGGCTCGAAGCTTCGTGTTATGCACTGGCAGACAGTATGTGTACCTTTTGCCTCATGCTTTGAAACTTTGCAGGAGACTGATGTCAAGGAGAGTGGACTAATCAATTTGGTAGAGGAAATTCAAACATCCCCTATATTATTCAGGCTCTGGCATGGGGGATACTGGCTGCTTTTAGCCAGATTCACAGGGAGAGTTTGGGATGAAAGACAGAGCAGAAAAAAATTGAAAAACTCAAATTTTGGTCCATAAGAAACCATTTATAACTTTGAAACTACAGAAATAATGATTATTGATGAGACAGACACCATTCAAAAGAAAGAAAATATATTAAGCAGAGAAGAAAGATGATATGAGGGCATCATAGAAGTTAGGCAGATGGGATGCCTCATAGACTTGAGTGCAAAAACATAAAACTTTCATTTTGGAATAGTCTCCTGAGAAGAGTAATGGAAAATGGCCACCTAGGAAATTAATTCTCTGGGGTTCATTTTGCTATGCTCAACCATTCTTGCACTTAAAGTCTGCTACAGACAAGGTCCAAGGAACCCTGGCTACTGTTCAAGTTGGCAGTTGATTGGCATTGTTCACATGAAGGTGGTTTTACTGATACACAGAAAAGTTTTGATGTCAGGAAAGTTTCTATCCAGATTTCAAAAAAGAAGGTCAGGCACTTATCCCTTGATAGGGCAGTAAATGAAGTGTGGGGGAGACTTCAGGGAGCTTAAGATACCAGGAATGTAGAAAAGCTGCAGCCCAAAGGGGAGCCTGCTCAACAGTGAGATTTGATTCTTGTCCAATTTGGTTTGTGACCAGAAATTTTCAAGAGTTAAGTTCATGAACCAGAGTACTAATTGTATTTCTTGTCATCTTCTCCAAGATATCAATGAAAATATCTTCATATATGTATAGTTTAACATTTGTAATTTCCCATGAATTTAATAACTGATATAATTCAGTGTTCTAAGGAACTGAAGAAAAATATCCATTCTGATGTGGTATTTTGTAAAGATAGTAGTAAATGAGGGAGAAGACAGACTGTTCTGTGAGTTTGTCATGAACAGCATAGCAGTAGAGAGAGTTTGAAGCCAATATACAGGATGAAAGAAAATTGATATCTGCTACATTGTGTGCTAGTTATGTTATTCCTTACCAGCAATTAAACCACAGCATACTTGAGGCAGAACATAATCTGATTTTCTACAAAACATAGCAAAGAAAAATAAAAAAAAAAAAAAGATGTCACTTTTGTCTTTGCAGTACACTTGCTAAACTTTTTTTCAATTTTTTTGGTCTTCAGGTCTTTTAACACTAAATTTTAGTCAGTCTAAAATACCCACCGCAGTGCAGATTTGTTTCCTAGTTGAAGAATTGCCTTTGCTTTCTTTTTGTCAAAAGGAATCACAGTTCCTGAGTGCTGCTTCAGCATCTTTCTCCAGTAGCTGTGAGATAGATGATCGTGCTTATGTTAGATGAGCTGTCAGGTGCACTGAGCCTGCTTCGTGCAACTTAGTCTTAGGTACCAGGATGATAGAGGTTTCTCGAAACATTCATGGATTCTGGAAGTTAAGACCAAATTAATTATACTACAAAATGAAAACCATGATTATCAGAAAACACATAGCTTAGAGCATTAGATTTTAGAAAATAAAAGTTGTATCTTAAAATAGAAAAATGTGTTTTTATGTTTTGATAACAATTTTTATAACAATATGTCTTATAAAAATTTTAATATTTCTATTCACTGTGCATTTTTCTCCAGGACCTGAAAATTCAATGAATTATTTTTAATTGTAATGAAATGGGTTTAAATAATCCATCTTTATGTTAGTTTTTAAAAGATTTCATTTTATTCTATCTATAAAATAAATTCCAATTAAGAATAGTTCTTAAAAATCATGTCTTCCCCATTCACAATGTAAAAATCAGTCTCTGATTGATTTGTCAATAAGAAGGTGGTTTTCCACTTGTTTGGGGCAAAATATTTTATAGTTAAAATTAATGGTAGCAATTAATTTTAGCATTAAACTGAACAACAATGCATATCTTTTCCTATTGAAGCAGAAATACATCCACAGGTAATGTATAAAAAGTCAGATCATCAGAATGGATTTTCCAACTGCTGTCTCTGAGTGTAGCAATTGAATTCAATGGAAATAATCCTTTTGTAATCAACTACTCTGTACGCATACTTCACTTACGTAATTCTAACTTAGCTTTGCATTTAAAACAGGCACTCTAAACATGTTCTCAGTGGATAAGAATAAACCCTGAAGAGCTACTCTTTAAACTTTGTATTTTTCCACAGAAACTATACTTCAAAGATATTCTGAAAGCACCATAAAGTTTCAGACTACACTGCCCTCAAACTTTGCACATGGCTCCCAATGACATCAATCTGAATTCCATATGCATGGACTGAGGGCAAATGTGTATGTTCGACAATATGTTTAAAACGACTACAAAAATGAAACTTCAAACACTGTGCTGACTTTACAATTTCAAAGGACACTTAGTTTTAAGAACCCAACAAATGCTAAATATGCTAGGTTTTGCTAGCTTAGTATCAAATTGCCACAACATCAGAGGAATTCTCTACAGTCTGAATGTCAAAATTAAATTAACTGAAAGCATGTAAAATGGTGAAATAATTTGTGGTAGCTCTTGAATATCTTTTTATTCAGTTATTTCTTCTCTTGTAAAGTATTCATGTGAAGTCAGTTGAATAGCAAAAACAATTTAATAATAATTTCAGAAAAACTTTAAGATGCAAAACAAAGCAGCCAATATACAACGATAAACTGGATGCATCAGAAAATATTTACAGAAAGACTTACACTTTAAATAAAAGTTACTGATCATATTTCTAACTGAACATTATGTAGTTTCATCAGCTTTAGATCCCTAGATGCTCACTTATGTGATGCAATATAGTCCAAATGGAGCTATGCATTGTATAAAGAAAAAAAATTTTAATGCTGTTCATTTACCTGGAATTATGCTGAATAATTTTTCTGCACCTAAGGAAAATGTCTTGAGTTATTTGTACAAAACTAAATTTTGAATTTATTGTTTTTCATTGTAAATGAGATATATTTAATAATCAATGTTTCCTTTAGAATCTATGAAATGAATCTATGAAATTTCTTTGCTTGAAATCTTACCATTAAATTCACAAGCTACATGGGGTTATGTAATGTTCAACTTCTATCAACAAACATATTATTAGTGGTGAAAAACAAAGAACAAACTTTGGAAACTAACATCTTCCCAAATAGGATATAAAAATTATAGGAAAGTTAAAGGACATTTAATTTTAAAAAAGCATGGAGAGTGAAAAAATGATATATCCAAAATGAACTTTGCATTATTATTTCTTATTCCAAATTTTCTCATCATATTAATATTCAGCCCTACAGCATTAATGTTTCTTCTCTTATTTACAATTTTCCAACCGAGAAAACAATTTCATAATATGTTGGTTTTTCATGTCAGGCTGGATTGTATTAACAACTCTACATGTCACCATAACACAGGATTTAAGAAACATAAAAATAGTCAAATCTGGATGAAAGTTCTACTTAGTGGACAGGCTTGTTAGGGAAGCTTTTATTCACAGAGGAAAAGTATTCTAAGAAGAAATTCAGTAGACAGTTCCTACAGGCATTTAGGAATAAAAGGATAAAGTGTTAGTCCAAGGCCACAGAAAAACATTTAACAATGATTATAGGAATCTCAGCTATGCATAATTTTTAATCTTTTGTCATTCAAAATTTAAGAATTCCTGGGAGAGAGGCTTAGCTGCTGTGTCTTTAAGAAATTCTAAGGAAATTAATGAAACAACTATTTTCCTAGTGGACTGAAATTCTTAAAATTTTACAAACTAATTTCAACCTCTCTACTATGATAAATGTCATGGCTTTACTTGGCAAAAATTCTACCTACAATCCAACCATATATAAACAAATCAAAATAGTTACTTAATATAACTCATCAGTAATGAGAGAGTTTGAAGTTCTCTAATATTGCACAACATTCTTTTTCAGTGCCAAATTATCATGTTGCATGAATTGTCACCTTGACCAAGATAAGGGAGGAATCATTAGACTCACTTTAAACTGAAAACCAAAGCAAAATATCAAAACTCAAAGAAATATACTAAAACTGTTTCACAGACATTTGGACAACAGTAGAATACCTGAGAGAATGAAAATGTGAGTGGACTGAACCTCAGAAACATTTCAGTGTGCTTCTGGTGGGAGTTTCAAGATTGCAGTCCAAGGCGAATGAAGTCAGGCTGATGCCATGAGGTTGCTACCCTGAAGAGGAGGAGGTCGCAGTCAGGACTTCCACAGAGCAGCAGAAAGTAGGACAGCACGGAACTTCAGCCTTCCTCCAGTGTTCAGTAGAGAGAGTGCTTATCACCAAATGTGGTTGTGGAAAAATACCAGAGGTGTAGGAAGGAAGTGTATGAAGGTAGAAGAAATAAGATCTGTTTTTTGTACTGGAATGGGGAAAGTACCTGTTCACACCAGCCAGAAAAGCAGCAAGATTCATAGCACATTTGTGAAGTACTCAGAAGATGACTGGCTCACATGCTGGTAATAACACACAACAGATCAAATACTGCTCTGCTCACACTTACCACATTTGTAATGTTGTACCCCCAAAGGATCAAACTGTCTCCAAGTAAACTGATTTTTGCCAAAACAAATTTTAAGTGTAGTATATAAATACATACAGTAACTAAAAAGGTGAATATTATAAGTTCAATTGTCTAACAAAAAGACTAAACAAGGACAGAAAATTATGAAAAGAGCCAACAAAGAGAATAAAAACTGGCTATGGAACAGAGGTTATAACTAAAATTAAAACAAATCAATTATGTTCTTATGATTTTATTTTACAGCTTCAAAGATCCAGATGAAAGGTTGAACAGATTATATAAATGGAGAGTATTATAAGTGGAATTTCTAATTTCTAATTTCTAATTTCTAATTTCTAATTCTAATTTCTAATTTCTAATTTCTAATAAATGGAGAGTATTATAAGTGGAATTTCTAATTTCTAATTCAGTGGATTATATAAATGGAGAACTAGATGTTTTATCCTCATTTATGCTTTTTTTTTAATGAAAATATAAAAAGTTTTGGACAAAAATATGCTTGATGAAGTGAACGGCAGTTTAGATATTATAGAAATAAGTTTAATAAAGATGAAGACTAAAAGTGAAATGATCAAATAAATAATTGTTTAATAAATGAATAGAGATTCAAATATTTTAAAATATATTGGTTAGATAAGAAATTAGAACTGTTAAATACTGGAGGGTCAGAATTTTTGTCCAAATTTTGGATACTAAAGAAAGCAGCTTCAATAACCTCAAGGAAATTCTGAGAAAAAGGCAAAAACATTAAATTTTAGGTGGGTACATTAGAAATAAATTTCTCAGGAATTAGAAAAAAATTTCCTAAAAAGGCCAATGGATCAAAAATTTTAGGTAATCAAAGAAAAAAATGTCATATTTTATTCTTGGCATTTTTTTCAAATCAATGGCAATAGTGAGCACATTTTCAGTTGTAAAAGTTTAAACCAATTGTCATTAGAAGTGTGGATGGTTACTAAAGGTTCTTGCAGCTAAGGCAGTTTCTCACTATAAATCAATAATGAAATTTGTATATAAATTGGTTCTTTGTTTTATAGAAAATTTTTCTGTGGTCATGCTTTGCATTTTGGTAGCATTTAACCAGAGTAGAACTTTTTAAAATAAAGAGTTAACCCTCTCCAAATCTGTATCAAATATGTATGATATATATTTTTGTCATCATTTTTAAATCTATGGCACCTTCACCAGGAGTAATTTCCATTTCTGAATATCACTTTCTTTTCTCATCCATAGGTAGTAATTATTCTTTCATAAATTCTTCATGAGAGTGCCACAATTTAATTACATCTTACCAATCTGCTTACGATTCCAACTCTCTTGACTTTTTCACCACACCTGCAGTTGTTTCCACTTCTAAAATCTTGAACCAATTAGATTATCCATAAGAATGGGAATCCACTTCTTCCAGTTGCCTGTTAATATAGTTTTCTGTCCATCTATGACTCACAAACAAGCTTAATGACAAATACAATGAAGAATTTTCATTTCTAGATTTTTAAAATTTGCTTTTTCAACTCTTCTTAAGATGCAACAATAAAACTACACCTTGGGATGCAGAATATTTTTTTTTAATAGACATCAAAACGACATTACTCTTATTGATCACCTCTATTAGTGTTCTCAGGAGACCAAATTTTTGGTCAGTGTGCAACACTAACTTGAAAGATTATTTTTCCCTAGTAGAACATGATCACAGACTTAAAATATATAATTCATGCAGTATATAGATGTGTACTATCACCAGGCTTTACTGTCCCATTTATAGAGCAGAGGAAAAACTGACTTAATAAAAATAATAAGAATCCTAGTATTTTCAGAATGGCAAGTGAGAATTGACTTCAGTGTCCCCAACTTCAGCAACACCTAACAAAGGAGCTTGTACTTTGAAGTTGTCTATTCAACCATCAGCTGTGCTGTTTTAGCTACAAAAATCCTAACTGATATTCCAGTGGAAGGTGATTTCATCCACAGTGAAAATCTGTTGCTCAGTATAACCACCTTAAACAGACACCTTAGCTAGATCTTCTGTGTAACTTGCTGCAGCTTGTACATTAGTACTTGTCCCTTCACCTGAACTTTTACGTCCTGGAGGTGGTCTTTTGATTGTTAAACCTAATGAACCAACCTTGCTAAATTTAACCTTTGTTTCTGGCAAGCTTCTCACTCTCCTCTCAGCCTTCACAGAGTTGAAGAGAGGTAGGGTCATGCTTTTGCTAATGGAGAATTATGGATCACTTGATCTTACATCCACAACAGTATTAGCACTTAGACTGGTTTGCCTTCTTACCCTTCATATGTTCACTGTAGTGTCGCTTTAATGTGTTTCAGGAGTTTTTTCTTTCCATTTAAAACTCAGCTAACTGCTGCAGGAGAACTAGAAGTTTTATCCTCATTTATGCTTTTTTTTAAATTTTTTTAGTTGAGAGACAGATTCTACTTTTTAATTGAAAAATCAAAAGCCACGAATGAGAATTAATTAGCCTAATGTCAAAATTCAGTCTCAGGGAACATGAAGGGATAAAGAGAGAAAGAAAGATAAGAGAATGTCTGGTTAAGGGAGCAGTCAGACCAAAAACAAGTGTTGCTTAAGTTTTGCATCTTATATGACTGTAGTTTGTAATTTCTCCCTAACTGAATATTGTTAACATTAATAACAGATCATAATTGCTGATATCATGGCAATGTTAAAGACATTTGGGACATTATGAGAATCATCAAAATGTGGCAAAAAGGAAAAAAAATATGTTCTTGGAAACATGGAAACAATTGACTTGATTACATTATAGTTGCTCCATACCATTGAATTAAAAAATACATAATATATGTGAAACTGCAATAAATTAAATTGTAATAAAATAACATACTTGTTTCAAAGTAGATTTCAGAGATTATTAAAATATGAAAAAGAAATATTTTGTTATTCTTTAACATAATAAAAAGGTCCTAATACACACTAAATAACAAAAAAAATTAATATATACAACACTATTGCTTATATGCTTCAAAGAGAAATTCACAAAACAAAAATTATTGTTAAAATCAGTAGACCACTGTACCCTCTTGAATGATGGCCTACTCTCACGCTGTATTGTGTTTCCTTTTCTACCTTTACGTGGCCCCAAATCCCTCTTCAGTGGTTGTTTCTTTTTCTACCTTTCTTGACTCAAAAGTCTTTCTGTAGAGCCTAATATTTTCCTATCTTTAATAACAGTTTGCTACTGTTGAGAAAAACTACAACAGCATGTAGTGATAATTGACTAATAATTACTCATGAAATGAGTATTTAACAAGTCAATCAAGCAGACTAAATGATGTATTAGTAATAATATGTTTTCTCATTTAAAATTTTACATGTAAGGTTTCTATATTTAGATTACATTTACAAATATATATTCATGTCTAAATATACTATCTATTTTAGTTTGGTTCTGTAAATAATAGATCTTATTAAAGCTCTATGTACAGTTTAGTGCATACACATATTTATATATGATATATATGCATACATTACAGCTATATAATAAAAATGCAGATTAACTATTATAAATTCTCTAGCATTCCTAGTTGTTCCTTTCATCCAATTTATATTACCTGATATGCAATAATTACTTTTATAACTGATAATAGTAGAAAAGTTTTGTCAGCTTCTGTCTTATAAATAAAACTATAGAACAGTTAGTATGGTTAGCTTACTGCCATCCATATTAAGTTTTTGAAAAATTCCTATTCTATATATCAGTAATTATCTTACTATTTTAATTTAATTTTTTAAATATAACATGATTTTTTTCTTTTATAATTATTTTTTGGGTACATTTAAGATATACAATAGAATAACATTCATTCTTGGAAATCTGTACATTACATAATCAATATTTGTTCTTATTTTTCCCCATCCCCCGCCTTCCCTTCAACCCTTCCCTTCCTAACTACAAAGACTTTGTTTCCATTAATTTTCATTTTCACATATTAATTCCATTCCCTTTCCATTCCCCACCCTTCCCATTTCCCCTTCCCTTTTGCTCCTTTTCTTCCTATTTCACATTATGTATTTAGTCCTTATTTACACTTTCTGTTACACTAGAGAAACTTTGGTATTTACAGGTGTGTCCTTTATTTCACTTAAGAGTATCCTCTCGGCAGGGACAACAGGAAAAAATGAGAACCAAGACCTGTCATGTGAAGGTACAGGATCCCAATTACGAATGTAACTGTATTGTATACCTAGAATGTACCAATAAACTCAATAAAAAGAAGAAAAAAAAGAGTATCCTCTCAATGTGCATCCATTTAGCTATAAATGTCCCTATATCCTCATTTTTTGTGGCTAAGTAGTACTCAATTTTATAAAAATCAAAACATTTTCTTTATATTCTCCTGTTAATGGGCAGTGGGGCTGCTTTCAAGTTTTAGCTATTACTAATTGTGCTGCTATGTACAGGGTGCACATATGTCACTGTAGTAAGAGTCTTTTAACTCCTCAGGGCAGATATCCAGCAGGGAAATAGCTGAGTCAAATGAGACTTTCTATCCTAGCACTTTGAGATATCTTCATTTTGATTTCCACAGTGCTTTCACCAGTCGACACACCCACCAACATTGAAGCGGGGTTCCTCTTTCCGCACAGCCAAACCAACATTTGTTATCGGTTGACTTCATGATAGCAGCCATTCTTTCTGGGGTGAGGTGGAATCTCAGCTTTGTTTTCATTTGCATTTCTCAAAAGACTAGTGATGTTGAACATTTTTTCATATGTTTATTTGCTATGTCTGCTCTTTCTTCTGAGAAATCTCTGTTTATTTCACATGTCCATTTTTGGATTAGGTCGTTAAATTTGGGAGGTCTGATTTTTTTAAAGTTTTTTGTATATTCTGGTTAGCAGACCTTTGAGGAATAGCTGGTAAATTTCTTTCCCCACATTGTGGGTTGTGTCTTCACACTGTTAGTGGTTTCTCTTGCAGTGCAGAAGCTTTTCAATAAGAGATCCCACTTGCTGATTGTGTTACTTCATGGGCAACTGAAGTTTTGTTCACAAAATCTTTTCCTATAGCAATGTCTTCAAGAGTTCTACCTAACCTCTCTTCCATCTGTTTTAATGTTTCTATTTTAATGTTTATATCTCTAATCCATTTTTATTTTAGTTTATTGGATGGTGAGAGATATAGGTTTAGTTTTAATCTTTAGCAAGTTGAAACCCAGTTTTTCCAGCACGATTTATGAAAGAAGCTATCTTTCCTCCAGTGAGGTTGTTTGACTCCTTTGTTAAAGATGAGGTGGCTGAGTATGTCTGGAGTTGTTTCTGTATCTTCTAATCTGTTCCACTGCTCCTCAGGTCTGTGTCTTTGCCAGTATCATGCTGTTTTTGTCACAGTAGCTTTGTAATATAGTTTCAATTTGGATGTCATGTTATGCCCTACCTTGTCTCTATTGCCTAGAATTGCTTTTGCTAGGTCTCTTCTTGTTCCAAATCAGTTTTTTGTATTGTTTTCTCAAGGTCTGTGAAGTATGCTGCTGGGATTTCAATCGGGATTGAACTAAATTTATATAGTAGTTTTGGAAGTATGGCCATTTTCACTATGTTGATTCTTCCTACCCAGGAGCAAGGGATATCTTTTCATTTTCTGATATCCTCTTCAATTTCTTTTCTCAGAGTGTTGAGATTTTTTGAGCAGATGTCTTTGATTTCTTTTGTTAGGTGGATTCCTAGGTATTTCCATTTATTGGATGCTATTGTGAAAGGGATTGATAGCTCCATATGTCTCTTAGTGAGTCAGTTTTTTGTGTACAGAAAAGGTATTGACTTTTGTGTGTTGACCTCGTATCCAACTACTTTGGTTATTAAATCTATAAAAGTTTTGGTGGAGTTTTTGGGATATTCAAAATAGAGTATCATGTCATCTGCAAATAATGACAACTTGACTTCATTTCCTATCTTTATTCATTTTATTTCTTTCTCTTGTCTAATTGCTGTCACTAATGTTGCCAGAACTATATTGAACAGGAGTGGTGATAGTGAACATCTTTGTTTTGTTCCTGATTTCAGTATGAAGGATTTCAGTTTTTGACCATTTTGTACAATATTGGCTGTTGGTCTTTTTATAGATAGCTTTTATCAGATTGAAGCAGAGACAGTCTATTCATTTTTCTGTAGGGTTTTTATCATGAATGTGTGTTACATTTTGTCAAATGCTTTTTCTGCATCTGTTGAGATGCCCATATGGTTTTTGTTCTTGGCTTTGTTAATATAGTGTTTTACATTTTTTAATTTGTGTATGTTGAACCATCCCTGCATCCCTGGGATGAACCCTCTCGGTAAGGGTATAAGATCTTCTTGATGATCTTCTGCATTCGATCTAACAATGTTTCATTAAGGATTTTTGCACCTATTTTCATTAGTGAAATTGACCTATATTTCTCTTTTTCAGTTGGGTCTCTCTCTGCTTTGTGGATCAAGGTGATGCTTGCTTCCAGGAATGAATTTGGGAGTATTGCTTAACTTTCAATTCCATTGAAGAATATAAACAGGAGTGTCAGTAGTTCCTCTCTAAATGTCTTATGGAATTCTGCAGTGAAGCCATCAGGACCCAGACTTTACTTAGTTGGTAAGTTTTTAATTACATTTTCAATTTCATTGATTGATATTGGGTCATTTGGAATTTCTAGGTCATCTTGGTTCTAATTCAGTAATTCATCCAAATCTAGGAATCTGTTCATTTCTTCTATATTTTCCATATTGTTGGCATATAGGTTCTCAAAATAGGTATCGATGATTCTCTGGATTTCTGTTGGGTGTGTTGTAATTTCACCCTTTTCATTCCTAATTACATGGATTTGGGCCTTTTCTTTCCTTTTATTTTTTGATAAGCATGGCTAAGGTTTTTTTCTTTTAAGAACCAACTCTTGGCTTCATTGAGTTTATGTAAAATTGTCTTAGTCTCCATTGCATGCTTTTTCCTCTGTTCTTTATAATTTCTTCTCTTGTACACACTTTGGGTCTGCCCCCACCCCGGCTCTCTCTCTCTTTCTTTTGTAGAAGCTTAAGGTGAAGCATCTGGTTGTTTAATTGTGCTCACTGTGTTTTCTTAATATACATATTCAGTTTAGGAATTTCATTCATAAGATTGCTTTCATTGTGTCTCATAAAATCCAATATGTTGTATTGTCAATGTCATTTAATTTTAGAAACTGTCTGATTTTTTTCTTTAATATCCTCTCTGACCCATTGGTTATTAAGAAGTATCTTGTTCAATTTCCATGTTTGTGAAATTCTTGTGGTTTTCTTCTTTTTTTCTTTGTTTTTGCTATTGATCATCAGTTTCATTGAACTATGATCTCATAATATACAGAGGATTACTTAAATTCCTTTGCACTTACTTATACATTTTCAATGAGTATGTGGTGTATTTTGGAAAATGACCCATGTGCGTTTGAAACAAATGTGCATTCAGATTTTTGTGGGGTGGAATACTCGGTAAACATCTGTTAAGTTGATTTGTTCAAGCATTTGATTGAGTTCTAGTATTTCCTTCTTCATTTTCTGTATAGTTAATCTATTTGTGACAGGGCGTATTGACATCACACACTACTATTGGATTAGTGCTTATTTGATTTTTCATGTCCATATTTTTTTTTCTCATTGAGTTTATAGGTATATTTTAGGTATACAGTACAGTTAAATTCATCAGTAGGATCCTGTACATTTACATGACAGGTCTTGGCTCTCATTTTTTCCCTTGTCCCTGACCTCCCTTCATTTGTAATTTCACCCTTTTCATTCCTAATTACATGGATTTGGGCCTTTTCTTTCCTTTTATTTTTTGATAAGCATGGCTAAGGTTTTTTTCTTTTAAGAACCAACTCTTGGCTTCATTGAGTTTATGTAAAATTGTCTTAGTCTCCATTGCATGCTTTTTCCTCTGTTCTTTATAATTTCTTCTCTTGTACACACTTTGGGTCTGCCCCCACCCCGGCTCTCTCTCTCTTTCTTTTGTAGAAGCTTAAGGTGAAGCATCTGGTTGTTTAATTGTGCTCACTGTGTTTTCTTAATATACATATTCAGTTTAGGAATTTCATTCATAAGATTGCTTTCATTGTGTCTCATAAAATCCAATATGTTGTATTGTCAATGTCATTTAATTTTAGAAACTGTCTGATTTTTTTCTTTAATATCCTCTCTGACCCATTGGTTATTAAGAAGTATCTTGTTCAATTTCCATGTTTGTGAAATTCTTGTGGTTTTCTTCTTTTTTTCTTTGTTTTTGCTATTGATCATCAGTTTCATTGAACTATGATCTCATAATATACAGAGGATTACTTAAATTCCTTTGCACTTACTTATACATTTTCAATGAGTATGTGGTGTATTTTGGAAAATGACCCATGTGCGTTTGAAACAAATGTGCATTCAGATTTTTGTGGGGTGGAATACTCGGTAAACATCTGTTAAGTTGATTTGTTCAAGCATTTGATTGAGTTCTAGTATTTCCTTCTTCATTTTCTGTATAGTTAATCTATTTGTGACAGGGCGTATTGACATCACACACTACTATTGGATTAGTGCTTATTTGATTTTTCATGTCCATATTTTTTTTTCTCATTGAGTTTATAGGTATATTTTAGGTATACAGTACAGTTAAATTCATCAGTAGGATCCTGTACATTTACATGACAGGTCTTGGCTCTCATTTTTTCCCTTGTCCCTGACCTCCCTTCATCCCCTCCTCCCCTCCCCATTTGCAAACACTTTATTTCCATTTTTTCATTTTCTCATATTTTTTCTTTTCCCTTATTCCCTTTCCCCTACCCTTCCCACTTTCCCTGGACCTTTAACCATTTTCTTCCTATTTCACATTGTTAACTATCTCATTAGGATCTTGTGTACTATTATAGTTTTTCACACCAGAGAAACAATTCAGTATTTACACATGTATGACTTATTTATTTCACTTAGGAGTATATCCTCAAAATGTATCCATTTTCCTATGACTGACTCTAATTTCTTATTCTTTGTGGCTGAGTAGTATTCCATTTTATAGAAAAACCATATCTTTATTCAGTTTCCAACTGATGGGCAAATGGGCTTTTTCCAGGTTTTAGCTGTTACAAACTGTGCTGCTATAAACATATGTGTACATATATCTCTGTGATATGATTCCTTTAATTCTTTTGGAAAGATACCCAGCAGAGCTATGGTTGGGTCAAATGGAACCTCTGGTCCCAGCTCTTTGAAGTATCTCCATACTGATTTCCATAGATTGCACCAGTGTGCTGCTATAAACATATGTGTACATATATCTCTGTGATATGATTCCTTTAATTCTTTTGGAAAGATACCCAGCAGAGCTATGGTTGGGTCAAATGGAACCTCTGGTCCCAGCTCTTTGAAGTATCTCCATACTGATTTCCATAGTGATTGCACCAGTCTGCACTCCCACCAACAATGGAAAAGGGTTCCTTTCTCCCCACAACTCTGCCAACATTTGTTATTGTATGAATTCTTGATAGCAGCCATTTTTTCTAGGGTTAGGTGGAATCTCAGTACTATTTTCATCTGCTTCTCTCAAATGACCAGTGATGTGGAATGTATTTTCATATATTTACCTGATGCTTTTACTTCTTTTTCTGAGGAATATCTGTTCATTTCAGATGCCCATTTATATTTTGGGGCTGATTTTTTTTAGTTCTTTGTATATTCTAGATAATAGTTCTTTGTCTGAGGAGCAGCTCTTAAGATTTTTTTCCCACATGGTATTTTGTAAAGGGAACAATTCAAGAGGAAGAGATGACAATCATAAGCATATATGCACCAAATATTAGTGCCCCCAACTATATAAAATAAATAATAAATAACATGAAAAACAAAATAAACACTAATATAACTATAGTGTGGTATCTCCCCAACTTTCACGAGTAGATCATCTAGGCAAAAAATTAGCAATGAAATACTAGAACTTTACCAAGCCATTTTTGAACATATGGACTAAATAGATGTCTATAGAGTGTTCCACCCCACAAAATCAGAATAACCATTCTTTTTGGCTGCGCATGGGTCATTCTCCAAGATAGACCACCTACTAGCTCATAGGACAAGTTTGAGTAAATGCAAAGGAATTGAAATTGGTCCCTGCATATTATCAGATCATAGTAAAATCAAGATGGAGATCAGCAGCATAAGAAACTGTAGGAATTTCACAAACACATGGAAATTAAAAAAAAAAAACACTCTCCTGAATAATCAATGTGTCACAGTGGAAGTTAAAGAAGAAATCAGACAGTTTTTATATATTTGTTTTATATAGTTGACTGCACTAGTGTTTGGTGCACATATATTTATTTTTTGTCATCTCTTCCTCTTGTACTGTTCCCTTTACAAGGATGTAGTATCCCTCCTTGTCTCTCTTAATCAGTGTTGGTTTGAAATCTATGTGATCAGCATATAGGATTGCTATTCCTCCTTTTCTGGGGGGTTCCTGTTTCAAGGAGTATTGTTTTACACCCTTTCACTTTCAGTCTATAAGTTTCTTTTTGAATTAAATGTGTTTCTTGTATGCCACATTTTGTTCTGTCTTTTCTCTTGACCCATTCTGCCAATCTATTTCTTTTGATTGGTAAATTGAGAACATTAATATTGATGGTTTTAACTGATATATACTGACTTATCCTTGTCATGACATTTTCTTTTTGTTGGATTCTCCCTCTTGTGTTTAGTTTTTTGTCATACCTGATGGATTCATTCTGCTGGGCTTCCTCGGTTTGTGTTCCTCATTGTCTTTTTCTAGGATATTTAAAAAAAAAAAAAACATTGGATTGCTGGTTTCACGAAGTTCCTAAGATGATCTTTGTCATGAAAGTATCTTATTTTTCCATCAATTTCATAAGACAATTTTACAGGATACATTAATCTGGGTTGGAGGCTCTTTTCCTTTAGGGTTTGAAATATATTACTTCAAGCTCTTCTTGGTGTCAAGGCTTGTGTGAGAGGTCTTCCTGTGATTCTGATAGGCTTTCCTTTATATGTGATTGTCTCTTTTCTCTCACTGTTCATAGAATTTTGTTATTCTGTTGGGTTTCTGGAATCTTAACTACTAAATGCATATGTGTATGCATAAATACCAAATAGTTTATCTGATATGAAAAACTAAAATTTAAATAAGACCCAAATGATGTAATTGACAATGTGAAATAGGAAGAAAAGGGCTAAAGGTGTAGGGGAAGTGGAAAGGATATGGGAAAGGAAATAAGGGAAAAGAAAAAGAAAAAGTATGAGAAAATGTAAAAATGGAAAAAAAGTTTTTGAAAACAGCGAAAGGAGCAGGGGGTGAAGGGAAGACAGGGGTAATGGAAAAAAATTATAACCAAGACCTGTTTTGTAAAGGTACATGATCCGAAGGCTGAATGTAGCTGTACTGTAAACCTAAAAACTACCAATAGACTCAATGAAAAAAAATGCATATATGTGTAATTTTTTTTTATCATGGCTACTTGGAGTCCTATATTCCTAACTTAGCTGTATGTCATAGTGTTTTCCCCATTTGAGAAGTTTTCTGCCATTACTTCTGTAAACAGGTTTTTATGTCATATGCACTCTCTCCTGTTTCTTCACTGATTCTGATAAATCTTATGTTATTTTTCTTTGCATCATCTAGCAGCTCTTGGATTTATTTCTCATGGTCCCTTATAATTTTTAAGAAATTTTTATTTTCCTAGTCATTAATTGCAATCCTGTCTTCTATATGTGAAATTCTGTGTTTGCTCATTCTGCTGAATCAATTTTCAATGGAGTTCTTAATCTTTTGGAAATCTGTTTGCATCTATTTTATATATTCCATTTTTTTCTTATATTGGGATTTCATCATGTTCCTCAGGTCTTCTATTTTTTAATCTGTTTCCACTCTAGATTTATTAATCATGTCTTTCACTTTGAGAACAATCTCTACTGTTATCAGAGAGATTATTTCTGATTTCATTTTTTCCAGACCATTTTGTTGCCAATTCAGGGAGTCTGGGTAGTTGAGTATCAGATTGTTCCATCTCGTATCCCTTTGGGGTTGTCTTATGTGATCTGAAAGTCTGGTTTTGAGACTTTTTTCCATGTCTTCTCATTTCAACAGATACAGCCTGCTGTACCTTTGTTGAGACAACTTTTTGCTCACCCAGTGGTTTTCAATTCTCAACAAGCCACTAAGGCCTTTTTTCTGCTATTCATCAGTACACCAATTCCTGGGTTCAGAATGATGAATTTGTGTATCCCTGAGCTTACCTGCTGTCTGGGAAGGCTTCTGGCTTGGGCCTGAGCACACTTGGGATGGTATCTAGGTATGCCTCTTGCTGGGGACCCTGTGTAACTTCTGTCTGAGAGGGCCTTTGGCTGGGGGCTGTGCACTCCAGTTCCTATTGTCCAAGCATGGTTCTGGCTAGGGTCTTTGCCTTAGAGAGAGTATAGAGGCAAGCCTCTGACTGAATCTTGTGCACATGTGTGTTGCTCTTTTCCGGGTGGGCTCTTTTCTGGGCATGTGTGCCCAAACCTCTGTGGTTGGCTGCCTTTAGCAGGCTGGTCTGGACCACACTGCTGCTCTATGGGATCTGTGTGCACTCACTGATGCTATGGTTTGTGCCTCTGACTCTGTAACATGATTTATTTATATATCCTGATGATTAGAGAATATTTATGTCTTCTCAGGTTTTAAATAATATAGATTATGTTAATATGTTTGACATAAGAACTGTCTTTTGGATGTATGCCCAGAATCAGAGTTTCTGAGTCACTGGGTAAGACCATGCTTAGTTTCAAGGAATGTCATTATAAAATTTTCCAAAGAGATTATGTAAATTTTCATTAACAAAATATTAGACATCTACTGTTTTAGATATTTATTAGCTCTTGATATTATTCATGTAATTTTAATGTTCATATTGCTGCATAATTTTAGCTTCTACTCATATTTGTTTATAAAGTGTTCTCTTGAGCATATTTTCAAACATTTAATAATCATTTGGCTGTTCACATTATGATACACATCTCATGTGTTTTGTTTTTTTTAAAAGATAGTTTACCTATTTCTCATTGATTTATAGTGGGCTAGTCATTATATTTAAATAATTCATCACATGTCCCACATAAATATTCTTTGTTGGACATATGTATTAAAACATTTACCCTAGTCAGTGATTTTTCAGGCTTGTAGAGATGCCTTTTCATAAACTTAAATTCTTTAGTGCAATAAATCCTAAATAATCAATATAAAGCTAATTAATGTGTTTCCCATTGTATAATTTATGAGGCTATTGTTATATAAAATATATAGCTATTTTGGACCAAAACATGGTCCAATGTTACCTATTATATAATAATTATTAAATAAACTACATACGTCTTATTTTCCTGCAGGAAAATATTTCAAATAAACATATGTGAACATTCTATTATTACAAATTTATTGTATTAGTAAAATATTTCATTGCATTTTTAATTTATATGTAATTAGAATATAATATATGCTTCTTATAGGGGATAGCATGAGCACAAAGTGCACCATGGGTGTAAGAGTTGTCTATAGCTTCCATCTGTTGCAATTACTACACACACATTCAAGATGTACTAATGAATAAATATTTTGTTGTCATTTTGCCCACCTGAATGTGACCATGAGGTAAATAAAATGCTAAGTGAATTGCTTTTCAGAAATAACACAGAATGTAATATAAGCAGATCATCTTTTCAGAATCCTCCAAAGTCTTTCCTATCAGACCTACTTCTGATATTTCTGAACTGATGGCACAGTGTTGATTAATCATAATCCTCAATTCATGGCATGTTCCTTTCCTTGTCTTTCAAAGTCAAAATTAGAAGGATCTAGAGTAGTACTATCTTCCCAATAGTGATTGTCTTCTAAATATTTTGTTGTTGTTACAATTATTTGTTTGCTTTTTTCCAATTTATTTCCTTGAATTAAATATATTTATAAACAGTCAGAATTACATATTTAAACATAAATTTTATTACATTGTTCCCACAGCTTATGATGTTCCAGTTGTTTCTTATTGCATTTAGAATGAAAGTAAAATTTGTGGGGCCTGAAAGTCTTCACAATTCTGTTTCTACACTTATCCTGAATTCCATCTGAGTTTTTTCTCTTCTTGTTGCTATATGTCCAAGCCAATCTATTTGTTTTTGTAGTTTCTAGAGCATACTGGGTTCTGCCGATATCACTTTAATTGCTGGAGCTAATTTACAGGCCAATTACTCCTTCCTTTATTTTTTTTCTATGTCACTATTTCTTCTTAGACATCATATGAAGTATCTCATATTCTAAAGTGAATTTTCAAACAGCCAGTCAGCTACAGTATATTGATATTTTGCAAGAAATTTTATGATAATGTGTAGTAATTTGTTAAAGATTTGTTTATTCTCTTTGGACCAAATGATATTTGTATTCTAGTACTCACAAAATTTTTCATGTAGAATACACTTAAAATGAATTAATAGAGTAAGTGAAACAAATAATCTGATAAAATAACATTGAAAATCATAGTAATAGTGCTAACTAATCAGTAAGAATAGATTTTATTGAATACCTTTTTTCATAGGGAAGGTGCTTCAGCATAAACTGAATTCAATTTAGATTTGCGCATAAATGACAAGGAATAATGAGATGAGAAAATGTAGTAACAGGTTCGAAACAATTCAGGGAAATGAAAATTTATACACAGTAGGAGGGGTTGTGCTTAGTGTGTTTAGGTTACATGGTTTACAAAAAAGAGCTTATCAAAGTTAGATTTTTAAAACTACTCAGTGTCACATGATTTATTCATTATAGAATTCTAAAAAGCAGATGTATCATAAATAGAATTCCTTTTTTTACTAGTGCACTGTCAAGTTCTGTCAATTGGATATAGTAATTGATATACTAATAATTATAATTATTTTTACCCATGTAAGGTTTTCTTTGTGAGCACTTACATTTAAATTACATATCTTTAAATATTTATTTACATTTTTGTGCATGAATATATTTATCTACTCTAGTTTGATAGTTACAAGTCAGTAAATCATAGCATATCTTCTTATATTGAATATATGAAACTAAAATTTAGATTAGCTATTGTAACTAATCTTGTATTTCTCAAAGATTTTTTTCCTCTCCTGCACAAAAATTCATAGCATAACTAAATTGAGTAATAAACTTGTAAAAATATATGATAAAATATATATTTTCTTCTATTTATTGTGGTCTGATGTGAAACATTTTAATTTTTTAATAATTTAGTTTGTTTATCTAACCTAATTTTTCAATATTATTCTGTGTTTTGAAATCCATAAAAATCTGTAGTGAATAGTTAACAAAATGGTTAGATAAAAAATCCATCTCACAGTGTTCTTTGTATTTTATATTATTCAAACAATTTGAAATAAAATTGTATTACAGATAAAAGTACAGAATTCTACAATATTATTTTAAACAAGAGGTGCCTTACATCACACTTTGAGGCCAGTGGTGCATTCTTTTTTTGGGGGGGGTGGTACCAGGGATTGAACTCAGGTCAGGACCTTGAGTTTGTGAGGCAGGTGGCAGAACCACTGAGCTAAATTCATGGCCCCAGTGGTGCATTGTTAAGGTGATGTCAGTAAGCATAAGTATGAATGTGTGGGGAAATGAAACAGGTGAGGGAAACAGCAACAAAGGATGAACACATGAGCATCTCTTTGGCGGTCACTCCTGCAGACAACATTTGAGATAAAAATTATTAAGGCTGTAATTCTATTGGTTAATGATACTGAGGAATTTATTCATGAACTTTGTCCAGCATTATTTTAGAGTCACTTCGGTGTTATTACTGATTTATAATTTCAAATACACCTATACAAGAGGCAAAGAACTCCCCTATAACCAGTGATACCCATAGAAGTGAAAGTGTCTATTTATGTGTGTAGAAAATTTGTGTAGATTTCCAAGATTATAATAAGTGCATATGAATTGAGTTCTGGTAATGTTTTCTCCAAGCACATAAAATAAAGAGGCATATGTCATTCCTATTATGCCTCTGCACCATTTCAACTGTGCAGTCGATGTTGAAGGTCACATGGTACATGACTCAGCATTCCCTTCTCTGGATACCATACGTGACACTCACAATTTAAAGGAGAACAGGTTTAATATGGTTTCAGTCCATGGTCAGCTTGTTCCAAGGCAGAAATATGATGGAAGTGCATGGCAAAAGAAAGTTTCTTAGTTCATCTCCATAAGAACAGGGCAAATAGTACAAGAGTGAAGTATGTGAGGGACTAGAAATTTATCCTAAGTCATGCCTCCTTAGTTCACACAGATACAACTAGAAAGTTGTTCCGCTGGTACCTGGGATACATCACAAGTTCAATCATTTCAGGTCAAATACATAAAAGTGTACTAATTTTTCATTGTTTAATTTTTCTGGCCTCAGATAAGTGACATATATACAAATTCAGTTATTTAAAAAAGACTGTAAGTGGTGATATTTTCACATATTCTCTTTAAACAAAAATTTTGGATGCCTAGGGGTAAAATGCATTTGAAAATGAAAGCTGAAATGTTGAAATTGTTAAATGTATTAAGTACAGATTACTGGAATAAAAATTTAGAATTGTAATTAACAGGAAGCAAGGAATAAATAATACTTGTGAAAAATAGACTCCTTAACCTTCACAATGTGTTTAAAGAGAGACAGTAGTTATAAACAAGTTAAAATAGAAGCAAATACAAAGAAACCAGCTTTAGAATGCTTTTGGTGTCATAATATACTTTTTTTATTGAGCTTACTGGTACTTTTTAGGTATACCGTACAGTTACATTCATCACTCAGATCTTGTACCTGTACATGACAGGTTACTGTTTTCCTCCTGTGCTTGTTGGTTTCTGTATTAGTACTAAAAGAGGTCAATGTCTTCCTTCAAATGTGAGGAGGGGGGCTGGTGATTTAGTTTAGCTGAGAGAGAGAGAGAGAGAGAGAGAGAGGGAGAGAGAGAGAGGAGATTTTGTACAATGACTCACCTCATTATTACGTTAGTGACACCACAGAAATTTCAACATCCTGAGTTGACTTATTTATTCAGTACAAAATACTTTTTATTTTCCTTTTAATGTCTTTAAAGAGATATTTCTTCACTTGATTGCTAAATTAATTTCATTGGACAGAACGTTAAATATTTGAAAAATGAGAGAGAGAGAGGAGATTTTGTACAATGACTCACCTCATTATTACGTTAGTGACACCACAGAAATTTCAACATCCTGAGTTGACTTATTTATTCAGTACAAAATACTTTTTATTTTCCTTTTAATGTCTTTAAAGAGATATTTCTTCACTTGATTGCTAAATTAATTTCATTGGACAGAACGTTAAATATTTGAAAAATTTGAAATATCATAAATTCCTAAGATATATTCCAGAACATTATCTGGCTTGGAAAATGTTCTGTCATCACTTAGTACAAATTTATAGCCTATTATTAATAACCCCATGCCTATAGTAAGACATAGTATCTAATAGGTTGATAAGTTTGGTCATTTTTTAGTGAATTTGTTTAGTTTTTATCTATTTGGATTTTCAATTCTTGAAGGCTTGTATTGAAATCTGAAAGTTCTGTTTTTTGTTTTTGTTTTTATTTTGCCTTGCTGTTCTGCATATTTAACTAGGTACTTATATCAAACTTTGTTATATTAAGACATTCTTGTTAGGGACACAAACATTTGCAGTTGTTGAGTACTCATGAATTGACTGTTCTTGTACAGGCTATTTTAAAATTGAATTGATTTAATTGCTTATTATAAAACGTGTACATGAAATATCTGTATAATGGAAGGATGAAGATTATTAATTTTTTTCTTTGATTTCACCCATTTTTATTTTTCTGAATTTTTAGAAAATATTCTGATAGCAAATAATCTAGATAGGAGATTCTACTGGTTTTACACACTCTTTCATTGTATTATCCTTGACTTTATTTTAATTTTACTTAAATGTAATTAGTTCAGATATCTATAGATTTTATTACTGTCATTATGATTAATGTCATTCTATTCTGTAGGTCTGTTTTGGTATTTAGCAGTGATTTCCTTTCACCTTTCCAAAAATGTTACCACACTCATGCTTCTATTTTATTATTTCTGAGATGTAAATGAATTAAATGTTTCTTTTTTATATTTTTTTCTAAAATTGAAATTATATAATATTTGTAAGTTATTTTCCTTTTTGCTCATTTTGTCCTCATCTGCTGATTATTCGTAGAGGTTCTACAATTTTGTGCTCATATTGTTAACATTTGAGAAATGAATAGCACTGTGTATATTGATTTTGTTAAGCTAACACAAACATCAATAAATGAAAGAATAATGTAATAACATAGAATGTGGTATACGATATTTTTAGGACACAACCTTTGCTCCTTTTTAAAAATCTTATGCGCATATATATTTTTTTGCTCATTTTGTCCTCATCTGCTGATTATTCGTAGAGGTTCTACAATTTTGTGCTCATATTGTTAACATTTGAGAAATGAATAGCACTGTGTATATTGATTTTGTTAAGCTAACACAAACATCAATAAATGAAAGAATAATGTAATAACATAGAATGTGGTATACGATATTTTTAGGACACAACCTTTGCTCCTTTTTAAAAATCTTATGCATGCATATATATATATATATATATATATATTTCAAAAAATAAACTAAAAATAAATAAAGTTGAATGATGGCTGCAGATATTACATAAATATTAATGTATAAATATAGATAACCATAAATAAATATGTACCAATATATAATATATAGCTTAAATAAATTGCTATTAAAGTTTTATATGTAAACTTCATTGAATGATCATCGATACTTTATGTTAGAGTCAGATATATTTTATATTTTGTTAAATCACAGGGATCTTTCTAAAGTCTATTCTGTTATTTCTCAATCAGAAAGATAACTTGATTTATATTCCTTCACTGTTTCAAACATTTGTAAGTTTACTGAAAATTCTAAGGATCTAGCTGACATGAATTTCTTCCTCACTGGGGGAAATTTGGGATTGAGAGCAGTCAGTGCTCTGCATTCTTCTGAGTCACGCAGTA
This sequence comes from Fukomys damarensis, assembly GCF_012274545.1. Classification (NCBI taxonomy): domain Eukaryota; kingdom Metazoa; phylum Chordata; class Mammalia; order Rodentia; family Bathyergidae; genus Fukomys; species Fukomys damarensis. The sequence goes on from NW_022900936.1 coordinate 19,400,166, forward strand.
GCTATTTGTCCTTGTTTGTTTGAAGCTTCAAAGAAATTTGTATAATTTTAGGTCCTTCATTTGTTTAATTGCTAATATTTTCTCATAACAATTATTATTACAGTTTTGGCTACCATGTGACATGCTCTGTTAAACTGAATTCTTCAGATCACATTATATTTATTTAATATTTTATTTAATATTTTTAAAATATATTTTTCTTGAAAAAACAAATAGGACATATTCGCACCAATAGTAATATATTATAACCCTCAACACATTATGTGAAGATAATAAGGAAAATTGGATAATCACTCACAGAGCCTGTTCATTTTACACTGGAAGAGTTATCAGAAGATGTGGTCTTTATTATTTGTAAATTTCAATCTATGAATAAATAGCATTAGCTGAAAAATATTATGTTTACTTTTAATGTTAATTGAAATGAAAATAACTACTAATAATTCACTTATGTGTGAAATTAGGAAAATAATCATTAGACAATTTATCCAATTCTAATCTTAGTTTTTTAGAATTGTGCATGCCAAATGTATTAGTTTCAAACTCTGAATTTCAAACATCAACTTTAAAAATTTAACCCAAATAAAAATGTATTGAAGCAAAGTGAATTTACTTTTTCATTTACTAAGACAAGAGTACAAGAGTTTTCATATTCATACTTTTTTGGACATGAAAAAATATAAGGAGTTCATCATGGATGGTTGAGAAAAAAAGAATAAACTGGAAGGATAAAGTATTCATCTAGCCATATGTTCTGTGATTGTGATGTTCTCCAATGGGCACTGAGATACACCCACGTTAGAGTAGGAGGCTGCCAACAGCTGGTTGCCTGTTTTCTTTGGCAGCCAGGTGTAATTCTTGCTGCTTCAGAAATTCCAACTCCAGAGGCATCAGTCTGACCCGAGAGAAGAGTTCAGCTGGAAGGCATCAAAGTTTTCCTCTACTTTAATCCCCAGGAGTATCAGGTACTAATGTTTTTCAATTTCCATAAGACAGTCAAACTGAACAAAACTCACCCTTGATATTTACTGACTAAAATAAACACCAAAGAACTCATGAAGTTGCAGGAAAGGCAATGTGTTATGTAAAACATAGTCATGTTGAAAATTTTTGCCCGTTCAGATAAAGTATATAATTTACACAAACTGAAAAAATTATTTTTACATGAGAAGAATTCAACAAAAAGGCATGCAATCTGTATATAAATACATTTCAATCCATTGGTTTTGAATCATGAGGCTATTAAATGATATTTTAATGTGAACATCATGATTGTACATTGTGTGCATTTTTGTGTGTTTTTGTGTGTGTTTGTGTGTGTGTGTAAGGAGTGACATAGGGATTCAAATATGTAACAATCAAAGTAAAATTTCACTTTAATCTGTAATGTTTGATACACAAATGCACACATATTTTTTCTTACATCTTGATCTCTGCTTTTTCCTTTAAATTTAATTTACTCATTTGTATTTTTATCTTTAAACATTCACTAATACCACACTTGATACCTAATGGGGAAGGCCGACTTAGTGATTTACTTAATGGTAATCATCGTTATATGTGTAATTGAGTTCTTTCTCTTAAAATTGGCTCTCTTTTTTAACCTAAGACTCAATAAACATTTTATAAGAATATAGGGATTAATTTTGAAAGTATATGATATCTTAATATTCACTATTCTATTCAAAAAGTGTATTTTTTATTTTCCCAAAAGATGTCACAGATTTTGCAGGTTTCTTTCTGTAGCTTTTATGTTTATTGATACTTTCAATTTTATTATTTAAATTGTGTTTCACATCTTAATATGAGTGTAAAGAAAAGTGATTTTTATATATGCTGTGTGCTTATTCTTCATATGTATGCTTGGTTTTGTGTATTTCATTCTGCCGGTAGCTAAACTGCCTTACAGATTCATTTGTTTTGTCAGTCAAAGGAAAGTTACTAATTTAAATGTAAAAAATAATTAGTATTTTCATATTATATTTTATTATAGAGTGAAATAACTTTTGTATTTTTTGATGTACAAATAAAATAATATAAATGTTTCACAATAAAGTTAATGATAGACTTTAGAAAGTTTTTATCAGTTGAAGTTACCCTTCACTTATAATATATTAGAGTTTTAAATGAATATTGCTTAGATAATATCAAACACAGTTCATAATTTGATAATCATAGAATTTTTATCATTTAATAATTTAATGTGATGAATTATTTAAGTAAAATTTCTAGTGCTAAATCATCCTATATTCAAAGGAGAAAATAATTTTGTCTGATGTATTGTTCTATTTGTAAGTTTTCCCATTAATTTTTATAATTTATTTAGAATAATTTAGTGAATATCAATATATGGAATTGAACTATCATTTTCTACTTACTGCTTGTAAGAATGATAGAATTAATTAACTAGTTGATGTAGCAATATTCAGACATATATTATTCTGGTGCATATTTTTTTTCTTAGAAATTAATTAAAATCAAATTTTAGTTATTATTTACCTTAAATGTTTCATAGAACATTAACATTAATCTGGTCTGGATGAATGCTTTCCTTGAGTTTTTTTTCATATTTTTACAGGCTCAAATTGTTTAATAACTCTATTTGTGATATTCTTTTATCTTACCTAAACTTTGATCAATTCATTTGTGGTTATGATATGATTTTTCATATCTTCTAAATCTTTGAAATAGCATTTTAATTCTAGCTAAAATTCCATCAAATGCAACTGCAGCAGATATGTATTGACACTGGTGTTTAATATTTATTTAAAAACTTTTTATCAATAATTTTGTCAGAAATATATACATGTTCAAATATACAAATGTTAATTAATAGAAATGTATAGTATTTAAATGTAGTTTTCTGCTGTATGCTAACATTTAATTTCCAAAATTTTTACTCTGATTTATGCTATTTTTCTCTTTCTCTGTATTCTGCTGTATTTCTGAAACTCTTAGGATAGAGATATTCATTCATAATTTTGAGACCCTTTCTGTAATCCTTTCTCTTTTTTACTGTAAGCAATTTAAATCTATAACTTGTACTTTAGTTATTCAATTTAAGTACTCATTTCTCTGCATTTAACTCATGTGAGTGGTCACTAGTTCAGAATTATAGTTATATTTCAAAATGTATTTGTTTTTCTCAGTAACTAACTTAACAGTGTTATGTGTACTGTACATACATTTTTATACATTTTAATTCGTTTGCATTTGAAAGTATTATTTATCTTCTGTCCTTTGCCTTCCTGCCTTTCTACCTTCCTTTCTTCCACCATCCTTCTGCTTTTCTTTCTCTCATTTTTCATAGCAGTTCTGCATTGGTAGAGTGATTGAATTTTGTATACTGAATTTGAGTTCTGCAACATTATTAAAAGTACTAAAACAGCACTTATACAATATTTCTGAGATCTAAGAAAACTGCAGCGAATAGATTCACATTCATGTTTCTTGCTTTTTCATCTTTTTGTCTTTTTTGTTTTGTTTTTATTTTTTCCTTCTTAGGGCACTGCCTGTTTTCTCTATTATTCATTAAATGGAAATGGCAAAAGCAGACATCTTAGGCTTATCACAGCTTTCTGGATAAACATACAAATATTTACCTTTAATATGATAGCTGAAGTATTTTGATAGATGCCTTTTACTGTTGGAAGTTTTCTTCAATTTTGCTTTCA
>NW_022900936.1:19405063-19451925 GCF_012274545.1 Fukomys damarensis
ATATATATATGTATATATATGAGTATTATGGTTGTTTGCTACCAGGGATTTATCTCAGGACCTTGTGCTTGCGAGGCAGGCAGCAGTACCATTGAGCTAAATCCTTGGCCCTTGCTTTTATATTTTTAATGCAAATTGATTTTAGGACTTGTCAAGTAATTTTTATCCAATTATCAGTTTAACGATAACCCACAATCTTTGGATGAACTTTTTATCCAGTTATCAAGGTAATCACTTCTAAATTTTTTATTTAGATCTTCTATTTTCAAAACTACGTTTAGTCTCCAATGTTTAGTAAGCTATGGTTTAGGGATAATTCTGAATTTAGTTAAATGATAACCTATAATGTTGTATTAATTTGCTAAATTTCAGTTTGTTTTCACTTTTTTAGTCATAAATATTGATTTGTAATTTGTTGTATAACTTTTTTGCCTGGTTTTAGCTTTTATATTAATGCTGGCCACTAAGAATTAATTTGGAGCTTTCTGTGTTTTTTCAATTTTTATTTTAAAATATTTAATAGAACTCACCAGTTATACTTCATGGGACTGTGGCTTTTTAAGAAAAATACTTTAAAGTACAAGTTCAAATTCTATAACATTCCTTAAAGTATACAGAGCTGCTCATATTATCTATTTCTTCCTGAGTGAGTATTTTCAAGATGCAGCTTTCAAGAAAGTTGTTCGTTCACTTAGAGTTTGTGGAATATTGGTATAAATTTTCTTGTATAATATTTTTTATTCTTTTAGTCTCTACAAAATTTTACTATTTCAAAGTATTTATGATTTATTTGCTAAAGTTCACTATTGCATCAATTTGGGCATTTCTTAGGTCCATAACTTTCTTTGGTAGATTGGACATTTTTTAGCTGTGTTTTATATTTCTTTAGTGCTTATAGTGTTATCCCTTCTTTTGACCCATTGATAGTTTATATATTTTAAGGATATTTTCTCTTTTATTATTTTAATCTAATTTTTGGAATATTTTTGTAATACCTTTTCACACACACATATACATATGTCTTTAGAATTTTTAAAAAATATATAGTAAAGTCCTCCTTATAATTATGCTTTATTTATATCCTCTTCTGACTAGCCTAATATATATCAAATATATTCCTTTTTTCCAAAATTAGCCTTTGATTTTACTAATTTTCTGTCTTGATTTTCCATATATTTTATCAATTAACTGTAGAAATCTGCATGCTGCACATTCTAGAAGTCAAAGATTAATTTACAAGGAATTGAAGTATCCTAATTTCAAAATATTTCCATATTTCGTTAATATATTTAAAGTGCAGTGGTGCTATGTACTGAAGTTATGCTTTATATAATTTAAATGATTTTAAATACATCGTGTTCTGTTTTAGGGAAATATGAGGTACCTTAGAATATGGTCTACAAGTTTTAAAATAACTAATATTCTAAGAAATGGTTTAGGGTAAGTGGGGAGAAGAAAGGCTGGGGAGAAGAATTGGGAATAAAAATGTTATACATGTGACAAGGGGCAAAAGTGAGAACCAAGACCTGTCATGTGAAGGTACAAGATCCCAATAATGAATATAACTGTACTGTATACCTAAAATGTACCAATAAACTCAATAAAAATATTATACATATGTACCAAGCCTCAAAGGTGAATGGATTATATTTATAAAGTAAAAATGTACTTAATCTCATTAAAAATGTAAATGATATCTCAACATTTACAAATAAAATTTTAAGTAGGTAAGAATCATGCTTAATTAAAGCAAGTAATTCTTTAGGATGGAAGAGTATTCTGTGAATGGCAATGTTTGTGATGCTGGAGATCTAACCTAGGGCCAGAGCTATGCCACATCCCAGCTGACAAAATCATCCAGTTCTGTAATCATCCATTAGGAGTTCTCTAATATTGTTGTTTTTTTCTTAGTATTTCCCCTACAGATTACTAAAAGAGGAAGGTTAAAATTAAACTTCTCTTTTCTTCTCTGACTTTCTTCATCATGCTTGAGGTTTTTAGGTCGTATTTGATCTATGGTTTGTTTTATTGAATTAACCTGAAATTAAAATATTCTCTGCTATTTTTGTTATATCCTCTACACTTTAAGCCTCACTGTGTTTATTTAATATAAGATTGTTTCTAATGGTCTTTGGATTTTGTTTTCTTTTGTAATTTATTCTCAGACTCTGACAAATACTTTTTGGAATTTGGTCAAAATATTTAACATTTCATGGGCTTAAGCCATTAATCTCCCAAAAGGAAAACATAGATTCTGTATAGTGATTATTTCTAATACTAAATGTAGTAATCCTGGTCAATTGGTTTACAGGCATAAAGTCATGTTTTCCATTTACAGACAGATTATTCAGGCACAAATGAAGATCACATAGAGTACTTGGTCTTCACAGTTATTACCTAACCTACAGCATAAACTCATTGGGCTCCTTTGATGGCTTCAGATGGGGCAAGCTCTAAATTCACTTCTACTTTCTTTGCTATTCTTCCAAAACAATGAAATACAAAATTTCAGTTAATTTTTGCTCTCATAATCATGGCTTCTGTAGATTTCATACTTACAAATAGAATTGTTTGAATAATAAATTCCTTCATAAGAATAAAACAGTGTGACAAAATGATATTTGCACGTTTTCACATAACAGAAAGGATTAATATTCTGCCTCCCTTCAGCCATCAAGAGTTTATTTCTCTTTCTTTCTTTTCAGTAACAGTGACTGAATCAGATGGAAATCTATCACTGAGCTACACCTCCAGTATTCTTTCTCTCTCTCTCTCTCTTCTTTTTATGTTTTGCACCTGTGAGGCAAGTGGCAAAAACACTCAGCTAAAATTTCTGGCCCTTCCTCTCTCTTCTTCTTCTTCCTTTACATCTCCCCCTCCCCACTTGCTCTCCCTTAATTGCCCAGAATGCCAAGCACTTTTAATCCTCCTGCCTCAGCCTCCAGAGTTAGGATTACAGATTGGCACTGTTTGACTTGGCTAATTTTTCCCTTCTGTGGTAAACTGTGTGCAGTAACTCATTGCATGTATTGATCTAATACTACTGCTTTTCTATAGTGTGATTTCCTTAACTGTTGATATACAGTTGACATAGACTATTTCACTGGTTCAATTTTTCAACTTGTTATTTATTTTCAAGGATATTTTACTAGAGAGAGGTTAGACCTTTACAAAGCTTTAGGTAAATATCATGAATGTGAAAATTGTGAAATTTGAATGTATTTTAGATCAAGTGCATCCACATAATGTGCATGGTGGGCTCTCAGGTGTTGGAATTTACATTTTTTTAGTGTTTGTGTGTGTGTGTGTGTGTGTGTGTGTAATATTAAGGATGGAATTCAGGGCCTTGGCACATCCCAAGCATTTTTTAAAAAATAAACTTTCCTATAAACTGTGCCGTTATTAACATGGGTGAGCATATACACTGTGGTATGATTTTTTAAATTTTTTTGGAAAGATACCCAGCATAGGGATGGCTGAGTCAAATAAGAACTCTAATACTAAACTGTTCAGGTATCTCCACATTGATTTCTACAGTGGTTGCACCAGTCTGCACTCCCACCAACAATGGAGAAGGGTTCCTTTCTCCCCACAGCCCCACCAACATTTGTTATTGGTTGATTTGTTGATAGCAGCCATTCTTTCTGGGATGAGGCAGAATCTCAGTGTTGTTTTCATGTGCATCTCTCCAGTGTCCAGGGATGTTGAACACTTTTTCATATATTTATTTGCTGCTTTTACTTCTTTGTATGAGAAATGTCTCATAGTTAAAACTTGGAAACAGCCCAATTGTCCATCAATTTGATACTGGATAAAGAAGATATGGTTTTCTATCAAATAGATTACTACTCAGCCATAAAGAATGAAAAACTAGTTATTCATAGAAAAATGGATGCATATTAAGGCCATACTTTTAAATGAAATAAATAGGTCATACATGCGTAAATACTGAATAGTTTCTTGGTGTGCAAAACTAAAAGTGGAAATAAGATGCAAAATGTATAGCTGATGTGTAATAGGAAGAAAAGGGCTAAGAGTGTACGGGAAGTGGGAAGGGTAAGGGAAAGGAAAGAAGCAAAAAGAAAAAAAATATGAGAAAAGGTAAAAATGGAAACAGTATTTTTAAATAGGGGAAGGAAGAGGGGGCGAAGGAAGGGCAGGGGTATGGGGAAAAAAATGAGAACAAAGACCTCTTATGTAAAGGTACAAGATCCCAATGATGAATGTAACCATACCGTATACCTAAAATGTACAAATAAACTCAATGAAAAAAGAAACTTTCTTTTGACTCAGGATCACATTAAGTTGCTAAATTGTCCAAGCTAAACTTGAATTTGTGATCCTCCTGTCTCAGCCTCCCAGTGTTGATATTTTAGACATGTCGCACTGTGCCCAATTAAATTTTATATATTCCAATATTTTTGTTGTTGTCAACTGTGAAGATGATAGCAATCTAACCTACTTATACTAAAGAATTGTGAAAATAAAAATGTAGTTCTCTTTTTTTGAGAAAATAAATAGAAATACACGTACATGTGGGTACAGTTACTATTTTAATCCTTTGTAAATGCCTTTATTTAAAATGAATGATTTTGCTCAGCTGAACCCATATTTATCTCAGAATTGCTTAATAATTTTCTTGACTATTGAAAAGTCTTTACTAGTAAATATAAGTGGTTATCACTATGGTGCCTAAAAATGACTATGTTTACATTTTCATATTCATGTAAGAATAGCTATTCTTGTAAAATTGCAGTTTTATTTATGTCTCCTATATAAAACTGACCTCAATTCCAATCAATCTTTCCATTTGTTGTGCCCTATTTAATTAGGGAATATACTACTCTTCCAACAAGATATATATATTTATATAGCTGTGTTGTGGTGATGACATGATGCATGAGTTTCTCCCAATTGCTAATTAAAGAAAACCTCAAAGTTTAAAGTAGAATTACTCTTGAGACTTTCACACTTTGTCAGAATTTTTAACTTCTCAAATTATTCCATATTTTTTTTTCTTTCAAGGATCTTAGTGCTTCTACTTTGTATATTTTGTAGATGAATTCTACTGATTGTGGCAATATTAATGGCAATGAGGCACAATTTTGAACATAAAAAGTTAACCATGCAGATATACGATGCATGTTTAAAACATGCTATCTTTAGATCATGCAGCCTCTCTTAAATTTCACCTCTGAATTGAAGAAATGTTTGTTTCCTTGTAAAATATCTTTATCCTATTTTTCCCTTATTTTTCCCACCCTAGGCTTTACATTTTGTTTCAACTAGTTGTTCAATTTCTAATGGTCTATAGAAATTGCAAAGTGGCTGAAAGTCACTGAAAAAGGAAACATATTTAAATTTTTGCTGAAAGTACAGGGAAAATGTTATGATTTAGTTGTAATATGTCCCCACAATTTCTCATGTGTTCACATGTAGGACTTTCAAAAGGTGGCTGGATTATGGATATTTATTTCATAAATATGAATTAATGAAAACTCAAACATGTTAAAATGGATCTGTATTTTATTATTCCCCCTTTGCACCTGTGAATATCTGTGTATATATTCTTTATGCTTTCATAATTGTGTGTGTAGGTGGAGGTGTGTCTGTCGGTGAGGTAGGCATTTGTACAAATTGAGATCAGTTGTCATGAAGCTAGATCTAAAACATATAAGCAATAAAATATAGAGTAGGTATAAACAAGAAGATGATGAAAACTAGGCTGTATGGGTGGCTGGTTACAGAAGAACAGCAGTGTACATCAATTGAGGACCAACACTTAGGCATTAAAGAAAGTATCTAAAATCCTCTGCATCAATAGATGGCAGACATTTGAATATGTAGGGATGAGTGCTGTGAAGACTGAACTGCTGAAAGTACAGGAGCAGTGGCTGTGTTCAGTGCAGCTTACAGAGCTGTTGTTATAATGGGAGGTATTTGTGATTGAACCACCGAATCAGAGTATCAGAGTGAGATGTTAATCTAACAATTTAGAAAAAAAACACTTAAAAATGTACCTCAACTAGCCAAATCGTTCCTATTGTACATTTCCCACTGGCCACCTGCCTTCGTGAGATTTCCAGGGCATAAAAAGAATAGATATAATGAGCGTTTTTCAGTGTGATTATCTTGGATCTCATTCAAAACTCTTATCCATGTATGAAAATAAAATATTTTAAGATAAATATTTTTAATTTTATCAGGAAAAGCATAAATAAATAAAAGGGGCTATATATCAAAGCTTAAATTTTTAAATATATTTCTCATTTTATTGTTTCAGAACAATCTTTGTTTATTTTAAGTGAATTGTTCACTTGGAATTGACAAGCAAATCTTTCTATTAAAAACTAACATAACATTTTGATATCATAAAATTGGATATCTCCCCATGTCCTGATCAGCTTCCCCAGACTCATTTTTTTTAACTGCACAATGCATATGCTTCTGATTGGAGACATCTGTTGAAAATTAACTCACAATTGCCTGCCAAATAACATCACCGAGAAGGAATACACCTGCCATAGGAAACTGGAACCAATGCAAGCCTTGCAACCCTGCCCAGACTGCTGGGTATTTCAAGCAGTAGGTACATACTGCTAAAAAAATTAGTTAAAATATAATTTTATAATCTGTATTTTCTTAATTGGTGACAGACATACCCAATGCTTCAATAACCAATGACAAAATAAACATTTTAGTCACTTTGTGTGGGTCTTTATTTGAAAAGTGGGCACACTCTAATATCCACTACTAAATATACACAGAAATGCTGATTCTATTGTGAAATAGGTTTTCATTCATATGGTACGACCTACAAAGCTGCCCGGAGTTTATCTGTTCACCCTAGTAAGAGTAGAAACAGCACGCTCTTCAATTCATAGAGACCAAATGTGCAGCGTGTTTACCTACACATGTCCTCTAGGGTAATAAACACTTCCAAATTCTTTAGTGGAAAAAAAACAAACAAACAAAACAGAAGCAGAATGAGCTGAACATTTACCAAGTGCTCCAGCAGTCACATTTATATCAATCTCATTTCAAGAGGAAAAACTGAGGAAATTATAATCTTCTTTGGCTATGCAACACACACAAATACATACGCACACAGCTAGGCATATCGTGATTGTTAAATTGTTTAATTGTGTCAACTTAGTTCAATAGATAGCCTCTGAATGGGCCATGAAGCACATTTTGGGTGTGACTGGAGAAATCATACGCGTGTGATTATGAGTATAGCTCTGGTTCCTGGCCCCTCCTCTGTGACACTGTTCCCGTGCTCGGATTTCTGGCCACCATGAAAGAAGCAGCTTGGCTCTATCACAAACTTCCTCCATGATATTTCTGCCTGGGAGCCAGCAGCCCCGGATTTAAACGTCTGAAACAATAAACCAGATTAAACCTCTCCTTCTTTAGATTGCGTGTGTCTGGGTATTATGTCCCAGTGATAAAAAATTAACTAATTCAGAAAATTATAGCTCACAGTGGGATTGATTATTGCTGATGCTATATCTGACCATGTTGTTTAGAAACAGGTAAAACCTGTTTGAGGAAGAAATTTGGAGGAGTTTGGAGATTTAGACCATTTTAAGCAGAGCTCTAGGGGACATTTTCATCAGAGCTCAGAAGATGAGTAATCTGATAGGAATGCAGAGGGTAAAGCCTAACCTCAGGTTTCAGTTGGGACTAAGTGAGCTGGTAGAGGGAATTTCAAGGCAGCTCAATCTTCAGGCTGTCGCTTTGGAAAAATTAGTTCATTTAAGCCAGATACATGGTGAATATGTGGTTCAAAAAGCAGAGCAAAAAAAAAAAAACTTATATATTGACCCAAAATGAATCACAAGTAGTTAGGGCCAAAGAGTATATGGCTACACACCAGCATTATTTTTAAAAAATGTACCTTGTGAGGGACAAGAAGAAATCAGCAACGCCTCACCATCCTAACCCAAAGTGTTCAAAAGTATAAAACTTTCATATAGGAAGATAATCCCTGAGATCCATGTTTGAGTTGGCCTCTTAGGTAATTGGTTCCCTAGGATATTTTCCACTATGGTCAGCCCTCCAGGCACTCAGAGGGCTTGCTACTGCCCCCACTATGAGCAGACTTTGGTGTCATCCACATAATGGATTGTGAATTTATAATTGAATTTACCATTGTGCAAAATTCAAGAGTTGTAGACTAAGGAAGGCTACCGTCCAGTATCAAAGAAGGTTGGGAGGACAGGTAAGGAACATTTGAGGAGGCCACGCATGAAACTGTGGAATGAAACCTAAGGAGTTATGGAGATCACAGAAGATCACAGATGTCAAGAACATGGAATATGTGCTAAGTAAATCTGTAGATAGTGAACAGGGCTGGCAAAAGAGAGAGAACATATGAGCTCATCCAGCAAGGCCGTAAGAACAGAACCATCTAAGCCCCATGGAATTCACATCTTACCACGTTGTAACCTGGATCCTATTTATGGACCTACAAAATCTATGTAGGCTCTACTATTCAGGCTTTTGTATTATTCTTTTATTATACCTGATTCCTCCCTTTGGAATATAAATGTTTACCCATCCCACTGTACACTGACATTATTTAACTTGTTTTAATTATTTTAAAGTGCAAAGCCAAGAGTTTGTTTTAAATCTCAGGAGAAACTTTGACCTTGATTTCTTAAAAATGTTGGAACTATTTTGAATTTTGAGAAAGAAATTATTGGGTTCCCATTAGTATGCAGAGTAGTTTTATCAAGTTCAGTGTAATTTTTAACTTGTTATTGTTTTTATTTGGAGACTAAATGTGGTCCAGAGATATGTTTCAATGTCATGCTGCCAAGCAGTAAAATGTGGTAGTTAAGCTTATACCAACTTCATTGAATTGGGCATGTTCTATGCAATTAGTAAAATACATTTCTGGCTGAGTCTGATCACAAAAGTATGACTCAGTAGTATGTATAGTGTTCCCTTTTTTTTTTTTTTGGCACTGTTTTCTTGCTCTTATTCCCAACACCATGAACAAATCAGCTTTGTTCCACCAAGCGCTTCTTCCATGAACTTTGTCCTTTGGCTGTGGTATTGAAACACCTCTGAAATAATTAATCAAATTAAAATTCTCCTTTAAGTTGTGAGCTTAAGTGAGGAAAAGCTGATTAACATGTATACTCACTCAAAATTTTCCAATCTTTTTCATTTCTTGGGAAAGCAGATAAAGGAAGAATAATTCTGACTTGCTTTCTGCACAGTTCCAGATGGTTTAGTTAATTGAAACAATATTTTGTGTGATGATCATCTGACATTATGATGTGCTTGGAAAGGATTAATTGTCCTATGTATAAAAGTAGTTGTCATCAAATTGTTATGTAAAATTGATATTTAATAAAATTCCATTGAATTAAGAAAAGAGTGTCACCGAATGCAAAGCATCTTTATTCAGTCAAAACTGCCTTTGGTTAGTTTGTTCACAGAAGCTAAAGTACAAGAATTTGATCATTCACTTCCTAAAAAATTGTAAGATTGAGGAATAATCCTCACCAAGAAAGAAGAAAGTACTAGTAGATAAGAAGTTTAGCCATGAAATTGCCCTTTACACCAGGAATTGCTTTTGTATTAAAGTCAAATTGAGAAACCACATTGTGAGTACAAATAAAATTTAGAGGAGTGAAAAATGATAATGGAAAAAGGTTATTTGAGAAACTATAATCATGAAATACTTCTCAAAATTATACTTTCTTTTCACAATATCTAATTATAATTGCATCATTTAAAAATATCTTGCCTTGGGTTTTCCCTGCATTGATATTATGAAAATAACATTTTTTCACAAATTATGGCAAAATAGTGCTTGCTTTGGCAGCATATATACAAAATATGCCAAAAAATAGAAAATAAAATCTCACTCTGTGAGATATCTTACCATGGCTTAATTAATGAAAAAATGTTTCTTTCTTTTATATGTTTTTAATCAAAATTCAAAAATAATAATACCAATAATTAATATTATCTATAATTACATATTATATTTTCAAGTGTTACTTGGAGCCAAAATTTACTGTTGTTTATTGTAACTGCTCCTGCATCCCTAAACTTGACCCACTGGGTGAAATATATATTATTATAGGTCATGTGAGATTTTTATCACTTGAAAAAAATCTGGGATTTTTTAAGCTCATCTAATTATAAGAAATAGTAGTTATTTATTATCATTGGAGTAAGTTAATAATTATATTGATCAACAAATGAAATTTTAAACATTAGCCATGTTAGCTTTTTGTCCCTTTTCCTAGTTTGAGCAGACTGCTTCTGTAGTTTTCTTCCTTCTTTAACTTGTGAGATCCTCTCCACCTCAAATTCTATCCCTAGCTCTAAATTCTGACTGTTAATATTGAAGCAATGGAAAAGCAAGGAAATTTGAGGCCAGGAACAAGTACAGTATATAAGAACTTATAATAGTGAAACTCATAGGCTACTAAATTCCTCATGAATTGGTAAATATTCTAAACTGGTTCTTATGAAAGCATCACTAGATTGAAAATTAGAAAAACCTTATGCACAAAGTACTTTTACTTTTCACACATAAAATAATTTTGAGAATTTAGTATTCCTATAGACTAGTCAAGGCTCTAGATAGTATAGTAAAAAAGTTAAAATACAATAGAACAAAATACCACAGTTTAATAAAATGTGCTTCAAATGTTCAAGTGCATTAAGGAAGAAAGTATGGTTGGATCACAGTGAAGCAGCAATTTTCTTAGAATCAAGTTAAATCAAAGAAGAAAATGATCACCTCTCCATTGATTCTGATTTTCTTGGGGTTGAGAGACTATCCGTTAGAACGTGTTTACAGTTTCTGATTCATTTTTTGTGTAACTACATGTATGTCATATTTGAAGAACATTCCCTATGTATTTTTTTTTGTTCTAAGCTAGTGATATCACTGAATTGTCTTCATTTAAATTACAGTTTTATCATGTCATTTCTGTTATTGTTTCGATTACAGACATTAGAGGGTCGAGGAAAGAGGACTGGAACAGGTAAATTGATGTAAGTGTCCTTGTAGAATTGATATCGGATTTCATCCACACCACACTGGAGAAGTGAGGAGGTGTAGAATATGTCTAATGTTAAGTTTGGCAGGATTGTCAGATGCAAAGTAGGCCAAAGAAAAAAGTCAAACTTTAAGGCTTTTGGGTTTGACCAACAGTAAATATGAAGTTATCATTTACTGATATATAGAAACCCCGAAGCCTTCTGGAGAATAGTTCTGAAATTTTCAGGTCAGAGAACGATACCTAGGTACTGAGATTATGGAGAAAGCAGAAGAAACATGAAGTCATGGGGCTGTTATGAACTTCAGCAGTGTTGGCGCTCAAGGCTATGTCCAGAAGTCTAATGCACAGCATTTAGTTTTGTGGCTCATGTGTGAATCTTGCCAAGGAATCCTGGAAGACTAACAATTCAAGTGAAGTTATTCTTTGTCTATTGCTGATAAAATAATGGAGGTCACATACAAATCAACTATCTTCTGTTCATCTCACAAAAATGTTATACAATTAAGGCTTTGGGAATACATTATTAATTATTTAATCAAAATCAATTTATTTTATGGTGCTGGAACTCAAGCCCAGAGTCTTATGTGTACTAAGCATGGTTTCTACTAGGAAACTCAACCGTCAGCATATTAAATTGCCATAGATCATTCTTTTTTTTTTCCTCATTGAGTTTATTGGTAAATTTTAGTCATACAGTACAGTTGCATTCATTATTGGGATCTTGTACCTTTACATGACAGGTCTTGGTTCTCATTTTTTTCCCTTGTCCCTGCCCTCCCTTCACCCTCTCCTCTCCTCCCCATTTACTATAATTCTATTTCCATTTTTTCACTTTGTCATAGTTTTTTCTTTTCCCTTATTACCTTTCCCCTACCCTTCCCACTTTCCCTACACCTTTAGCCTCTTTCTTCCTATTTCACATTGTCCATTATCTCATTAGGATCTTATGTACTATTATAGTTTATTCACACCAGAGAAACTATTCAGTATTTACACATGTGTAACTTATTCATTTCACTTAGGAGTATATCCTCAATATGTATCCATTTTCCTATGTATGAATCTAATGTCTAATTCTTTATGGCTGAGTAGTATTCCATTTTATAGAAAAATCACATCTTCCTTATCCAATCTCCAACTGATGGGCAAATGAGCTGTTTCCAAGTTTTAGCTATCATACACTGTGCCGCTATAAACATGGGTGCGCATATATCACTGTGACGTAGATCATTCTTAACAGAAAGTTGGCTTTATGCATAAAGCTATAGTAAGCTGCTGTTCTGTCACATGTGGGATTTTAAATACACAAGATGTGGTTTTTGTCTTCTCCAGAATAAGCTGGATCTTTTGTTCATTTTGTGTTAACTACCATGATCTGCATAAAATAAAAATGATTTACATTACATAAAGTCCATTGAGAGCCTATGCTTGAAGTAGTTGGTAAAAATTCCCACTGATACCCTATTACAAAATTTGGGATACATATTCTCCAGTATTGAATATTTTCTCTATGCACTACTCATGAAAGCCTTCTACACACACTCTTTATAGTAAGGGAAATCGATAAATTGTTTTGATTCACCTTTTTTGCACGTCAAGTGTTGTGGTGCACAGCTGACTTTGGGAGCTTGGAATGGATGAGATATATTGTTTTAGGAGTGCTGCCAAAACTAAATGGCCATATATTTATTTTTTAATATATTATTACATGTGTATAATTCTTTTATTTCACCATGATCACTTGAACTTTATAATAGCTTATATATATTTTTAATATATTATTACGTGTGTATAATTCTTTTATTTCACCATGATCACTTGAACTTTATAATAGCTTATAAGTCAATTGTGACAGATATTTATTATTGTCATTTACAGAGATGAAAAATATACTCAAAAGTTCTATGATTAACTTCAGGTAATGTAACCAAAAAATGAAACAGTCAACATTTGAGCCCAAACTTTTGTCACTTCAAAAATGTTCTGACATTCTCTCCTCATCGAGGAATCAAACCCGTCTCTAGCATGACATGTGGGGTACTCATCACTGTACTAACAAGGAACTGTGCAAAAAGATTGTGACATTTTTTAGTACTCTAGTTCTATTGCCTCATTGTTTTGAAAAGTAATTTTTTTTCTTAAAAAAGAAAAGTTCAGATTTTCTTACTGTTACTGCACATCCTTTTCAGTCTAATGTTGTGGAAATATATGTAGAAATTACACGTGATGCAACTCTAAAAAAAGTCTTTGGTATTATGGAGGGGTGGAGGGAAGGGGAATGGGAAAAAATAAGAACCCGATGCATCATGTAAAAGTACAAATTCCCAATGAAGAATGCTATCATATTGTTTACCTAAAATGTACCAATAAATTTGAAGAATAAAAAAACTATCTCAGATATTTATGTAACAAATTGTGACATAAAAGCCACAGTGAATGATATTTTGCTTCATGCAACAAGAAGGCAACTTGTATTTGATCAACACTCAGCAGAAAACACTAATAATTCATCAACAAAATATTAAAATAAATATAAATAAAGGCATGATAAAACAATAAAAGTTATGATACACTGAAACTGTTGAAAGTAAGGAGATACATTTTGGGACATTTATATACTTATTATTTTCAGTCAAAGGATGCAACACAGAATGACGTTGCAGGGGCAAGTTGAGCATTGCCAACTTACTAGCCTGAAGAGTCCAATAATAAATTTTGAGATAAGGAGAAGAGCAAGAAAATTAAAAAGTAGTCACAAGAGGTGAAGCACATATGCTTGCAATATCTGCTTATTAGTTCTCTTGCCAATTTGTTATTGTCCTCTGTAATATGTGTCTTTGCAAAATAATCCAAAGGTTCAACTAATGACAGCCAATGGGAAGAAAAAATTAAGCAATCAGTTGGAGTTTTTTCCAACTTCAGAGGACAGAACAATTCAATATTGCAAAGTTAACTTCCTAATAAAGTAATTATTTAAAGGGTAATAGGATCATTCAGCTTAGAAGATTGCATAGAATATAATACATGCAATATAATTAAAATTAAAAATGATGAGGCATACCAAAAGAAGAAAATGGGCACTTTAAAGGCCAATAAAGGTATTTAACAGAAATATGACTAAGCACTAGAAATCTGAATAAGCGCTATAAATAAGTCACACATGTGTAAATACTGAATAGTTTCTCTGGTGTGAAAAACTATAATTGTAAATAAGATCCTAATGGTATAATTGACAATGTGAAATAGGAAGAAAAAGGCTAAAGGTGTAGGGGAATTGGGAAGAATAGGGGAAAAGAAATAAGGGAAAAGAAAAAAATATGAGAAAATGACAAATTGGAAATAAAGTGTTTGTGAATGGGGAGCGGAGGAGGGAGTGAAGGGAGGGCAGGGACAAGGGGAGAAAATGAGAACCAAGACCTGTCATGTAAAGGTACAAGATCCCAATAATGAATGTAACAGTGCTGTGTACCTAAAATGTACCAATAAATTCAATGAGAGAGAGAGAGAGAGAGAGAGAGAGAGAATTGTAAGTAGAAGAGAAAATATTTAAGGCAATTATTTGAACACATATCTCTCACCAAGCACTAAATTAAAATAAAAATGGATCAAACATCTAAACATTAGAACAGAAACACACTGCTGGAAGAATAAATAGATAAAACTCTTAAAGACATATCTGTAAGTGAAGACTTTCTAAACAAAACCCTAATTACACAAAAAATTATACCAAGAATCAACAAATGGCATCACATCAAGTTAAATAACTTCTGCACAGCCAAGGAAACCACTAACCATGAAGAGACAACTTCCAAAATGCCAAAACTTTTGGCAGCTATTTCTCAAAGAACTAATATCAAGAATATACAAAGATCTCAAAAAAGTTAGAACTCAATTTAAAGGCACAATGAAAAATAGACATCTGAAATGAAAAAGACACTTCTCAGATGTAGAAATATATATAGCCAATAAACACATAAAGAAATGTTCAACATCACTGGTCATTTGAGAAATACAATTAAAGCAACACTGAGATCCATTTTCATTACAAAACGAATGGCTACCAAATAAATCAATCAATAACAAATGCTGGTGAGGCTGTGAGAAAAAAGGAACCCTTGTTTATTTTTGGTGGGATTGTAAACTGATAAAACTACTATTGAAATCAATATGGAGATCCCTCTAAAAACTGAAAATAAATGTTGCATTTGACCCAGGTTTCCCCTTCTAGGTATATTTCCAAGAGTTAAATATATCATACTACAGTGATGTATGGATACCCATACTCAGCAGCATAATTCATAATAGCTAAATCCTATAAATGGCCTCTATGTCATCTAAGATTAATAGATTAAAAGTGAGATATTTATGCATGATGGAATACTACTCTGTCATAAAAAATAAACTTGAGTCACTTGTAGGAAAACAGATGCACATTGAAACCATAATTCTACATGAGATAATTAAACACAAAGCTTAAATATCACATGGTTTCTATGAAAAAATATATTATATACACATCTATGTATATTATGTGTACATGAGTTGTACATAGCATATGTTGTATAATATATACATATTATATTTGATGTATATGTTGTATATATTATGTAGTATTATCTATTTAGGAATACATAAAACTCAATATATATGTATATATTTCACAAATAATAAGAAAAAATGTATTTTAACTCAGTGCGGATAATATATCTAAAAGTGTGCATTGTCTTAACACAATTGTCATATTTGTTTTCTGTGTACATTATAGTTAACTTTGTAAGGCCTTATAGAATAAATAAATGAACCCAATGCTGAAAAAATACATAGAGGGCTGGAAGAAAGGAGAAAATAAATGAATTGAAATGTGTTAAATACACATACCAGTCCCCTGCAGTGAATGTAACCATTGATGTACTGCAAGCATGTAGTAATAAAAGTGAAAAACCTAAATAAAATAAAATATTTTTATTGTGAAAATTAGATTTTATTCATTTATTTATTTTATTTTTTTACATTCACAGGTTTCGGTGGCTTTTAAGGAAAAAAAATCATGCTTATGCACAGTAGATGTGTTCAGAAATATATTCCTGCTAAGATGAGTGACACTGCTTTCTGTCTTTCTAAACTCTAATGGAAAGCAAATCTGCAAATAGTTGATTTGTTGTTAGTATTGGCATATATTTTTCCATTTTATAGCCTTTAATTTTGTATGACTTTTGTGTAATTCATTAATTTCTGTTTTTGCTATTTGTGATATCATTATTCTCACTGACAGGTAGAGTGAAATACATTTCCAATTTGATAACTAATGCCAAATTCTGTGCCAAATTCTGTGCCAAATCTGTGCCAAATTCCTACATAGGAATCATTTTAATTTTTAAATTAATCTTCCGTCCCATTCCTCTTTATATTTACTTTTATAAATGATGCATTCATCAAATGTTTGTAATTTCTCTAACATAGAAAATATCTCAGTAAGTCATAGGAGTATATGATCTTGTACTCTTTTTACAAATAATCTTGAATATGACCAGAGAGTCTGTCTTCAAAACACATTTTGGGGGCCAGAGTCTTAGCTTAGTGGTACCACCACCTGCCTCACAAGCTCAAGGACCCAAGATTGATCCCCAATATCAAAAAAAAAGAAAGAAAGAAAGAAAGAAAGAAAGAAAGAAAAAGAAAGAAAGAAAGAAAGAAAGAAAGAAAGAAAGAAAGAAAGAAAGAAAGGAAGGAAGGAAAAAGGGCCAGGAATTTTGCTAGGTACAAAAATAAATAAAAAATAAACACATTTTGCAATTAGGGTGTCAAGTTGGATTTATCAGAATTGAATTGAATTTACAAATCAATTTGTACTTATTATTTATTAGACAACTTGTATTTATTAGCCTTCTCACTTCAAAATATTGTATATATTGTACATCTTTGATAATTATTATTTTATTATGGCAATGTTATAACATTTGCTATACATTTTTTTGATATTTTTAAGTTTTATGCTTTTTAATGTAATTGCTTTTTTTGGGGGGATACCAGTGATTGAGCTTGAGTCTTTGCACTTGCAAGGTAGGCACCATACCCACTGAGCTAAATCCCCAGCCCTATTATAACTGATGTTGTTCATTTTAACATTTTTTAAATGAGAGGGGTATGCTGTTTGTCTCCTATTTTCGTGTGTTTAGGAAGTATTCATTGTGTATTTTTCAGTCTTTCAAATTTGAAAAATCTAAAATTTTCTAAGAAAATTCCTTCATTTACAAAATTTTTATACATATTTGACATTTTTAATCAGTTAAAACTCTCCCATGGTTGTCTGTTCTGATTTTTTTTTAACACTGGTTTCTGTCTTCAGATTTATAATATATTTGGCAGTGATAGAGTTATTTTTTGAGAAGAGGTTGTGGGGAAATATTTTGGAAAGCAGCTATCCGAATGTCGATATAGAAATTTAACTTGCAAGGACTGTGAAGTAGCAGAATTGAACATATAGTACTTAATCAGAACAAGAGTAAATGTGCAATAATTATTAATCATTCAATGTTCATTTGGAATATCCTTTCCTGTTTCAGCCAGTTTTCTAGCCAGTTTCTCTCTCAGCGATGTACTCCACTGAAGTAGAGGAAACAGAGATACTCCAGTCCTCTAGAGATATGACCCTTCACTCTACTGCAGGAACTGAAAATAGGCATCCCATGGAAACTAAAATGAAGCTCAGGGAATATTAGGAATCTGTGGCCTTATATGACTCACGCATATAGGAAGAAATATCTTAAAACACGTAAGTTAAAAATCTTTGGCCTCAAATGTGTATGAGCAAATGCTCTTGCCACCTTAAATAGACTTTGAATATAAGAATTGGACTATAAGCTAGTTTTTCAAATTTGATCAGCTGCATCTGAATTTTCAAGGCTGTATTATAATAGAAAACAAATACAACTCATTCGTGTATTATTAAATCTTTCTCAGCTGTATAGGTTGAAAATAAGTTTATCAATCTGTAGGTTTTCTTTTCAATTTTAAATTGCTATCTTTGCTGTAAAGTTTTGAGTTTGGTGCCTAAACATATTTGACTATTATTGCATTTATTGACTGAAATTTTGGAGTCATATCCAAAATTCCTTCTCTATTCCAATTTCAAAAAATGCTTTACTTCTTTCTTTTCCTCTAGTTGTTTCACAGTGTAAGGTTTTATATTTAATTCCTTACACATTTTGATCTGATTTTTATTATATAGTGACAGACAGGGGTTCAGTTTCTTCTTTGGAATAATATCCAATTTTCCTTTGTCATTTCCTGAAGGGGAACTGTCCTTCTCAATGTGTGCCCTTAATATCTTTTCAAACATCAGTTGGTTGTAGGTAGATGTGTGCAACTCAATACAGAAGTGATTCAAGACAAAACAGATGTGTGCAACTCAATACAAAATTAGAAATGATTCAGTTTTAGGATGGGAGATACACATGTCCAGTGATGGGCACTTTTCCACACACCAACACCTTCCTTTGGTGTCCTCAGAGGCCCTCGGTCAGCCCAAGCTCCATGGAAGGAGAAGCCTTTGTTATTAGATGAAACATTCCAGAGCTTCTCTTATTACCTGGTGTCCTAGAATCATACAACGCATGCCAACCCTAACAATTACGTGGATTATAAATGTAAACATTTTAATAAAAATATAATCTTATAATAAAAAAGAAAAGGAAAAATATGTTTGGGAAATAGAACTAATCAACAAGGATCAAAAGAGGACAAACAAATGATATATGAAAAATGTTCACTATCACTAATTACCAAAAAAATGCAAAATAAAATTGTGATAAGATACAATACTCATTAATTTCTCTCATTGGGTGATTTTAAAAGTGGAAAAGACAACAAATGCTAGTGAAGAAAATGGAACACTTATGAATTGCTGATGTGCATGTCAATTAGTAAATATATTATTAATTGCAGAATGGAGGTTCCTCAAAAAATTAGAAATAGATCAACAGCATGACTGATTAATCACACTAGGGGTGCATGCTGCTGGAAATTAAATAAAATAGTATGTCAGTGAGATATCTGTACTCCCAAGTTCAGTGCAGCACTATTTACACTTAGGGAAGAAATGGAATCAACTTATTCATCTATCAATAGATGAATGTATAAAGAGCACATTTTTTGTTTATTTTTATTTTTTATTGAGTTTATTGGTACATTTTAGGTATACAGTACAATTACATTCATTATTGGGATCTTGTACCTCTACATGACAGGTCTTGGTTCTCATTTTTTCTCCCTTGTCCCTCCCCTCGCTTCACCCCTTGTCCCCTCCCCATTTACAAACACTTTATTTCCATTTTTCCATTTTCTCATATTTTTTTTCTTTTTCCTTATTCCCCTTTCCCTACCCTTACCATATTCCCTGCACCTTTAGCCCTTTTCTTCCTATTTCACATTTTTAATTATCCCATTAGGATCTTGAGTACTATTATAGTTTTTCACACCAGAGAAACTATTCAGTATTTACACATGTGTGACTTATGTATTTCACTTAAGAGCACGTGCTTTTTAAAAGCTGAGATGTAGGTTACATTGGCTTCTTCAGCTCACTTTATTAATTCCAGCCTTTTTCTTTCTTTCTTTCTGTCTGTCTGTCTTTCTTTCTTTTTCTTTCTTCCTTTCTTTCTTTCTTTTTCAGTACTGGGGATCGAGCTCAAGACCTTGTGCTTATGAGGCAGGTGGCTTTGGCATCACTGAGCTAAAATCCCTGCATACTTCCACTTTTATATCCCAAGTTGACAATAGCCTTTTGTTCTTCTCAGTTTCAACAAGAATTTCCTTGAGTGATATGAATTCTACAACAGTTTTTACTTCTTAGTGGTTTCCTATTCTCTTCTTGTTTAGTTATTTCTGAAAATCACATTTTCAATAGTACATGAGAGATTGTATAGGGCAAATAAATATCCATATAAGTTGAAGAAAAATTATGAAATATATGAACAATTATTTTCACCTTCCATTTCCAATTTGAGCCACCTTTCCAAAATATGGATATAATTTCTTAATAATTAAATAACAATTTGTTTTTCTTTTTTTTTTTTGGTATGGGGATCAAACTTGGTTCCTTGAGCTTACAAAGCAGGTGGCAGCACCACTGAACTAAATTCCTGGCAAATAATAATTTCTTAAAAAATTATTTGTGTTGTTTCACTAGAATTGCAAGAATAATGGAAATGTCCTTTAATATTAACAACATTTCATACGGAACTCTTTTGTGCAATAAAATTGGTAAATACCAAAGGCGATCATAAAAATTGAATGCCTGGTTTAGCAAATGATGACTCAGCAATCTCTTTATTTTCTTTTCACATTTATAGAGTATAGATTCATGATCAGATACAGATAAGCTTTAGCCTTCTTTATGAACTGCTCTTATTAGACTTAGTGCTACTAATGTCTGTATTATTTTAGCAAGAAAAAAGTCATAATCATTTTTTTATGTTTCAGTGTGCCTCTTATTTTCCATATAAAATAAAAATAACATTAATTCCTCTAGAGAGAAAGAGAGTGAAAGAAAAGTGATAAAAAACATCCTTGAAGAGTTCTAAAAGAAAATAAATATATTCTTTTTGACAATTCAAATTTTAAAGAACCTGTAATTTGTAATGATTCTTTTAAAAAGTTTTTTTAGTCTTTTCAATGATGAACTAACATATATCTGTATTATGTTCCACATTAGGTGCTGTAAAATACTGTCAAAGAAAACAACATGAATAGTCAATTTTATAGATATTAAAGAAATGATAGACACAGATATAATGATTATAATAACTTCAAAGAGTCCTTACTCATGAAATACAATGATTCTTCAAATCTTTAATTTTTTTCTCAGATAAAATTTATCTTTGCTAAGAAAAAGCTGAGCAGATAGTAATTTAACTATTGTATGTATAATCAGATCTTGGAAGCCTATACTTAAGACATTTTTTACAAAAATGCAACTCACTGTAGCACTAAAAAGAACCAGTTCTTCTTTTCTCCTAAGCTTCTTACACATTGAAATAATTATATTTTATCTTTAGCTTTTAAAGTATACAGCACTGTGGTAAATTAAAAGGGTGTTATTAACACATTATGAGAGTTTTTATATGATCATGTTCGAGTAAATACAGTAAGGTTTTCAAAGCCAGCCGGCAGCTATGTAATTCCTTAAAGATAAGAGGCTCAAAAATATCCAGTAATTGAACAGCCACTGTCTGAGGCCACTGACTGATTTGTCACCAGCTTGAGCTAAACATCTGGCTTCAGATTTACTCACTCGCCGCAGCTCACCTGGTGGGTCAGTTTGTTTATGGAAAATCAAGGGGCTTTATTTTCATGTATGTCTTTCACGGGCTGCTTCGTAAGGTGACTGAGGCACCTGACTTTCATTTCTCCTTTCATCTAACAAGCCAATCTGTATTTCTTCAGATACCAACTGCACTTTTACAAAAATTGAAGAGAAGACATCACCTCAATACAAGCATTATTGAAGTTTTTGCTGGCTTCTATTACAGTATACCTTCCCATTGCCAAAAATAATTACATGACCATTTGGTTCCAGAGGTTAAAGATTATGCTACGTTTTTACAGACAGGAAATAATTTATGAGCTTTGGTAATCAGTCATAATCATCCTCTGACTGTAATTTATTTACATTTGTCTTATGTCTTGTGGAAAACAGGTGTACTGTACTCTTATTCCAGGTACTCAGAATGCAATAATAACCTTAGAATTAAAGGTAAAAATTCTGTGATCTGAATTTCTTCTAAACTGAAGTTTTAGATATCATTGAAACTGGAAAATGACCCATACTCTTCTCCTCATAGACATCCAGCATTCACCATCTGATAACGCGCTACACATATATAGAGGCTTTTCAAATTTTGCCAACAATTTTACTATATAGTAAAATGGGCCCCTATTTTTCCAGCTATAATTTTCTCATTTATTTGTCAGCCTCTTTTAACAAATTATACATCATTTTTCTAACTGCATTTAATAGCTTTATCATTAGATTTTCTAGCCATCACTGTCTCCCTCTCCTAGGGTGAATATCATTTCCAATTATGTCTTTCAATTTTCTATCACTGTATGCACACTCCCCTCAAAATGCCATTGTTTTGAGACAATAATCTTGTAAGTGGCCTCTAATTTTATAGGTTAGTAGAGAATTCCTTCTAAGCTGAGACAGACTTACAAGTTGATTGATTTATGATAGAGAAGCCCAAAGGGCTGACAATTGCCAATCATTTGAAAAATTGAAAACTACTGGAATGTATCTATCTTGTTGTCCAGAAGGTTAATCTGGACTTCTTCACCTAGTCCTAGAAAGGTCAAAGTACTGCAAGACAGGGTAAACTCCAATGCTCTAGGGCTTAGAGATCTGATTTTGTTATGTTTATTAATGTCCAAATGACCAAAGCAATTCATATAATGGTCACACTTCAAAGCTGTGGAAATAGACTCCACTTCTTGATAAGAATCTGTAGTAGATTTTTCTATCACAGAAGCCTCAAAGAAGATAAATTCCTAATGGTTTTTCCTAAATTCAATAAATGATATTTTTCCCATGAGAACAAACAGCTACAAATAAGAGAAATACATCAAGGTAAGTCTATTTCATGTATGTGCTATACATTCTACACCCTAAATTTCCAATTCAATAATTTTTCACCAGTGAAATAATTTTCTTCTTGCATATTCCAAATTAATGCACCGGTTGTTTATTATTGCCAAGATGTGGTACATTATCCTCCATGATTTAGACTCATGCATCCTGTCATGTCAATTACAGTTTATATTTATTTATTTATTTTATTTATTTTATTTTTATTATATTTTGGGGGGGTGGTTTTGAGACAGAGTCTCACTATGTAGTTCAGACTGCCCTGGAATTCACTGTGCAGCCCAGGTTGGTCTTGAACTCACAGTGATCTTCACGCCTCAGCCTCCCGAGCAGTTTCTATTTCTAACTGCTTTTCTCTAATTTCTTCACTTAACAGAAAAACAAAAACCACATCATGTTGAACTCCAATGCAATAAATTTATGATTTTTTTCACTCATCTCTCCTTAGATTTATGGTATTTTAACATAATGAATAACTACCAAAGAATTATAATATTACCCCCATAATTAACTTGATCCAGTTCTAAATCTGGATACACTTATTTCTATATAATCTGCTGATTATAATGAATGGAATCAACACAAACAAATACATATGTACTCACAAAAATGCACACAAAATTGCATGGCCTCATCTCACTGTAAATTTATGAACACAAACAACTTTACAATTAGGGATTTCTTGGTAAGCCTATCACATTTCCTAAGCAATTCATAGCCACTCAGAAAAATATCCCTCACCACTCTGTATCTCCGCACTCATTTTAAACTTACACTATATTTTCATGGAGAATATATAAAGAATCAGACACAAATCTGATATTGCTATACACAAATATACCAAATAAATGCATTTGCTATTGCCTACTTCTAAAATTACCTCTTTTGTATATATAACACATCCCATGTTCACTCATCTAATCAATGTTATTCTTTTGGTTGTTTACCCTCATCTTTTGTTTTGTTTTGTTTTGTTTGTTTTGTTTTGTTTTGTTTTCGTACAGGGGATTGAACTTGGATCCTTGTGCTTGCAAGGCAGACCAGAGAACTGCTGAGCTAAATCCCTGGCCCCTACACTCATCTTTATTGTTGTGAATTATTTAAAATTTTATGGATTTTTTAATAGTATTTATTTAATAAAAAGTGAATAATTTTCCTAGATAGATACGGACTTATAGCCACATATACAAAATATAATTATCATTTGTTAACTATTGGCTCATTCTCTCTTGAATTAGGCAATTATCCTTCATTAAGACCAAACCACTGAAGCCCTTACAGCTGATCCTGGTATTTTTAAATTTCTGAAGGAAATATGATATCTATCAAAGAATCTGAAAAAGTTGATGGGTTCCTCCATTATTAAGCATTTCCTTCCCATTATTTTTAAGGCAAGGATATCTCTGAAGAGCTCAAGTATGCCTGTTCTCCAGACCAGGGTTGCCATTAAAGCATTGAATTTAGCTTCCTAGTGTCACTGGGAGTAGACCCTGGGATTGAAGTGGACATTTTCTCATCAGGAAAAAAATCTCAATGTAACTGTCAAAAAAGCATCATGACTAGAGTGTTGCCAAGGTATCTTTAATTGTAAAAATCTGCAGTAATGACTCATAAATTATGGTATTCTTAATGGTAAGATGATGGGAAGAAAATTAAGGTGTTAATTACTCTAACAAGAAAATATTTGAATGCTGCTAAGAAGATGCCTGGCTCAGCTTTGGTATTAGAAACTGAAATCTATACCCAGTTTTCACATCAAAGCCAGCAAATCCTACTATAAAAAAGAGAATGAAATGTATAACCAAACTGCTAAGATCACAGTTAAACAATGGTGGAGAAAAAAAAGGCATGAACAACTCCAAGACATTTGCTAGGATGCTCCTCAGTGCTCTGTGCTTGGAATAATTATAAACTGGCAATCACAATAACCAACTTTAACAAATATAAATCAACTAAATAGTACTACGACTTGTAAGAACCACTCAGTCTTCTAGAAATTCAGACACTTCATTGGGCTCAATATTGTTAATTAAATGTGTTCAAGAGGATGATACAAATCAGCACTGATGAAAACTGCAATGTATCATGATTTTGACACACACACAACAAGCTGAGGTTAACTCAGAGAAAGGGTGTAGTGTATCCCAGCCAATCCTGCAGTTCACCATCGTACTTCTGCATTCCTTTTAGCAAAGTCACACACACCCAGACTACCTGCCTGAGTTATACCTAAGAGTTACTAAATGTATCTGTCTTTCTTTTTTTCAGCATTGTGGATTGAACTCAAGGCCTTTACTCTGAGCTACATCCCCATTTTATAAAGTTTTTACTTTGAGGCTGACCTCATTAATTCATTAGATTTCAGAGACTGAGCTCAAAGTTAGTCTTTCTGCTTCAACCACTCCAATTCTAAGATCACGGCATGTCCCACCACGCCCACCTATCTTGCTGCCTTTCTAATGCACTTTTTTCTACTTCCATGCAGAAAATAACAGCATTCTGAGGATCCACAAATCCAACAGTGTGAAGCAGTTGACTAATGGAAGTGAATCTTAACAAAGAGATATGACTCTTGGTAAATTAAATTGCATCTTCTGAATTTTTAGTGGATGATTCTGAGATTCATGTTATGTGATTTCCTCAAAGAGACCCCATTGTAATTGATCCCTCATTTTACCCTGAGTTATCTATTGATGATATCTCCTATTTTTATTTCCCTACATGACTACTTTTCTCTTTCTTGTCTCCTATCTTTGACAAGTGAATTACTTCCAAAAGTGAACTTACTGCATGTGAACATCTGTTTTATGTTGTGATGTTGAAGCAAGTCAGTCAAAGACCGACTTAATTTTATTTCTCAAACACAAACAACAAGCATTTTCACTTCTGAAGTTGATGGATTCTTTTCTCTCCATTTGTGATTCTGTTGCACACAAGATACATCACTGATTATTTACTTTATTCAAAACTTTAGCCAACTATCTCCTTCAGAGCAAACTTTGCTTGAGCTGGACGGCACTTCTCATACCATCGTTACCAGCTCAGTGAATCTTTTTATTTTCTCTTAAATTCTTTTATTGGTACATTTTAAGTATACAATACACTTAGATTCATCATTGAGAACTAGTACCATTTTACATGATGTATCTTAGTCCTTATTTTTCCCCATTCCCCTGCCCTCCCTTCAACCCCTTCATCCATCCCTATTTTCACAAGTGTTAGTTCCATTTATTTCTTACCTTGTGCTTTTTTTCCTTTCTCTTCTTTAATTTCCCCTACCCTTCCTATTTCCCCTACTCCTTTAGACATGTTCTTCCTATTTCATACTATCAGTTATTTATTATAATCCTTATTTACACTTTAAATTTCTCATACTAAATAAACTATATGATATTTACACATGTGAGTCCTATTTCACTTAAGAGCATATTTTCAATGTGTATCCATTTAGCTATAAGTGTCTCTAATTCTTTATTCTTTAGGCTGAGTAGTACTCCTTTTATAAAAAAAACCCCACATTTTCTTTCTTTTTTTCCTCATTGAGTTTATTGGTACATTTTAGGTATACAGTGCAGTTACATTTGTCATTGGGATCTTGTACTTCTACATGACAGGTCTTGGTTCTCATTTTTTACCCTTATCCCTGCCCTCCCTTCACCCCACCTTTCCCTATTAAAAAAAAAATTCTATTATTTTGTTTTTTCATAGTTTTTATTTTCCCTTATTTCCTTTTCCATACCCTTCCCACTTCCCCTACACCTTTAGCCCTTATCTTCCTATTTCAAATTGTCAATTATACCATTTGGATCTTATTTACACTTTTAGTTTTTCACACCAGAGAAACTATTCAAGAAAAACACATTTTCTTTATCCAGTCTCTGGTTGACAGTTGGATGTTTCCAAGCTTTAGCTATTAGAACTGTGCTGCTATAAATATGGGTGGGTATATATATCACTGTGGTGTGATTCTTTTAATACTTTTTTTTTCTGGTACTGGTTACAGGGATCAAACTCAGGAATTCAAGACTGTGATTATTGTTTTAATTATTTTGGGAAGATACCCAGAAGAAGAATATGGGTCAAATGAGAACTCTAATCCTAGTTCTTTGGGGTATCTCCATATTGATTTCCACAGTTGGTTGCACCAGTCTGCACTCCCAGTAACAATGGAGAAGGGTTCCTTACTCCCTACAATCCCACCAACATTTGTTGGTTGATTTTTTGATAGCAGCCATTCTTCCTGGGGTGAAGTGAAACCTGTGTTGTTTTCATCTGCATCACTCCAGTGACCAGTGAAGTGGAACATTTTTTCATGTTTATTTGCTGTTTTTGCTTCTCTGAGAAAATGTCTAGATGTAGTTTAGATGCCCATTTTTTATTTGGGTCTTTAAATTTGGAGGTCTTACATTTTAAGTTGTTTACATACTCTATATAAAAGTGCTTTGAGGAACAGCTGACAAAGCCACTGTGATTATATAAAAACAAAAAAAAATCACAGCATGGTACTGCAAAGAAACAGACCTGAGGATCAGGTAGACTAGATTACAAGATGTAGAAAGAACTGCAGACATACTGAGCCACCTCATCTTTGACAAAAGTGCCAGCCATCCTCATGGGAGGAAAGATAGCCTCTTTAATAAACGGCATTCGAAAAACTGGATTTCAACCTGTCAAAGATTGAAACTAGACCCCTGTCTTTTACCATGAACTAAACTAAACTAAAAGTGAATTAAAGATCTAAATATCAAAACAGAAACATTAAACTTACTGGAAAATAAGTTAGGCAGAACTCTTGAAGACATCAGCATAGAAAAAGCCTTTATGAACAAAACCTAGTGACATGGGAATAAGAACAAAAAATCAACAACTGGGATCTCATCTTATTTAAAAGCTTCTGCACATATGAAATTGTTAGAAAAGGGCTAAAGGGGTAGGGGAAGTGGGAAGTGTAGGGGAAAGGGAATTAAGGGAAAAGAAAAAAAGGAGAAAATGAAAAAAATGGAAATAAAGTTTTTGTAAATAGGGAAGGGAGGAGGGGGTTAAGGGAGGGCAGAGACAAGGTGAAAAAATGAGAACCAAGACCTGTCATGTAAAGGTACAAGATCCCAATGATGAATGTAACTGTACTGTACACCTAAAATGTACCAGTAAACTCAATGAGGAAAAAATGAAAATAAAAAGCTCCAAGACCACCAACAGAGCAAAGAGGCAACCTGCAAGGTGGGGAAAAAAAATTTATCAACTGTTTCTCAGAAAAATGGATTTTATTTTACATGTTTATTACTTACATTAGTTACTTAATTTTAAACAGCATTAGTTTGCAACGTTTTGTAAAAGGGTATCTAGAGGTGTTTTAACATTCAAAAATCTACCACCACCTAATTAAAATTTGCCCTATTTTCAACAGAAATTATGAAGTCTCAACTCTTATTCTTCAGCAGAAGGGGAAAAAAAAAACTGATTCCTAAAATTAGATCACAATAGAATAGAAGTTTGGATTATCAAGTCAGGCTAATATAAACTGCAGAAATAATTATTAATGACAATTTTCCAATACAAGAAATAAGTGAAACAGATTTTTAGAGAAAACTGAGGCTGCTATATGTGCCTCCTCTTTAAAGCTTCTTCCTGCCGGGGATTTAGCTCAGTAGATCCGGTGCCTGCTTCGCAAGCACAAGGACCCGAGTTCTATCCCCGGTATAAATATAAATAAATAAATAAATAAAAACCTTCTACCTGGAGAAGGAGTAAACTTGCAATAGAATACGTGTGGGCATTGCTTCAAAAGGTAAGCCATTTGGTTATACAACATAATTAATTTACACCTCATTTAAGAATCAGCATATGTAATTGACCCGTTTTTCTAACGACTGAACAACCACGTAAAACACTAACTTTCATGTTTAATTAAAATAACCAAACTAAAAAGATTTCATCAGTTCGACTATAAATAAGAACTCTCTACTTCATTATATAAATTCAATTTGTATGTTTGTGAAAAGGTCTGCTCTATGGCACATTTAATATATCATTTGTTTGATTGTGTTCTTTTCTCCAAAGAACCCATAAAGACACAAGCAATTGAAAGAAAGAGAGGGACAATTATCCGATGCCAAAAATCAATCTAATATAAGAGACTGTGGATCAAAGAAAGCATGGGTGCAAGACTTCATAAAACAACGTACCAAACCACAGGGTTGCTAGCAGTGCTGCTGCAGGCCCATGGTGCAAAAACCAGGAATCATCATGCTGGCAAGTTTCAAAAAGATTTGCAAAAACTCAACGCACACATGATCGACCTGAGATATCAGACCCTCCACCCATTTTCCCTTAGTACGAATAGTGGACGCTGCAGCATGGTAACAAAATACTAACAGCATACCTCAGAGAACCAGAGGAAGCCTTTCTAAAATTCATTTGGAACCAGAAGAGTCCCAGAACAGCAGAAATGATTCTGAGCAACAAAGGCAAGGCAGGGAGCATCACTCCTGACTTGAAATTACACTACGGAGGTAGTAGAATAAAAATGGCATGGTTCTAGCAAAATAAAAAAAAAAAATAATAAATAAATAAATAAATAAATAAAAGACCCAAAGAGCACTAGAACAGATTAGTAGAAGCAGTTTAAAACACACTCAGTCATATTATCTTTGAAAGGTGCCAACACCTACCACCTTCACTGGAAGAAAGTTAGATTCTTTAATAAATGGAGCTGTCAAAACTGGCTTTCCGCATGCCAAAGACTAAAACTAAATCCACATCTCTCACCATTCTAAACTAAAATCAAAATGGAACAAAGATCTAAATATTAAAACAGAAACACTAAATCTACTGGAAGAGAGAATAGGTAGAACTCTTAAAGACATAGGGATAGGCAAAGACTGTGCACAAAACTCTGTTAACACAGTAAATATTACAAAGAATCAACAACTGGGATCTCCTCTTATTAAGAAGCTTCTCACAGCCGGGTGTGGTGGTGCATGCCTGTAATACCAGCATGTGAGTTCGAGACCAGCCTGGGCTACATAGTGAATTCCAGGTCACTCTCAATTACATAGTGAGACCCTGTCTCAAAAAAAAACAAAAAAAGAAAAACAAAAAAAGCTTCTCTACCACAAATGAAATAAAACACAGAGCAAAGAGATAACCAACAAAGTGGGAATTTTTTACATTTTTCCATCAGTTCCTCAGACAAATAACATCTAGAATATATAATGAATTCAAAATATCAAAACTCCAGCCATCCCTCTGCTGGGTAACCTTCCAAAAGAACTAAAAGAATCATGTCACAGTGATATATGCACATCTATGTTTATAGCGGCACAGTTTGTAATAGCTAAAACTTGGAAACAGCCCATTTGCTCATCAGTTGGAAACTGGATAAAGAAGATGTGGTTTTTCTATAAAATGGAATATTACTCAGCCATAAAGAATGAGAAATGAGATTCATTCATAGGAAAATGGATACATATTGAGGATATAATGCTAAGTGAAATAAATAAGTCACACATGTGTAAATTCTGAATAGTTTCTCTATCATGAAAAATTGCAATAATACATAAGATCCTAATAACATAATTGACAATATGAAATAGCAAGAAAAGGGCTAAAGGTGTAGAGAAAGTGGGAAGGGTAAGGAAAAAGGGATAAGGGAAAAGAAAAAAAGGAGAAAATGAAAAAATGGAAATAAAGTGTTTGTAAATGGGGAGGGGAGGAGGGGGTGAAGGGAGGGCAGGGACAAGGGGCAAAAATGAGAACCAAGACCTGTCATGTAAAGGTACAAGATCCAATAGTGAATGTAAGTGTACTGTGTACCTAGAATGTACCAATAAACTCAATAAAAAATATCAAACCCACACAATTTTAGGACCCATTCCATGGACATGTATAATGAATAGACATATCCCAGATGAAGAAGTAGAAATGACATATGAATATGTGAAAAATGTTCAACATCACTGGTCATTCAAGAGATGCAAATTCAACAATGCTGAGGTTCCATCTCACTCCAGAAAGCATGGCTATATGAATAAATAATCCAATAGCAAATGCTTGTGGGGCTGTGGGGGAAAAGGAACCCTGCTTCACTGATGGAGGGAGTTGACTGGTGCAGCCATTGTGGAAATTAGTATGGAGATTAAAAAAAAAAAATAGATCCAGATCTCCCGTTTGACTAAGTATCCCCCTTCTAGGTATCTTCCAGAAAGAAATCCAGTAAGACATGTATTATTTTCAGTATTGTACTATGGATTGCAATAAATGTTAGAAATCTAAAATTTTAAATATCCTATTCCCTTGTGATTACAGAGAGCTAAATTTGTGTCAAAAAGAGAAAGTCCCCAAAATTCCAGTTCAGTTAATTTATTTTTGTGGTAATCCCAATAACAAATGCTGAAAGAGGGGAAAATGAAACCTTAAAGGAAAAAAAATAAGTTGAGTTAACAACAGCTTATTTCCATGAGAATTCAGGCTTAGTGTGGCTGGAACACTTGTAATAGAGCTTCCTTGCCTAATTTTTTAAGATGACCAGAGACGGTGCTAACAATGTCTTGACATTCAAACCTGTCTTTCAAGACAAGACACACCTTCAGGAAGAGGGACCATGTCCTTAAGGCAAGAAGTCATGGCATGAATGAAAACCATTCGATGAAACTATAGTTTATACTAATGGAACAGGGATTAAATTTCTATAGAGCTTGATGTAGACGGGGTCAATCTCTAAACCTGAACAGACTATGACATAACCACTGCACACATAAGCTCCTGGTAGACATCTGACTTACACATTTGTATTCTCGAAGCAACTGCAGGAAAAGCAAATTGGAAATATCACTTAGGATAAACTGACAGGGATGGTTAAATGAGGAAAGCAGGCACACAATGGTTCGTGTTTGCCGTGTTCTTCCCCAGCGAATCTTCATTTTGAGAAGTCTACTGTCACGTCACACTGATGCAATATCTACTGCATATGTGTGTGTTGGCCTATTAATTTGAATCAAAGAAGGTGTGGGAGATATAGTTTTGATGAAATTTTGTCAGTATTGTTCATCCACATGTATACATTTTTTCCTGTAACTTAAATTAGTTGCTATTTTTAAAACTAAGAAAGAGTTGAGAAATAGGATCAGCCTGACTTCATTGCATATGATTTAATATGAATATATGTTTATGTTCAAACTCTAGAGTGATATTATTTGATATTCTACTTATAGACATACTACAGTAAACAAAGAGAACATCCCCACCTTTCCTATCTTTTTCTTGACCCTGGAGATAGATATTTGCCAACATTCAAAAGTAAGAAATATACAGATTATATTTTCATTTTGTCTAGAGAATTTTACTTAGTTTCCAATGCAATACATAAGGCCAGCTCTATATATTTTCAGGAAGGAAGGCAGATGTTTGTATAAATTGCTGTTCAAAAGTACTAAATCATAATTTGGAGAGTCCTTTCCTCTTACTCAACTTTATTGCCTACACAATTATGCATGTAACCATTAACACATAATCTAAAGAGAAATATCAATAAGAATCGCAAACAATGTTCTCTGTAAATTAAAAAGAAAAACTGTCCTGTGATCTAGCTATGATATTTGCTGTCAAAATACCAGCATATGTCATTTTAATATATTCATGTTACACACTAGGAAAGTATTTGGTAATACAAGCACATTTGATATTAAACCAGGAGATAATTGTTTGTTGATTTAAGAATGACATTCGAACTCATAATGTTAGAAACATGAATTAATTATTACTGGGAGTTTTTAACCAAAGAAGAAAGAGATGAGCTTAAACAATAGGAAGTGGTTCATTTTCAAATGAAAAGGGCAGAAACTAGAACATGAAAAGTTATTTAGATTTCTAAAAATATGAGAAATGTCTATTGCTACTGAAATTCAAAAAGTAAAAAGAAGATTAATTTTTTTTGTATTAAACATTACAAAAAGAATGTCAAATATTTCAAGTCAAGGGTTAGAAAACTGTAATTCATTCTGGCCTTAAACTATGGAAATGCATCAACTGGACTTCCAGAGGCAGAAAAATAAAATTAAATCCTTATCCAACAACAAACACAAAAACCTAAAAATGGATCAAGAACTTAGATATAAGATCAGGTACTATAAACATACTAAAAAGAAAACACCGGCAGGAGCTCCATGACCTTGATATTGGCAGATTATTTCTACTCTATGAGACTAAAAGTCAATCAATAAAAACAAAAATTACACAAATGGAATTGAAGTAAATAAGAAAGCTTTGTAAAACAAAGAAAGCAAAACAGTGAAGACAACACAGACTGAGAAAATATTTTTATCTCTGACATTTGATAAAGGGTTAACATCTGAATTATAAGGAAACAGTTCAATAGAAAGATAACATATATAGCAAAAAATGGGCAAAGATCTAAATATATACTTCTAAAAGGAAGATAAATAACCAATAGATTTATGAAAAAGTACTCAATATCACTAATCACCAGGAAAAGTGTAATTAAAACCATAATGAGATATTATTACACATGTATGAAAATGTATATTATGAAAAATAAGAATTGTCAAAGATGTGGAAAAGATGAACCATTGTACACTATTTTTGGAAGTATTAATTAGTATAGGCCTTGTGAAAACTAATTTCTGCAAAATATCTAAAATTCAAATTGTCATCTGATCCAAAAATCCCACTTCACTGCATATAGTCACAGATATTGAAATCAGTAAGTTGAAACATTCTCATATTCTTGTATTATTTATGTTAGAAAAGATATGGAGATAATCCACGTGTCTATCAATAAATGAAGAAAATGTCATGTATGCACAGAATGGATTATTTATTGCTTGAAAATCAGAATTTTCCATCATTTGTGACAACATATACGATACTAGAGAGTATTATGTTAAATAAAAGAAGACAGACACAAAAAGAAAAAATAATACATGATCTTATTTATAAGTGTAATCTTAAAAAGTTGAAATTAATGAAGTAGAAAATTGCAGAATGATTATGAAGTTTGGAACAGAAAAAGGGTAATGGATAGATACAAACCAAAAAGTAAATATTTTCAGTCTTACAGGAGGAATATTATTTCATTAGAAAAAAATAGTTAGGTGAGTTCATGAGAAGAATATTAAACTTAATTATAATTATTCAACAAAGAATAGGTGTATCAAAATATCATATTGTGCCCTCTAAATATTTGCAATCATTGTTAATTAAAATGATTGAGAATCTTTCAAGTTTGTCTCATTCACCTTTATTCCTGTCACAATCACAAACTTAAAGATGGAGCCTTCCTACACTAACACTATCACCATCATTAGCAAAAGGTAGGAATCAAAGAAACTAAGATAAATCTAGACCTATGGCTCAGAGATAACAATAACTATAGGTGTCTGGAATTAAGTAGAAGAAATTGATCCGAAGATTCTTACATTTTAATGGAGTCATGCTGCTGAAAAAGATCAAAAGAAAATTTTAAAATCTACAGCTGAGAAAGCCTCACAACATTACCTGAATTCTTAGATTAAAAATTAAAGCTATATTTCTCAAAAACTTACACTTTAAAACATTTTATGACTTTATATTTTGTTTTAAAAATTATTTATATTTGTGTTTCTCTTACTCAAAAAGTTATGTAATATTTAAGCTTGTGCTAAAGTTATCTTCTCAGGATGCAACCATTTTCCTGCAAATGAATCAAATGTACTCTTTATTGTAGTGTAATACTTCATTGTGTATAAATACCACATTTCTTTATTCATTGTTCTGTTGATGGTTAGATAAACTGCTTCCAAGTTTTATCTCTTATCCCCTATGCTTCTATATAAAAGAATATGCATGTATAATCATGGTAGCATGTCAAAGAGTTTTCAGGAAGACATTTACAGTCAAGTGGAATTTCTAGTTTTAGTTTTTGAGGAATTTCCAGAATAATTTTCATAGTGGTCTTCACGAGTTTGTATTTCCACAGCTAAGGTAGAAAGGTGCCCCACCAAGCAGCCTAGCCATCATTTGCTATTGTTTGATTTAAAAAATAAATGGATGGTAGCCATTCATTCTATAGTTAGATGAATGTCAATTTGCATTTCTCCAATGACCAGATATTAAGTCTTTTTCATGATATATTGGCCTTTTGCAGTTCCTCTTCCAAGATATGTGTATTCATTTCACATACCCATATTTTAATTGGGTCTTTTATTTTGGAAGCTCTAACATTTATGAGTTCTTTGTAAATTCTAAATATTACTTCTTTTGTCAGAGGAGTAGGTCTGCCATTTTTTTTTTCTCACTCTGTACTCTTCACTCAATTGTTTATTTCCATTGCTGGACAGAAGATTTTTAAATTCATGCAATCTCATTTGCTGATTATTGGAAGGTGTTCCTTGTGCAATTTGAGTTCTGTATAGAAAGACCTTTCCTGTGTCTGTCTTCAAGAGTGTTACTTAGTTTATCTTCCAGCACATAAGTGTTTCTGTTTTAACATTTAGGTGGTTGGCCCATTTGATTTTATTTTGGTGCCTGGTGATAGATGTGGATCTCTGCTCAATCTTCTGCAGGTATGTAATCAGTTTCCATGGCACTATTTATAAAGAGGCTACCTTTTCTCCAACATATACACTTCAGCTCCTTTGTCAGAAATCAGATGACTAAATGTTCCTGGGTTGTTTCTACATCTTCTATTCATTACCATCAATCCACATATCTGTTTAGCTGCTACTATTGTGCTGTTTTTCTCACCATAGCTTTCTAACTTTAAATCTGTGACTGTGATGACTCCTGCTTTATTTTTGTTGCCCAGGATAACTTTTGCTATTCTGATCCCTGCTGATTCCATATAAATTTTAGGATTTTTTTTGCTGGTTTGGGTGGTTGGTTTCTTTTAGTTCTGTGAGTTATGCTGTAGGCATTTTAATTGTCATTGTATCATAGCAATATATAAGCATTGGTAGTATGACCATTTTGACAATATTGGTTCTGTCTGTCCAGGAATAGAAAATGTTTTCCTTTTCTGATGTTTCCTTTTATCTAATTTTTCAGAGTTCTGTACGTTTTGTTAGACAGATCTTATGCTTCCTTCCTGAGTTAAGTCCTAAATATCCAATTTTTTCTTCATGGTATTGTGAATGACTATTTTTCTTTCTATCTTTGAGAGTTCATTATTGTTATACAGGAAAACTACCAATTCTCTTGCTTTGATTTTGTGTCTCGTTGCATTGTTTAATTTGCTTATTAATTCTAGGAATCTTTTGGTGTATGTTCTTAGGTCTTCAGTGCAAAGGATCCTATTTTGTTCAACTAATGACAATATACCATCTTTCTTTCCTGTGTGTATCCTTTTTATTTCTTTTTCTTGCCAGATCGTAGCTTTTCTATGACTGGAATAGCCAATCAATACCCACAACTTACAAAAAGGCCTAATTTGACGTTTGGTTCATAGTCTCAGTGAATGTACATGTTTGACTGGCTGCACAACACAAAGCAGTGCAATGTAATGGCATAGCAGAGCAAAGGTGCTTAGTTCACGATTTCTGAAAGCACACGGGAGCAGAGAGAAAAGGGGGCAGGACCATGTAGAGCACTCAAAGAAAAATTTTTGTGACACACCCAGAAGTATGTTTTCCTTATCTGCTAAATAGCTTTCAATTCGATTAATTTGATACAATTAAAGCAATTCTCACAAGGTTCATTTGTTCATGCTTTGCTTTTCTAAACTTTTAAAAATTCTATATTATATGCATTGAATTTTATTTTTTAAGCTTTTCAATGCTGTCAAAGATATCTGCAATGATTTCAATTTTATCAAAAATTATACCTAAATTTATAGGCATTTTAATATTATGTCTAATTAAATAAACAATAGCAATATTCTATGACCATAGTAATTTAACCCATTTTCCTCCCTCAAATATCTTAAGAGCTTTAACTAAATTTCAATTTACATTACATTACATTCCTTCCAGTTTTGTCATGGTTACTATGCTCATCTAGGATGACAAATTTAATCTATCTATCCAATACCTTTTGTCCAAATGTGATATATTTTCTCAGATGGTGAGCACTTGTCTGCCTCTACAAAACCAGAGATACCAATTGCTTGTGACACACTAACTTGAATACAAAGTAAGTATGAGTAATGAGCTAACACATGCTTACTTTACGAGCTATCACAATATTCTGAAACAAAGGTCTGATGAGAAGTTAATTTGAATCTGCTTGTTATATAAGAAAAAATTGCAAAGTTAACCATTACTCATTTGGTATGCAAAATCTGACCTATAAACTGTTGCAAGTTTTAAATAAGTGCCCGAATAATAATAGAATAATTTCAGAAAGTGTTACTTTACATGTTTATTCTTCAGCATATACATCCAATTTTCTGAAATTTAAAACATATGTAAACTAAATCATTTCTAAGCATTAGCCTTTCTTTTATACTTATGCTTAATTTCCCGTTTTAAAAATTTATTTATCTTTAAAATGATTTATTGAATAAAATAAAGCTGTATATGAAAATAGGGAACCATGTAACATTCCAAACATGTTTACATTATATAATTTCAATCAGGTTAAACACATTTGTTTCTTCCAATACTTGTCACTACTTTATGGTAAAAATTTTCAAATGTTTTCTATATTTTTAAAATGTATAGAATGTCATTGCTATCCACATTCATCACTACTGTCTCTTGTTCCTAACTCTAATTTAGTACCTATTGAATAATTCTCTTTCCTATCTCCACCCTCAACTTTTACCCGTCTCTGGTAAGCAGTTTCTTTCATGCTGTCATAAATGATAGGATTTCATAATCATTTACCACCTGAAAAATAATGTACTTTGTAAATGTACTATTTTTATTTTCTTTTTTTTAATTTTATTGAGTTTATTGGTACATTTTAGGGATACAGTACAGTTACATTCATTGTTGGGATCATGTACCTTTACATGGCAAGTCTTGATTCTCCTTTTTTCCCCTTACCTCTGCCCTCCCTTCACCCCCTCCTCCCCTCCCCATCTACAAACACTTTATTTTCATCTTTTCATTCTCTCACATTTTTTTCTTTTCCCTTTTTGTTCTTCCCCTACGTATCACACCTTCCCTACACCTTTAGCTCCTTTCCTCCCATTTCTAAATGTCAGTAATCTTATTAGAATCTTATGCATTGTTGCAGAATATTCACACCAGGGAAACTATTTGGTATTTACACATGTGGGACTTATTTATTTCACTTAGGAGTATATCTTCAATATGTATCCATTTTCCTATGAATGAATCTATTCTCTCGCTCTTTATGGCTGAGTAATATTCCATTTTATAGAAAAACCACAACTTCTTTATCCAGTTTCCAACGGATGGGCAAATAGGTTGTTTCCAAGATTTAGCTATTACAAACTGTGCCGCTATAAACATGGGTGCACATACTTCTCTGTGATATGATTCTTTTAGTTCTCTTGGAAAGATACCCAACAGAGGGATGGCTGGGTCAAATGGAACCTCCAGTCCAAGCTCTTTGAGGTATCTCCATATTGATTTCCATAGTGGTTGCACTAGTCTGCACTCCCACCAACAATGGAGGAGGGTTCCTTTCTCCCCACAACCCCGCCAACATTTGTTATTGTGTGATTTCTTGATAGCAGCCATTCTTTGTGGGGTGAGGTGGAATCTCAGTGTTGTTTTCATCTGCATCTCTCGAATGACCAGTGATGTGGAACATTTTTTCATATATTTTCTTGCTGCTTTTACTTCTTTGTCTGAGAAATGTCTGTTCATTTCGGATGCCCATTTTTGAATCGGGTCTTTATATTTGGGGGGACTGATTGTTTTGAGTTCTTTATATATCCTTGATAATAGTCCTTTGTCTGAGGTATAGCTGGTAAAAACTTTTTCCCACATTGTAGATTGTCTCTTAGTTCTGCTAATGGTTTCTTTTGAAGTACAGAAGCTTTTTAGTAAGATGAGATCCCAGTTGTTGATTCTTTCTGCTAGTTCCCGTGCTACTGAGGATTTTATGAACAAATCCTCAGTAGCACGGGAACTAGCAGAAAGAATCTTTCTTCTTTTTTTATTATTTTGTTTTCAATACTGGGAACTGAACCCAAGGTCTTCTCACTGTTACATCCCCAACTCCAGGTTTTCTTTTTTGTTGTTTTCTATTTTTTGTTTTTATGAAACATGGTGTTGTTAACTGTTAAAATGTTGAAGCTGACCTCAAACTTGTGATTCTCTGCACTAGCTCCCCAGACTGCTAAGATTAGATTTAATCTACTCATCAATTATGAACAAGTAGGCTGCTTCCATTTCCTGGCTATTGTGATTGCGGTAAGTTCTGAAATCAACTCGAGAATATAGATGTTTCCTTGACATAGAATGGAAAAGACA
Source organism: Fukomys damarensis (assembly GCF_012274545.1). Taxonomy (NCBI): domain Eukaryota; kingdom Metazoa; phylum Chordata; class Mammalia; order Rodentia; family Bathyergidae; genus Fukomys; species Fukomys damarensis. The sequence goes on from NW_022900936.1 coordinate 19,444,123, forward strand.
AAAGCAATTATTTCCATAATTTGATATCTCAAAAGCTCCTGACATATTTCTCAAAAAAGGGTTAGTTCATGGACCATTAGCTGTAGTTTTCATCAGCACTAACATAAAGGGTATAATTTTCTTTAAACATCAATGTTAGCAAACAGCCATCTTTACATTCTGGTCCAATTTTATTTAAGTTGACTTACTCCATTACATTATGTCATTTTACTCCATTAAGTTGTAATGTATCAAATTATGGAAATACTTGCTTTTGTCTTTTAATTTATTATACAGCTAATGGAGATTAAATTTGGGAAGCATAATAACAGTAACATAAATCAGTGGAACCTATTAGAAAGCCCAGAAGAAAACCATCTAGAGCATATTGGCTTTTCAAAGGAGGTGTTGGAAAATTGCATCACCATATGCAGTACTACTATACAACAAATATTAGCAGGGTTGTGGGAAGAAAGGAACCCTTCTCCATTGTCGGTGGGAGTGCAGATTGGTGCAACCACTATGGAAGTCAATATGGAGATACCTCAAAGAGCTGGGACTAGAGGTTCCATTTGACCCAGCCATCCCTCTGCTAGGTATCTTTCCAAAAGAATTAAAAGGATCATTTCACAATAATATATGCACACCCATGTTTATAGCAGCACAGTCTGTAATAGCTAAAACTGGGAAATAGCCCATTTGCCAATCAGTTGGAAACTGGATAAAGAAGATGTGGTTTTTCTATAAAATGGAATATTACTCAGCCATAGAGAATGAGAAATTAGATTCATTGATAGGAAAATGGATACATATTGAGGATATACTCCTAAGTGAAATATATAAGGCACACGTGTGTAAATACCGAATAGTTTTTCTAGTGTGAATAAAGTATAATAGTACATAAGATTCTAATGCTATAATGGACAGTGTGAAATAGGAAGAAAGGGGCTAAAGGTATAGGAAATGTGGAAAAGGTAGGGGAAAGCTAATAAGGGAAAAGAAAAAAAATAGGAGAAAATGAAAAATGGAAATAAAGTGTTTGTAAAGGAGGAGGGGAGGAGGGGTGAAGGTAGGACAGGGATAAGGGGAAAAATGAGAACCAAGACCTGTCATGTAGAGGCACAAGATCCCAATAATGGATGTAACTGTACTGTATACCTAAAATGTACCAGTAAACTCAATGAAGAAAAAAAAAAGAAAGAAAAATTAAAGGATATGGGGAAAGTCGAAACGGTCAAAAAGTTAATTTTTATTTCCTTCATTTGCATTGATGATGATCGGAACATTAGATAGGGAAGGATTGTTCTCCTTTCTGTTAGAGTTAATGAGCAATTTTTATTGCATGAAGGAAAAGACAAAAAAATCCAGGCTTTGTCTATATAATTCTTTAAATCCAAGAATAATTCAGTTTGAATGTGTTGTTGGGTGACAGTTGAGTGCTAATGCTTCTCTGGGGAACTTGTAAAGTAAAATTATTTGTGGACAGCAATAGATGCTTTGAGATCTTCTAATGTAATCCCACGGGCCAGACCTGTCACCTATCCACAAAGGGGTTTCTTTTCTCTTGAGAATGAAATCATATAGAGTTTAAATGTTGTATGAGAGAGAGAGGATGTTACCAGGGCTGATTCTCCCAGTATGATTTTTTTCTTGGATCCTAAATAAAAAATTGCTGGAAGGGAGAGTGAGAATTCATAAGCCTGCTCAGTGTTCTCAAATCTCAGCTTTGGCCAGATGTAAAATGAGTTAAAATTCATTTAAATTATATGAACTGTTCTGTATCATCCAGATATTCTGAAAGTATACAAAACATCTAACAAGAGGAATTTTATGTACTGATGTCAAAATGGTAGGTTGTACCCTAGCAAATCACACACTCCAATAAATCAGGTATAAAACATAAAATGAAAACATAAAAGAAGGATGTGTAAGTAGGTTCCTATAACTGCGTTCAGGTTAATTTCATTGCTGCAACTTGATATGCAGAGGCCATGTTAACATATTCATGGTAAAGAGAAGCATAATGTAGGAACACAGCAAATTAGGTATTTGTGGTTGTACATCCAAAGGACTGAAAACGATTTTCAGTATTCGTGCTATCCACTAGCAATGAAAAGTGTGTATCTCCAGAGTAGAGCACTGTTTTAACCTCTTGATTAGATACGACATTGTAAGATTACAGTATTTATTCTACATTATTTATTTTACTATAGATTGTATTCTTTCATGACCTACAGTCTTTGATAAAGCCCTTCAAAATTGATTAATTTATATTCAAGGCAGAGTTCTGAAGATTTAACTTCTGTCAATAGACATCTGAAAATTAGATGTATTTCATTATTGTCTCCAAAAACATAAATTTCTGAGAGGTTGTAAAAGACAAAAAGTATATGTATGAAGGGTTCCAATAGTTCCCATTGATGATTTTTAATTTTGAAAAAGCTATGGACATTTTAAGTGAACTCAAGCCAGAAAAATAGCAAGTTATAGCATAATCAATAAGATTCTCAATAGATCAGTTTGAAGTAGGGACACAAAGATCTCACATAAATTAAAATGGTAACTCTCAAGAATTCCAAAAGAACAAAACACAAAGTCAAACTCCTAAGTTTCTTTAGATGGTCAGCAGAATCTATGTGCAGATTTCTGTGTTCTCCTTCCTCATACTACGTAATCAAGTGAGCAATTCCTCCTAAACCCTGCATAATACACTTATGCACACGAGTGAAATGATAACAAAATCTTTTTCAAGACATTTTATTTCTGTGTACACATACATACATGCATGTATACATACATGTGTGTGTTTATGAATATACATGCGTGTACATACCAGTAAGACAGAATTATTCTTCAGCATTCCTGGGGGAAGTGGGAAGGGTAGGGGAAAGGAAATTATGGAAAAGAAAAAATACGAGAAAATGAAAAAAATGGAAACAACATTTTGTAAATAGGGAACGGTGGAGGGCGTGAAAGGAGGGCAGGGGTATGGGGCAATAATGAGAACCAAGATCAGTCATGTAAAGATACAAGATCCCAATGATGAATGTAACTAAACTGTACTATATACTTAAAAAGCACCGGTAACTTTAATGAGAAAAAAAAATTCCTAAAGATTCCAGCCTACATTTTAGTCCTTAATTCATACACACATATGTATGAGTATATAAGATGACACATGTATATATGTGCAGTTACGTAGTGTGCATGTACACATGAATATTTTTATTTGAATAGATCATTTCCAATTTTTAGTGAAATGTTGGATACATGTCTGTTAGCTTTATTTGGCACACATAATTCTATATTAACTGAAGTTTTTGTAACTTCTGAATTTGTGGTCTTATGCTCAGTCAAAATTTCTGTATACCTCACATTAGATTTGCTTCCCTCATTAGGTACTCTTTCAATACCACCAGGAGGTTTCCAATTGTATTGGCTCAATTTGGAAAAGTCTTTGAAGAAGAGGACAGCATATTTTTCTCATAATTCTCGACAAAATTAAAAGTACAACAAAGATATAATGATAAAAACAAAAGCCTAAAATCTGTGGCAAAACTGAAAATTGCTAGACTGAAAATATAGTCTTCACACAGATTGTTCATGACTTAAGAATATGGATTGGATTATTCAGCTTTCCTATTGCTGAGACTCAATACCTAGCATACACAATTTAGGAATAGGAGAACAGATGATTTTTAATTTGATTGACAGCTTCAGGAAATTCAGCCCATGGTTGACTAGATTCAAAGCAGAAACATGGTAGCAGAAAGGCAGGGGCAAGTAGCGTTCCTTAGTGTGTAGCTACTGGGAAATAGAGCTGGGGAAAGCTTTCAGAGAAGAATGAGTGAAGGACTCTATATAGAACCCATGATGAGGTTTTCATGACCTTTCCAGACAAACCTAGGCTTTTGCTTTACCGCTTTACTAGGCATTTCTTAATCTAGTGAAGCTCACATATAAGGATTACCAATCACAAAGTAATACCCCATACTCAGAAAGCTTGGCAAGATAATAAAACTAGAGTTGCAAGCTCAGTAGAAGCCACACTCTTACACTGACCTCTGGAAAGATAAATTATAGTATACCCCCATGACTTCACAGTTCAGAGTTTGCAGCCTCAGTCACTTCCTCATTTTTCCTTAAAACCTAACTAATAATTATTCACAGAATACCCTGCAGTTTTGTAGAAAATGCAAATATACTCTGCACATTTTTTGGTGAGAAGCTTGCAAGTAGCCAATCTGAGATCATTATTCCTGCTGATTGGGTGTTGCCCTGTAACCCACCTCCAGCAAATTTATAGAATTCCTACATCATAACAGGTTGCTATACTGCATGAAACTATCTCGTGTGTTCTCAGTTTTGTTCTTCTTAAACCTAGGAGATCCCTAAAATGTCACCAAAATGCCCTAACTGTCTAAGGCTTTGTTTTTGTTTTTGTTTTTGTTTTTCTTTTTATTGAGTTTATTGGTACAATCTAGGTGTACAACACTGTTACATTCATTATTGGGATCTTGTACCTTTACATGACAGGTTTTGTTTCTCATTTTTTTCCCCTTGTCCCTGCCCTACTTCACCCGCTCCTCCCCTCCCCATTTACAAACACTTTATTTCCATTTTTTCATTTTCTCATATTTTTTCCTCTCCCTTATTACCTTTCCCGCACCCTTCCCACTTTCCCTACACCTTTAGCCAGCCCTTTACTTCCTATTTCACATTATTAATTATCTCATTAGGTCTTGTGCACTATTGTAGTTTTTTACACCAGAGAAACTATTCGACATTTCAGTTCAAGAAATCTCTATGTGAACATTAAAAATAGGGAGTGCTAAAAGAAAACTAAAAAGGAAAGTAAAAGAGAGAAGACAATGATGTAAGATTAAAATAATCCTTAATTCCAAAGATGAAAATGGTCCCTGAACATATTTAAATTGCTTCTTGCTCTTGTAGTTTTATATTATTCTTTTTTCCATTATTTAGAGAAGACTTTATTACTTTCTGTAATCAAATACACGTAGATATGACTTTACATAGTTAATACAGTGCATTACCCCTCTACAAATGGGAAAAAAATAAAATAAAAACAAAATTAACATTTCTAGACCAATATGGCTTTCAATTTCTGTACAATGCCAACTCAAAACAGTAAATTGGGTTAACTTTTTCCAAAGTTGACAGTACAGTTAAAGTTTCCAAAAATTCAAATTATATATATAATTTTCACTGCTGGTCAACTAGGCCAAGCAAATTTCAAAGGAAAGAAAAAAAAATATATCGCTGTAGCATGTTTTTGTTTGTCTTCTTTGCTATTGTCTTTGCAACACTATGCATTAAATACAGAGACCCATATGTTATCACAAGAACTCTAATGCTGATCTGCATGCTCAGCCTAAAAGATATATTTTATGATAGGCATATCATATTTTATGGCCATTTCAAATTCTTGGTAATTAATTTCTACAACAAATCTGTTCTGCCATGGAAACACATTTCTGTAAGACCCTGACAGTTGTCTGTCCATCTTTGACCTAACCATCTAAATTATGTCAAGATGGCATCAAAACTCTTGAATAGAGCTTTACAGGTAATATTTTCATAGGTACAAATAACTATAACATAAGAAGATGTGTAACATCTCTTTGCCTTCTTTTACAGTAAATCTAACGTAAAATTGTGAAAAAAAAAGAGATTATCAAAGTAGATACTTCCATTTGTAAAAGATGGGAGGAAATGAGAGGTATATCATAGTAACCCCATAGAGATTCTGAAATTCAAACAGGTGGACGTCGCTGCTGCGGGATAGAGCAATATTGATCATGCCGGAAGTAGGTTGCCAGCAGTGCAGGCTGTGAAGAGTTAACCCCACAACTGGTTTGTTTAGAGAAGTAAGTCTGGTCAAAGCCTGCATGCTGAGGTCGGAACAACTCACACCAAATTTCTATTTCCACCATTAAAACCTCTAACTAGAAGGAAAATGTTCTAATTTCAACCATATATTTTATTGTATTCTGTTCCTAATTCCAGAGTGCTTTGTCTTGTCTTTGGAGCCTTGTTTACATTAACTTCCATAGAAACCGAATGACTGTGCATCCTCACAGGTATACTGCCCTTGCATGTAGCTGGCCTTTACTCTGATTGATTGCCAATAAAAATGAGTGCCTTGGACTGGCCAGTGTCTTTGTCAGTTGTACCAGCATTGGTTGTCCTGGCACCCACTCTGTTTCTTAATTCTGTCTTTTAGTTTTTCCTTCCCTCAGGTCTGTACTGTACACGAGGCAGGAGACTGGATCCTGCTGCACAGGTTTCCCATAACATTTCATGATTTTCCAGTAGGTGGGCAGTAGGTGCTTCCCTGGGACAGAAAGGAAAGTGTCCTCTTTTCTTCTGGGTTTTCAGGAGCAAGGACTGATCAATAGCAATGACATTTTTAGCCAGACTGAGTGTATTCATTTCTATAAGTACTTGAGAGTCATACATGAATAGTTCAAGGAGATAATTGTGTTTCAACCTAGGCATCAACTTTCTATGTGGTTATGAGATCATTTCTTTCTTGATATAAATGAAATTTATCAGTAGATTTTATGTAAATGAGTGATTTCTTTGTATCTATATCATATATTGAGTGAGCTAGATCTCTGGCTCACAAATCTTTGAGGATGATATACCATTGCTTTCTGAAATCATGAGCCCATTCAATCTCAACAATACAAGACCTCAAGGCAGCAATATTCTGAGTTGTTTGGATTTCATGCCTGAGAATTTCAGACTAAATGTGAAAGGAGGAAACTTCATCCTTGGAAAACCATGAGCTTGAAGTCATGAAAGAGAAATGTAAGACGGTAAGAGCTTATCACATGAAGATTGAAATTGTGGATTTTTGCACCATGCCATTTATTTCCATATCCTATTATTTAATTTCTCTGCAATATTTCTATGTAAAAATAATATTAAAAATTGGACCTACTCCAAAATCAAACAACATAATCTGCATATAGATATTTTATAAGTTTTATTGGATTTTATGTAAAGAGACTATTCTGGTCTAGGAAGCATATTTCCACTTTCTGCCTTTCTTGAGAATTCAGTAACTGACCCAGACATGTAAGGTGTTCCCCACAACACCTGAGAGCATCCACAAGTAGAATAATTCATATCTTGGAGGACAGTCAGTTGACTACCCAGTGTCCACTGCACTTTGATGGCTTTAAGAAATATTATATGGTAGCCATTTTCTAATTTTCTGTTTATTTGCTTTTGGCAAGGCAGAAGTCTTTATACCCTTTTGTCATAGTGGCACTCCTTTGAAAAGTGTGTGTGTGTGTGTGTGTGTGTGTGTGTGTGTGTCTATTTGCCTCTATCTTTTTATCTGTCCATCCATCTACCTATCTTAGAAGTTTTTATTTAATTTAAAAGTTCTAGGGTTGGGGCTTTGGCTCAGTGATTCCGCCACCTGCCTCAAAATCACAAGGGCCTGAGTTCAATCCCCAGTACCACACAGACACACACAAAAAAGTTCTATGTTGTAGTTTATATCTAAATGTACCTCCACAGCCTCATGAGCTCACAGGTGATACTTTTAGGAGGTTGTTGGATAATTTAGGTGTGTTATTCATCAGGGAAATACTCCCCTCAAGAGTTTACAGTGAAATGTGATATTTGGGAAGGAGATCCTGGTCTGAAGAGGTGGATCACTAAGATCGCTAAGATCACACTAAGGGTGTGTCCTGGGAGTGTCTGCCTCTTTCCTTCTTCCATTAATTCCTCTCTCTCTCTCTCTCTCTCTCTCTCTCTCTCTCTCTCTCTCTCTCTCTCTCTTTCACG
>NW_022900936.1:19452032-19455921 GCF_012274545.1 Fukomys damarensis
TCTCTCTCTCTCTCTCTCTCTCTCTCTCTCTCTCTCTCTCTCTCTCTCTCTTCCTGTCTGTCATGCCATGTCATGAGCAAGCCTTTCTCATCCCTCACTGCCATGCCACCATGCCTTGGAGACAGCTGATTATGGACAGACTTCTCCACAAATGAGCCAAAATAAAGCCTTCCTCTTTTACATTGCATGTGTCAGATATTGCATCCCACTGATAAGAAAGTAGCTAAGACATTTTGGTCTTTTATTTTTCTCCCCCATATTAAAATTCCATATTTTTAAACTGTAAATTTAAGTACCTTCTATGACTATGTTATTTTTTTCAGTCTTATGTTGCTTTCTCATGTAGTTTTTGGTGATATGTATTTATGAGTTTCTGTTGTTTGGAAGTTTATCTTTGGATTTTCTTTGAGAAAAAAAAACTGAAGTGTTTTTTGTTTGTTTTTGTTTTTGGTTGTTTTTTGTTTTTGTTTTTTTACTGAGGATTTGCACACACTTCTGTGATTTGTCCAAGGGTTTAACCAATGCCAGACCTTCACATGAAAAATACTTGATATTTCTGGACAAATCATAGGCTTTAGATGCAGCCTATCATTTGAATGGAACACAAAATTAAGTACAGGATTTATACTAGGATTTCTGAAGTGAGTCACTTTTGTTTGTTTTCTTTCTACTTAAAGTAAATATGCTTTTTTGGTGTTTATTTGTTTTTGTCTTAAATGTTTTGTTTTTTGCTTGGTTTATTTATATGCTTGCCTATCCATATTGATTTTCTCTAGGAATACTTTCACCTGCTTCTAAAATCACATAAATTGGGTCTTACATTTGGGTGATATGACTTTTTTAAAATTCCTTGTATATTCTAGATAGTAGACCTTTGTCCAAGGAACAGCTGGTGAATTTTTCCCCACATTGTGGGTTTTCTCTTACCCCTGCTTGTAATTTCTCTGACTTTTTAAAAAAACTTTTTAAAAAGGTGATATCCTAGTTGTTAAATCTTTGTGCTAGTTCCCGTGCTACTAGAATTTGTTCATAAAGTTTTTTCCTATACCAGTGTCTTCAAGAGTTCTATCTAACTTAACTTCCAGCAAGTTTAATGTTTCTGTGTTAATATTTAGATCTTTAATTCACTTGAATTTTATTTTAATGCATGGTGAAAGATAAGAGTCTTGGGCTGGGGATTTAGCTCAGCGGTTCTGTGGCCTGCCATGCAAGGGCAAAGACCTGAAAGATAAGAATCTAGTTTTAATTTTTAGCAAGTTGAAATCCAGTTTTTCCAGCACCATTTATTAAAGAGGCTATCTTTCCTCCACTGAGGATGGTTGGCTCCTTTGTCAGATGAGGTAGCTGAGTATGTCTGGAGTTGTTTCTGCATTTTCTAATGTATTCTACCAATGCTCAAGTCTGTTTCTCTCCCAGTACCATGCTGCTTTTTACCACATTGCCTTTGTAACATAGTTCAAGTTGGGGATTGTTATACTCCCTGCTACGTCTCTGTTGCCTAGAATTGTTTTTACTATTCTAAGTCTCTTCTGATTTCAAATGAATTTTTGGATTGTTTTGTGTAGTTCTGTGAAATATACTGTTGGGATTTCAATTGGGACTGCATTTAATCTTTGTAGTCATTTTGGAAATATTGCCATTTTCACTATATTGGTTTTTCCTACCCAGGATCAAAAGATGTTTTTCCATTTTCTTACATCCTTTTTAATCTCTTTTTTCAGAGTGTTGTAGTTCTCAATGTAGAGATCTTTTGCTTCCTCTGTTAGATTAATTCTGAGATATTTCATTTATTTGGATGCTGTTGTGAAACAGATTGTTTTCCTAATTTCACTATCAGTGACTCTGTTATTTGTGTACAAGAAGGCTATTGACTTTTAAGTGTTGATCTTGTATCCAGCTGCTCTACTGAATCTGTCAATTAAGTCTAGAAGTCTTGGCAGAGTTTTTTGGGTCTTCTATGCGAATTATCATATCATCAGCAAATAATGACTGTATAAATTCTTCCTTTCCTGTCTTTATTGCCTTTTTTTTTTCTCTCCCTTGTCTAATTTCTATGGCTAATGTTTCCAGAACTATATTGAACAGAAGTGATGACAGTGGATGTCCTTGTCTTGTTTCTGATTTTAGTGTAAAGGTTTTCAGTTTTTGACCATTGAGTATGATGCTGGATGTTGGCTTTTCATGGATAGCCTTTATCAAGTTGAGATAAAGACCATCTATTCTAATTCTCTACAGTGTTTTTTTTTATCATGAATGGATATTGAATTTTGTTGAATGCTTTTTCTTTATCTATTGAGATGATCCTGTGATTTTTGTCCTTGACTCTATTAATATAGTGTATTGCATTTATTGATTTACATATGTCAAACCATCTATGCATCCCTGGGATAAATCCAAAATTGTCAGGGGGTATGATCTTCTTAATGACCCTCCACATTCTGTTTGCCCATATCTTATCAAAATATTTTGCATCTATGTTCATTAAGTAGATTGGCCTGTAGTAATCTTTTTTTTGGTTGGATCTTTCCGAGGGTTTTGGAATCAATGTAAAACTTGCTTCCAGGAATGAATTTGGAAGGATTGCTTAACTTTCAATTTCATTGGAAAGTTTAAAGAGTAGTATAAATAGTTCTTCTCTAAATGTCTTGTAGAATTCAGCAGTGAAGCCACTGGGACTTGGGATTTTCTTTGTTGATCAATTTTTAATTATATTTTCAATTTCATTGTAATTGGTGTGTTTAGAAATTTTTTATCTTCTTGGTTCAACTTTTTAAATTCATATATATCTATAAATATTCCCATTTCTTCTTTGTTTTCCATTTTATTAGAGTAAGTAAGTATTGATGAAATAAGTCTTGATGATCCTCTGGATTTCTGCTGGACCTGTTGTGACTTCACCATTTTCATTCCTATTTGCATGGATTTGAGCCTTTTCTTTCCTTTTTTTTTTTTTTTGATAAGGTTGGCTAAGTGTTTATTGATTTTATTTATTATTTCAATAAAACAACTGTTTGATTTATTGATTGTTTTGTATTATTCTTAGTCTCTATCCATTGGAAACAGCCCAATACTCCATCAACCAGAGAGTGGATAAAGAAGATGCATGCGCGTGTGTGTGTGTGTGTGTTTTACTAAAAAGGGGTACTACTCAGCCATGGGTACTACTCAGCCATGAATAATGAGAAACTAGAGACATTTATAGCTAAATGGACATACTTTGAGGCATACTCTTATGTGAAATTAATAAGACACACATGCAAATACTGAACAGTTTCTCTGGGATGAAAAACTAAAAATGTAAATAAGGATCAAAATGTATAATTGATATTGTGTAATAGAAAGAAAAGGTCTCAAGGAGTAGAAGTGGGAGGGGTTGCGGAAAGGAAAAGAAAAAACATGAGAAAAGAAAAACCATGGAAATAATATCATTGTAAACGAGGAAGGGTGGAAGGGATGAAGGGAGGGCTGGGGAATGGGTAAAAAATAAGAACCTAGTTACATCATGTAAAGGTTCAAGATCCCAATAATGAATATAAATGTATTGAATACCTAAACTGTGCCAATATTAAAAAAATAAAAAATAAAATAGCATCACGTGATTCCTGTTTGAATAAAATTCCAAACCAAAGGGCTGATTTTGCTTTTTAAACAGTTTACTCTGCCTTAAATGTTCTTGTATCTGATCAGTTCTTTAATTTTACCATAAGCCTTTCTTATGATTAAAATGTGTACTTTTTATTTTTATTTTATTACTTTATTTATTTGATACTGGGGATTAAACTCATGTTCTTGTGCTTGTAGGCAGGTGGCAGAGCCTAAAATTTATACTTTTAAAACAGTGATTTCAGAAGCTGGGGATTTAGCTCAGTGGTTATTCACGCCTTATAAG
>NW_022900936.1:19455951-19523931 GCF_012274545.1 Fukomys damarensis
AAAAAAAAAAAAAAAAAAAAAAAAAAAAAAAGTCCTCTCAGTGTTTTTGGTGTACCTTACTGAAAGATATTTCTCTGTAAATCTCATATATTATTAAACACAAATTAAGATTCTTATATTGTTGAAAACATATAAATATTTATAAATATAAATAAATATAAACATACAGAATATATTTAAATGTCTCATATTAATGGAGTAATAAGTATTCTATATTAAATTATAGATTCACATTAGCAAAAAAATAACATCTTTATGCTTTGACATTATATTTAAGAAGCTTACCTCATAATTACACCCAATAAAATAGTCCCAAAATTTATATTTTCAGCCCTATCTTTAACATGTTTTTTTTCTGTGTATTATAATCTCCAACTACTGCAGGAGACTGCAGTATTGATTATGCCCAATGCAGGCTGTAAGCAGTGCAGGCTGTGAAGAGTTAACCCCACTATTATCTTGTTCTTAGAAGTGAGTCCCTGAAAGCTGTGTGCTAAGGTTAGAGTAACGTATTCAAATTCTGTTTCCACAACTAAAACCTTTTTCCTAGAAGGACAATGCTCTAATTATTACTATGTATTTTTTCTATTCTGTTGCTAATTTGAGAGTGCTTTGTCTTTTCCTTTATGAGCCTGGTCTCCATTGTTTTTCATAGCCACCTCCTGATTGAGCATCCTAGCACGCAGTTCTTCTTTACCCCAATTGATGACCAATAAAAATCAGTAGCTTGGACAGACCAGTGCCTTTTACAAAAAAAGCAGCATTGGCTTTCCTGGCTCCCACTTTCTGTCTTAGTTCTGTCTTCTATTTTGATTTCTCAGGCCTGTGTTATACACTGAGCATGAGATTGGACCCTACTGCAGAGGTTTCCTGCAATTTTTCGAGAGACCAGTAAACTACATCTGTATTTAAAAGCATTTTACCATATCTCAATAATGTCTTCTGCAAACATATCTAATTATTAAATGTTCTCTCCATGACACTAGGTGGCAAAATGCAGTTTTTATACATGCATGTTCTATAGACTTGATGCCACATTACGTATAGGCTATGATATAATAAAGATGTCTTAGTCACCTTTAAGTGATTTAGTCATTTGAGTAACCTTGTTGAGGTTTAAATTGGAAGATATTGGATTTTGTTTAAATATTGCTCTTTTGCATTCTCTGTCCTTGCCACTTCCACAACTGATATTATGTAAAGAAATGTGGGCAGAGTAATTCTAATGTTCTATAGCACAGTATGGTAACTATGATTTATAAGAATTTATTATACTTTTTAAAACAATTAGAAATCATAGGAAAGTTGTTAAGATACAAAAAATAATAACTGAGGATATGAAAATGCTAAATATGCCAAATTGATCATTATGCATTGTCCACATGTATCAAATTATGATACTATATCTCATAAGTATAAATACTACATGTCAACAGATAAATTTATACAACAAAAAAAACTCTAATTGCTTCCAGACACATAGGAATCTAATCTGGTTTAGTTTATATCACTCCTTGCTCATCCAATTTGAATATTTTCCCCTACCAGAGGTTAGGTTGGGCTAATCGTTCAGCTTAGAGGGTGAAGTAAGTAAAGGCAAACTGATTCTCATTTTCTCTGACCTTGCAAGTCTATAATTTTTATTCTGTGTGTGATTTTCTCAGAGTATAAGGCCGCATGTAAAGAATATGAGTGAAAAATACAGAATTAGAGTATCACTCTATGCCAATAAATGGAAGGCAAATACATTTCTCTACCTTAAGTGCCACAAATCATTCAGCTGATAGCTCCACTCCAAGACCACACAAGTCTTCCTGTTTGACTCCATCTACATACTTGATTGTATTTTCATTGCTGCTGATGCTGAGGTCCAAATTTTAGAATTTGAAGTATATTTTGTCTTTCTGTGATAGTCTCTTTTCCAAAAGTATAGCAAAATACATGAGACAATCCAGAAAGATTGATTTTAGTTCACTGTTTTGGAGGCTTCAGTCAGGGGTCCTTTAGCCCCATCCAGTTTTGACAACTGTGAGGCGTGCGTCATGGCCGAATGAGCATGGTGGATAAAAACTGTCCTATTCATGTTTGCCAGAAAGTGAAAAAGACACAGAGAAACAGAGTGGGGTACCCATATGTCCTTAAAAAGCATCATCCAATGACCTAATTTCTTCCCACTAGACCCACTGTTACAGTGTCCTGGAGCCTAAGACTTCAGTATATCAGCCCTAGAGGGGGAATAAGGATCCAAACCATAAGACTCTCCTCTCCCTATCTCTCTCGCATGCAGAAACATAACCCAATTTCCACCTCCCACTCTATATCATTTATCCTAATAGATGATGACTTCAACTCTATCTTTACAAAGCAACTAGACACTTAGGCTTCTCACTATTCACTGTGCCGATGCAGCCAGCCATCTCTCATTTCTAGGCTTATTTTCATAACATCCAATAGGCTTTGTACATTTCCTTTTTTAAGGGGAGGAAAAATTTATTGAGGAAAGAAAGCTTCTGTCTAAAAGAGACAGAAGGGGGTTCAGAAAGTGGGTTGCCCTGATTTCTTTTGCTCCGAAGAATGCATACTCGTTGCAGCAAACAGAAATGTTATTTCTAAACAACACAGGATAAGTGAAAGACCCCATTCCTCTCATTAGACAGTGGCCCTTTGAATTTAGAGCCACAGCAAGGAGATTCTGTAAATGGGTGTCCAATGGACTGTGGTTCTTTTATTCTCTCTGACTCCTTTTCTGCTATTTCCTGCCTTACCTGTTTTTGTAATCCCTTTGTCATTCCTTGGCCTCAGGAGCTCCTACTTCTGCTACATTTATTCCAGCTGTTCACTCTGCTAGAAACTTTGATATCAACTTCACCAATTATCTTTCTTATAACTTCAATCAAATTTTATCTTCACAGTCAGGTCTGTCTTACTTACCCTATTTAATAGTCCACCTACCCTTGTTCAGTCTGACATTGAAATTCTCCTTTAAGTCTCTCTGTTTCTTTTATTGATGTCATGTTTAAGTGAGCCACACATTTTTGGTAAAGGGTAAGGGTACTAAACCAGTAGCTTCCATTCAAATTTAGAGTACCTGTAAGTATTTTTCCTAGGAAGGGCATTATAAAAGTGCATTCAATGAATTGTATGCTTCATAAAGATATGGCTTTATAAATTTCATATTTATATCTACTATTAATATGGCAACAAAATAGTCAAAATATAGAAGCACATTAAATATAAAATTTAATGAAATTAGATTTAGGTTTGAAAATTTGGTAACCATAAAACTTTGACCAATTTAAAAACACAGTAGATTGAAAGATTTTGAAATATGTCTCATTTGCCATTAAGAATCACACCAGTGAGTGGAAAATTTAATGTGAATATTTTTCCCATTGTCCTGTCCCCTTTTGTTTAATTTACATTCTTTAAAACTTTGGTTGAAGTACAATATATATATAATTTCAGTCACTGAGGCAATTTGTTTAGAATTTCACTGTTTTTCATCATCCATCAAAGACACAAGGAGACATGAAAACTGAGATTACAGAACCTACTTTTCCTGAGGCATTAGCTTTCCCAATCAGAGTTTGTTTTCCAGTTCAATGGAGTGTTTTACTTTGTAATGGTTCACTTCACAGTTGTTTCAAAGGACACAATATATCAAAGTAGGGAGAATGTTTTGTTATTTTCCCATCAGAAATTGACAGAAAGGGCCTAAGTTTTAGTTTCTATACTATTTAATATAACATGTCATACATTTTACAGTTTAATAAATTACCTATATTTGAATTGTTTTAAGACTTTATTCTGCCTATGATTACATTTAGTGCTACAGAAATAAAGCACCTAGACATTCTACAGCAATACAATGATAAATGTAGTGTTTTTATAGTTGAATGCTTATCTGATTTTTAATCAGCATTGCAAAAGTGTATAAACTGAAAGATTACAGTTAGCTGAGATTAGGATATGCTTCTTAAAATCAATAGTACTGTGGCTTGAATTTTGCCCCTCCCTCTGAAAATACTGAAGTTCTAATTCCCAGTATTTATAAGTGACATTATTTGAAAATACCATAATTGCAAACTTAACTAAGTTAGGATGACATCACCAGTGGATTCCTCATACAATATGACTTTTACCCTTACAAAACAGCATGACAGTGCAGAGACAGGCACAGAGAGTAAATCTACCACAGAAAGTATCAGCAGAAACAGTTGCATGTCCTTGCAAATTCAAGGATATCCAAGATTACAAGTGCAAGTAGGAGCTACAAGAAAAGTATTAAACATCCTCTCCCCTAGAAGAATTGAAAGTATATGACTGTCATTTCAAATTTACTTCCTCTTGAACTGTAAAACAATGTATTTCTATCACATTAATCCAGCCATTCTTTTGGACACTGCTATTCTATCACTAGGTATCCAATGAGAAGGGGAAAATATGTTTTGCTTGTATGAGTTATGAAAGGAGAGGTTTGTCCATTTCTACCTAAATTATATGAAATAAATAGTGTCCTAAATTCTAAATTTTAACTACATGGCTCACTCAGGTCTCGTGATTTAGTGGGACAGATGAAGCTTTATTTTGCAGACTGTAACTGTATTACAGAACTAATAATGATAGACAAGGTTTGCACACACATTTATCACCGGACTGAAACACTTGAATGCCTTGCTGTACCAAATCAGTCATGAGCGCATTCACTGAACATGTGAATGATAGTGGCTTGCTGTGACATCCATAGCATCATGATAGACTCACACTTTTCCTCCATTTCAAAGAAACATTTCTTGACAATTAGTTAACTTTTTCTTAAAAGATATTATTTAGGTGCATAAACATTCAAATGTCACCTAGGATAGGTAATATATGATAGCACAAACACCATCCTGTTATGTTATATAAAATGAAAGCATAAGTGATCACTAATGATATAATATTAGCAACTTAATGAGGTGCAGGTAACATTATTTTAGTAAATAATTTATGTTAGCGCACTATTATTTTAGAAGAACACAGTGTACCTACACGGGACATAGTATAAGGAAAATCATAAAATATATTTAATGCCCTTTACACAAGAAAAAGCATGACCTCTGAAGACAGTAGGATAAAAATCATAAAAAGAAATTTAACCTATATTCAAAAAAGAAACAATGTAATAATTTAAATGGGTGTTTCCAATAAAATCCCTTTATCTCAAATCTACTGGGTGGTTTGCAACTCTGATGGCAGAACTGAGGAGTACTGCATATTTAGCCAAAATATAAAGAGGGTAACAACTGGGACCTCATCTTATTAAAAAGCCTCTGCACTTAAAAATAAACCATAAATAAAACTAAAAGACAACCTATAATGTAGGAAAAATTTTTTACCAGCTGCTCCTCAGTCAAAGGACTATTGTCTAGAAATATATAAAGAACTCAGAAAAAGCCCCCCAAATATAAAGATCTGACTCAAAAATGGGCATCCAAAATGAACAGACATTTCTCAGACAAAGAAGTAAAAGCATCAAGTAAGTATTTGAAAAAAATTTTCCAAATCACTGGTCATTCAAGAGATGCAGATGAAAACAACAGTGAGATTCCACCTCAACCCACAAAGAATGGCTGCTATCAAGAAATCAACCAATAAAAAAATGTTGGCAGGGTTGTGAGGAGAAAGGAACCCTTCTCCATTGTTGGTGGGAGTGCAGACTGGTGCAACCATTTTGGAAGTCAATATGGAGATACCTCAAAGAGCTGGGACTAGAGGTTCCATTTGACCCAGCCATCCCTCTACTGGGTATCTTTCCAAAAGTATTAAAAGAATCATATCACAGTGATGTATGCACACCCATGTTTACAGTGGCACAGTTTGTAATAGCTAAGACTTAGAAACAGCCCATTTGCCCATCAGTTGGAGACTAGATAAAGAAGATGTAGTTTTTCTATAAAATAGAATCACAATAGTGTTGTAACTGGACATGTTCTTTATTCTCTACAGATAAAATGAAACTAATTATAAAAATTATTTTGTCAGATACTCATGATGTTATATAAGCAAATTTATGTAAAGAAAAAAAATTGGCCAAAATGCATTCATAAACTTTCACTTTCATGCACTGCTCTTTAAATGTAGCCTAAATCTAGTTCTCAAATATTTTGTGGGACCTTTTGGATCCCTATAGAAAAGCCTTCTTCAACTACAACTAGAGATCTTTTACTTCTCCACCTGCAAATTGTAGGTTCTTTGGTTATCCTTCATGAGGAATGGCTCTGACCAGAACCTCCAGCTTAATGCTAAATAGACACAGTAAGAGCAGAAACTTTTGTCTTATTCCTGATCTCAAGGAAAAAGTTTTTGAGGGTTCACCATTAATTGTGTGGTCAGTCATATTTTTACAAAATTCTGTATCAGTTTGAGAAAATTCCCTTTAATCTTTTGTTTTATGGGTATTTTTGTCATTGAAAAATTTTGAATTTTCCATATAAGAATGTTATATATTTTGAACAGATATGTAGTTTGTGTCCTTATTTAATTAAAAGATATATTAGGTTGCCTGATTTTCTTATGTTAACTAACTGAGATAAATCCCAGTTTATCATGGTGTATAATCTTTTTATATATTGCTAGATTCAATTGCCTTGTATTTTTTAAGGATATTTCTAGTGTCTGAAGGTATTTATATTACTTGATTGAGATCATTTTTAAAAAATGATAGTCATTCACAGCTATGTGTTTCTCTATAGACATTATCATAGCTGTATCTTATCAGCTTTGGCTTTTGGTGTTGCTTATTTTTTCATTTACCTCAAAGTAATAAATAGCTAATGTTTCTGTGGCTTTTATTTGGCTAATTAATTCCTCCACCTAGTGTTATTTAATTTTCACAGATATGTAAATTCCCTTTATTTTTCTATTACTGATTTGCACTTTAACTTCTTTTTAGAAAAAGCAGATTCTGATTTAACTCATTAATTGCTTAGATGAAGAGAGAAAAATTATGAATAAATAAAAATAACACTAGTGTTTAAATCTAATTCTGGATACCAGATTTCTTGGGTCAGTCAGTATGGTGTTGTTTCTCTTAGATTTCTACTGAATATTTTTTGAATTTTCTCCTCCACTTAACACTTCTCTAGTTTCTACCATAATCATTCATTTTTCTGTATCACTGCCACCAACTCCTAAGTGATTTTCTGACTCTCAGATAAAGGTCTTAATTTGTTTTCATTGCCATAACATAAAATACATAATCAAGACAAGTCATTATGTAGCCAGTGATTTCTTTTCTCTTCTTCTTTAATGTTACCCAACTGTTTAGATACCTAAAGATAGCAACTGCATCCTCTGCTCTCTTGCAGTCTCTGTAGCATTCAATTCATCCATCTTCACTTGGATAATATGCCTCATGCTTCTGGTGAAGTTTCATCACCATTTATCTTAGAAGACTTTTCCAAATGGAAATAGCTTCTCATGTGACTGTTTCCACATAAATTCTAGAGGAGAAAGTATTTAGGACCATAGATTCTAAAAAATATATGGTTAGTCAAATTCAGTTCAGTTCATATACAACATCTCAAGAAAAATAGCAGCCAGGTATGGGGAAACTGTGGCAGTCCAGCCGTTGCAACATGAACATGCCTGAGTCGGGGAGTGAGGATTGAGAAAGGAAAGAACACTCCAGCCTGAGTGGAGACGAAGAGAAGTCTGATTTATTGCACAGAAACAGCTCCTTTTATAGGTTCACATCAACAGGAAGCTTTTAAGGGCACAAAACAACAGAAAACACCAAGCAATTGTTTTTATCTTTATGCAAAGACCGGATTTTCTGACTCTTACAGATAACATCAGATATTCCGCTAATGAGTTTCCTGTTATATCAGGGTCAAAGAATCAAAACAAGCTCAACAAACAGTTTCCTTGAAAAGTAGCAAATGTTGATGCTTTAATTATACAGGAAGAAGTTATTTTCCAAATGTCAAACTCCAGTGGGCCATGACTGGGCCCCCACAGGAAACTTTCATACACTTTATTCAGTGCAGGAACACATAAAGCACTAACACTAAAAAATCTATAAATTCATTTCCTACCCAGTAGCAAATATTTTTATTATCTCAGGTTTCAGAATTTTGCCCTACACCTAGAATCCAGAAATGGTTAAAAACAATATTCAAAGCAGCAAAAAGTAACTCATAACTACTCCCTCATTATTGGTAGTTTCTTCTAGATGTCCTTGTTTTGACATATGTGTGACAATTTGACATTTTTGACATCTCAGGTTTTTTATTAAATCTACTTATTTTTTTAATTGAGTTTATTGGTACATTTTAGGTATACAGTACAGTTACATTCATTATTGGGACCTTGTTCCTTTACATGACAGGTCTTGGTTCTCATTTTTTCCCCTTGTCCCAGCCCTCCCTACACCCCCTCCTTCCCTTCCTGTATACAAACATTTTATTGCCATTGTTTTCATTTTTTCATATTTTTTCCTTATTACCTTTCCCCTACCCTTCCCACTTTCCCTACACCTTTAGCCCTTTTCTTCCTATTTCACTTTGTTAATTATCTTATTAGGATCTTATGTACTATTATAGCTTTTCACACCAGAGAAACTATTCAGTATTTACATATGTGTGACTTATTTATTTCACTTAGGAGTATATCTTCAATATGTATCCATTTTCTTATGAATCAATCAAATTTCTCATTCTTTATGGCTGAATAGTATTACATTTTACAGAAAAACCACATCTTTATAAAATTTCCAACTGATATGCAGATGGGCTGTTTCCAAGTTATAGCTATTACAAACTGTGCTGCTATAAGCATAGGTGAACATATATCACTATGATATGATTCTTTTAATTCTTTTGAAAAGATACCCAGCAGAGGGGTGGCTGGGTCAAATGGAACCTCTAGTTCCAGCTCTTTGAGGTATCTAAATATTCATTTCTATAGTGGTTGCACCAGTCTGCACTCCCACCAACAATGGAGAAGGGTTCCTTTCTCCTCACAACCCTGCCAACATTTGTTATTGTTTGATTTCTTCATAGCAGCCATTCTTTGTGGGGTGAGGTGGAATCTCACTGTTGTTTTCATCTGCCTCCCGCGAATGACCAGTGATGTGGAACATTTTTTCATATATTTATTTACTTGGTGCTTCTACTTCTTTGTCTAAGAAATATCTGTTCATTTCAGATGGCCATTTTTGAAGAAGGTCTTTATATGTGGGGGGGTGATTGTTTTGAGTTCTTTATATATTCTAGGTAGTAGTCCTTTGTCTGAGGAGCAGCTGTTAAAACTTTTATTCCCACATTGTAGGTTGTCTCTTAGCTCTGTTGATGGCATCTTTTTCAGTGCAGAATCTTTTTAATAAGATGAGATCACAGTTCTTGATTCATTCTGCTACTGCCTACGCTACAGAAGATTTGTTCATAAAGTCTTTTCGTATGCCAGATGTCTTCCAGAGTTCTGCCTAACTTATCTTCCAGCAAGTTTAATATTTCTGTTTTAATATTTAGATCTTTAATACACGTGGAATTTATTTTAGTGCATGGTTAAAGATAAGGGTCTAGTTTTAATCTTTGGCAGGTTAAGATCCAGTTTTTCCAGCACCATTTATTAAAGAGGCTATCTTTCCTCCAGTGGGGATGGTCAGCTCCTTTGTCAAAGATAAGGTAACTGAGAATATCTGGAGTTGTTTTTGTGTCTTCCATTCTATTCCAATGATCCTCAGGTCTGTTTCTTTGCCAGTACCATGCTGTTTTTATCACAGTGGCTTTGTAGTATAGTTTCAAATTGGGAATTATTATACCCACTGCCATGTTTCTATTGCCTAGGATGGATTTTGCTATTCTAGGTCTCTTCTGGTTCCAAACAAATTTTTGGATTCTTTTTTCTAGTTCTGTGAAATATAGTGTTGGAATTTCAAGTGGCATTGCACTGAATGTGTATAGCAGTTTTGGCTGTATGGCCAATTTCACTATCTTGATTCATCCTACTCAGGAGCTGGGGATATCTTTCCATTTTCTTATAGCCTCTTTGATATCTTTTTTCAGAGTTCTGTAGTTTTAATTTTAGAGGTCTTTTCCTTCTTTTGTTAGGTTGATTCCAGGATACTTGATTTTTTGGGGGATGCTATTGTGAAAGGAATTGTCTCCCTAATTTCTCTCTCAGTGAGTCTGCCATTTTTGTACAAGAAGGCTATCGATTTTTGGATGTTGAACTTGTATCCTGCTACTCTGCTAAAAGTGTCAATGAAATCTATAAGTCTTTTGGTGGAATTTTTTGGGTCTTCAATGTAGAGTATCGTATCATCAGCAAATACTGACAGTTTAACTTCTTCATTTACTACCTTTATTCCTTTAATTTCTTTCTCTTGTCTAATTTCTATGGCTAATATTTCCAGACTATATTAAAGAGGAGTGGTGATAGTGGGCATCCTTGTCTTGTTCCTGATTTTAACATTAAGGTTTTCAGCTTTTGGCTGTTTAATATGATGTTGGCTTTTCATAGATATCCTTTATTAAGTTGAGATATAGACCATCTATTCCAATTTTTTGCAGGGTTTTTTAATCATGAATTGGTGTCAAATTTTGCCATATGCTTTTTCTGCATCTATTGAGAGTATCATGTTGTTTTTGTCCTTGACTCTATCAATATAGTGTATTACATTTATTGACTTACATGTGTTGAACCATCCCTGCATCCCTGGAATAAATCCAATTTTGTCAGGATGTATGATCTCTTTGATGATCCTGTGTATTCTGTCTGCTAATATCTTATTAAGGATTTTTGCATTTATATTCATTAAGGAGATTGGCCTGTAGTTCTATTTTTTAGTTGCATATTTCCCTGGTTTGGGAATCATAGTGATACTTGCTCCCAGGAATGAATTTGGATGTATTGCTTCCCTTTCAATTTCATTGAAAAGTTTGAAGAGTAATGGCAGTAGTTCTTCTCTAAATGTCTTGTAAAATTCAGCAGTGAATACCTAAGGACCTGGGCTTTTCTTTGTTGGTAAATTTTTAATTAAATTTTCAATTTCACTGATTGTAATTGGGGTGTTTAAAATGTTTTTATCTTCTTTGTTCAACTTTGGTAATTCATAAATATCTATAAATCTGTGCGTTTCTTCTGAGTTTTCCATTTTATTAGAGTATAGGTTATCAATGTACGTATTGACTGTTCTCTGGATTTCTGTTGCCTCTGTTGTGACTTCACCTTTTTCATTCCTAATTGCATGTATCTGTGACTTTCCTTTCCTTTTTTTTTTGATAAGGTTAGCTAAGGCTCTATCCATTTTATTTATCCTTTCAAAAAACCAACTCTTTGATTCATTTATTTTTTGTATCATTTTCTTAGCTTCCATTGCATTGATTTCTGCTCTAATCTTTATAATTTCCTCTTTTTGCAGCTTTTGGTTTTTCTTGATCTTGTTTTTCTAGGAGTCTAAGATTCATCATTAGCTTGTTTATTTGAGCTCACTCTGTTTTCCTAGTACGGGCTTTTAGTGCTAAGAATTTTCTGTGTAGAACTGCTTTCACTGTGTCCCATAGATTGCTGTACATTGTATTGGCATTTTTGTTGATTTGTAAAAACTGTTGATTTCTTCTTTAATTTCCTTTGTGATCCATTGATTGTTCAGGAGAATATTTTTCAATTTCCATGTGTTTGTGAAGTTTCTATGGTTTCTTATGCTATTGACCTCCGGCTTAATTGCACTATAATCTGATAATATACACGGAATATCTTTGATTCTTTTGCATTTATTCAAACCTCTTCTGTGAGCTAGTATGTGATCTATATTGGAGAATAACCCATGTGCAGCTGAAAAGAATGTTTATTCTAATTTTGTGGGGTAGAACACTCTATAGACATCTAATAAGTCCATGCATTCAGAAGTTTGGTTCATTTCTAATATTTCATTGTTGATTTTTAGCCTAGATGATCGGTCTATTTGTGATAGTGGGCTATTTAGATCCCCCACTACAATTGTGTTCATGCTTATTTGGTTATTCATGTTACTTAATATTTGTTGTATATAGTTGGGGGCATTTATATTTGGTGCATATATATTTATGATTGTCATCTCTTCCTTTTGAATTGTTCCCTTTGCAAGAATGTCTGTCTTAATCAGTTTTGGTTTCAATTTTACTTTGTCTGCCAATAGGATTGCTACTGCTGCTTTTTTCTGCATCCCTGTCATGTGGAGAATTATTTTCCACCCCCTCCCTGTCAGGATATGGGCTTTGTTTTTCACTATGTGTGTTTCTTGTATACTACATATTATTGAAGTTTCCTTCTTAATCCATTCTGCCAGTCTATTTCTTTTGATTGGTGCATTGTGGCTATTGACATTGATGGTTATAACTAATATGTACTGACTTATTATTTTCATTTTGTTGACTCTTTTTAATTTTTTGCCCTCTCCTTTTAGTTTCTTGTCTTGACTATTTGATTTGCTCTGTTGGGTCTCACAGTGTTGTGACCTTCATGTCTTTTTCTAGGATATTGTTTAGAATTTCTTGTAGTGCTGGTTTGGTGTTCATGAAGTTTCTCAGGTCTTCTTGTCATGGAAGTAACTTATTTCCCCATACATTTTGAAAGAGAGTTTTGCAGGATACATCAGTCTAGGTTGGAGGTTGTTTTCTTTTAGGACTTAAAATACTTCACTCCAGGCTCTTCTTGACCTAAGGGTTTGTGTTCAAAAGTCTGCTATGGTTCTGATGGGCTTCCCTTTGCATGTGATTTATTTCTTTCTTTTACTGCTTGTAGTATTTTGTTGTTCTGTTGGTTTTCTGGAATCTTGATTATTACATGTCTAGGTGTAGATTTTTTTTTTTTTGATCACAGCTAGTTGGAGTCCTATATGTCTCACTTATCTGTACATCAAATTCTTCCCCTCTGTTTGGAAAGTTTTCTGTCATTAATTCTGTGAATATCTTTTTAAAGCCATTTACATTTTCTCCTGCTACTTCATGGATTCCTATCAGTCTTATGTTATTCTTCTTTACCTCATCTAGGAGTTGTTTTATCAATTTCTCATGATACCTTACTGTTTTTAAGAGACTTCTCTTTTCACAGTCACTGTCTGCAATCCTATCTTCTATATCTGAGATTCTATCTTTGCATTCTTTTATTCTGTTATGTACACTTTCAATAGAGTTTTTAATCTCCTGGATATATGTTTGAATCTGTTTAATGGATTCCATTTCTTTCCTAAGTAGGGTGTTCATTGTTTCCATTTCTTTCTCATGCTGGGCCTTCATGGTTTCTTTCATGGTCCTGAACTCATCTATTTTTTTCTCAGTTTCTGTTCTAAAGTCTTGAATCATGACTTTCATTTTGCTCACCATCTCTATGGTTATCTGGTCAATTATTTCTGTTTTTTTGTTTGTTTGTTTGTTTTTTGTTTTTTTCTAGAGCCTGATTGATCTGTTTTGTTACTTCCTGTGCTGTGAGTTCTGAGTGTCCTGGAGGTTCACTATCAGATTTTTCATCCTCCTTTACCCTACTGTTTGCTATTGGTGAACTGGAAGTCTATCTTTGTGTCTTGCTTAAGTGTTTTCTCATTTTTATTTTTGCAATTGGGTTATTCTTGATTTAATCTCTGGGTTATTAAATCTTCCTGTTATAGTTACATTTTAGCTTTTGAGTCTGTAATGACTCATAGACATTCTCATTTTCACAATATCAGAGAAAACAGCTCATCAAATCAATTCCTACCCTTTATCCCAATTGATGCAATCAGCAACACAATAGGATCAATCACAACTTGCAAAGTGGCCACTTGTGATAGTCATTAATCTATCACCTTTAAATCATTTGAATTAAATTAAAATCAAGAAGCAGCCCAAAATATGTTTGCTGTGAACAAACTCCTCAACATAGGATGGGGGCCTTGTTAGAGTTAGGATGAGAGGAGTAGATAAGTAAAAGAACTGGAGAAGTTTTCAAATGAAGCCAGAAGTCACAGATTGACCACACAATCTTTAGGAAACTGTTAAACTCAAAAGGGATAGACAGGTTGCAAGTATAATCACAAGAATATATCCGCTTAAGAGCAACAGGTGCTCACTCTCCCTTGAAACTGCTGACCCTTGAGTGAGGCACAATGATAGAAAAAGAACATTAAGAAAAAAGAAAAAAATGATAAAAGAAGAAAATTGAGTAAGGACAGGAGCAGGAACAGAAAGGGAGATGAGGGACAATATGGTGGAGCAAGAGACTGGGTTGTTGAAAGAATACAGAAAAAAGAATTTACAGAGCAGAATGAAGAAAAGAAAAAAAATGACTTTGATGGGCCTCTTTCAGACTATATCTCTGCTGTCATCATATACATTATGTGCAGCCACAAGCAGAATCAAATTCCCCATCTCAGCTAGCCAATGATAGAACCCCTCAATGCAGACTGACCTCAGGATGCAAGGCCCAAATTGAGTTGCCTGACCTCCTGCAAGGTTGAACTCCAGACAGTTCTACTACAGGTTTCCCCTGCCCTTTCTTTAAAGATGTTCAAAGTTGGGAGCTCAGAAAATTAGCCTTTATAGCCAGCTATGCCTCTGCAGAGTGGGTCTAAGCACTGGCACAATCAGGATGTCTGAGAGTGGTGGGGGGTGCTCAGGGTCACTTGCATAGCTACCCTCCTGGCACTGGAGCAGCAATTGGTGCTTGCAGGGTGGGGCGGCTGCCCATCCCTCTGACTGGGTCCCAGCAGGCCAGAAGGAGACCAGATATGGGCACTTTTCTGAATATCACCTTCCTGGTGGCACTAGAGCAGCAATCTAAATCTACTTATTCAAGAATTAAAAATAAATAATAACACAATTTATCTACCTTATCTTCTCCATGCCTATCAATCTATGATTTAAAAGTGTGTTTGAGTGTTACTGCTTCAGGTGCAAAGCCTGTGAGTTCTCTGCTGAAATATTCAATACTCATTTAAGAATTAGTGTTGCATTTTACTTTTGCAGGTCACTCACACTGCTGTGGGGAGATTGTCTTTAAAAGGCAGAAGTTGCTCTTTTCAATATTCTTTTACTACAAACTTGACATGGGAAATACGTATTTTCATGCATAGCTTTTTGAAATCTTAGATGGAGATAATTCTGAAGTTAACTAGAAATATTTTTGAAAGAATTTCAAGGAAAAGGATGACAGTGATCAGCCATTTTAAAGCTCAAACCCTTGCTAAAAATATGATGTAGAGTAAGATTTTGTTGAATGATACTTTTTCTGAGATATAAAAATATATTAGTACTTAATAATAACCCTATTGGCCTTCCACCACAAATAATACAAGAAGAAATACAAACAATATCTGAATTTTTGGTGAATTCCCCAAAGTAATGCTTGTAAGAGAAACTAAGCATGAACATCTGAATAGGATGAGAAACCAACTTTTCTTTCTTTACCTTCAGTGACAGACTTCAAGTCAATGAACAATGAAAAGAAATTTGGAACATTACAGGGAGTCACCTTTAAAAGATCTGGCAGTAAATAAATATCTGAAGATATATACCATTTGAAAAGACCTGTTGGGGTTAAATTGTGTTCCTCCAAAAAATGTTCAAATCCTAAACTTTAGGGGCAGTAAATTTGACCTTATTGGAAAAGGGAAAAGCTTGAGGGCTCCAGCTACAGTATCATGTATGAGTCCCTGGGTCTGAGTTTTCAGAAGAAAGAAGATAGAGGGGGGAGGGAGAGAAATCTACTTGGCAGATTCTAATTCAATATAACAGTGACTATTATCCTTACAAAAAATGAAATACAGATACAAAGACAGATATAAAATATTACCTTGTAAAAATGGAACCTAAGTTTCTCTAGATCAACTAATGTCAAAGTTGGTGCTAAACCACAAAAATTTAGATGAAACATATGTAAAAATTCTCCTTCATAACCTATTGAAGAAGCCAGACTTTTCTGATTTTCCAGCTTTTAGTCCCCAGAATTATGAAACACATTTTCTGTTGTGTAAATCATGCAGATTATGATATTTTCTTCCTTAATTAAAGAGAAAATATCTATTTAATTTAACAAATTGCCCTATAAGTGAGTGATATAAATCATCCAAATATGGACAATTAACCCTACTAGGTTTTATTTAAACTTTGAAAGTTGTGAAAATGTTTGATGATAGGCATTTGCTTTTCCTATTGATTTTATATGCCATTTCAACATAAAATCAATTTGCCTTGATGATGTTTAGCATATACGAGGTAAAATATTTTTCATTTATGAAATTCAAATAGTTTAGATTCACTTTAGAATATAATAGCTCAATACATTAATATTTGTGTAATTTCACAACCAAGAACAATAAATGCAAAAACAAATGCAAGTAGCAATAATTTCTTTTGCCTTTGGCATAAAATAATAAAAGTAGAATGAAACACAAGAAAAGTAATGTGAAAACATGACTCCCTGAAGTTAAAAAGTTTTTGTTTAATGTGTCAAACAGAATCATTTAAAACTAGGTTTATATCTTTCATAAGGTGCATTTATGAATTTGTCATAACAGGAATTTTTTATTAGAAATTTAAAACATATTGTATAAAAGTAACATTTAGGGTAATTATACAACATTATTTGTGTGTGATATTAAAATCTAATATGCATGTTCTTTTTTAATGATATGAATACCCATTTACATTTAAAACTAGTTTTATGATAAAAAGACAAATGCTAGTGTAGTGGATATATTAACTTTTAAATAATATTTTAATATTTTAGAAAAGAAAATAATGTTTCTATAATGCAAAGTAACAAACAGACTTACTTCATCATACCAGGAAAAAATTATAAAGTCCCCAAGAATAGAAGCTATTTTAAGCAATTTTCCTACAATCTCCAAAGTTCTCTTCTAAATACTGAAGGCTTACAAAGTCCTATAGCATCATTTAAAAGGAAGTGCTTTCTTGGGCACTCTGTAGCCTCTTTCTAGTATGTCTGTATGTCCCTCTGTCAGGTATTAAATTGCCATATTTGAAAGTGCTGGAGGAATTTCTACCAAATATATATCACAATTAAATAAACTGTTAAAAAATTTTGTGGAAACTTTACTTCTTCAAAAAAATAAACACTTCCTCATGCAGCATTCTTGCAGCTACATGCAGGCCACTTAATAGACATGAAAAGATTCGCCCAGACTTCTTATTTCCTTTGTGATTGTAGGAGACCTTGGTGATCATTTCACTTTTTCAATCTCAAAAGCTAGCTCTACTTACAACTTGGTCAGTGTTACACAATGTGACCCTCTTAGAATGGAAAAAATGACTTTAATCTCTTCTAGTCCCATTTCTCACATTCAACTTTTGTTTCCGTATTCTTCTCCTTGAAGCTAACTTTGAGGTTAGGGCAAAATTGTTCAGTCAAGTATTCTCATCAATACCAACATTCAGGCCTCTTTTCCATTCCGGATCTCGCTCACCATTTCTACTATGAGGAATTTGCATCTGATTTGTTTAAGCAGCAAAAGTGGAGAGCTAAAGACTTTGCAGGTGTTTAGCACTAAAATTCCCAGAAATGGACCTTTACTTCTTGGTGTCTATTATTCATTAGAGTATATTTTTCTCTAACAAAAGTAATGAGTGTTGCAAGTATAAAATCTACCTTCCTGGTTTCCTTTTTGCATTTATATTTTCTCTATGAATCTAATATTTATTATCATTTGAATAATCTTGGATCCTTGCAACTTGTCAATACATTATGCTAATTTTAAAAAGTCAGATTAAAGTTTTCTAGAGGACCTGAAAACTTAAATTTTATCACTGAAGGTAAATCTGTCATTCTACTTGAAATGATAGGCTCGCTTCAGTCAATTTTGAGAGAGGTTTATCAAATACCTAAATCTGAGTCATGAGTTTATTAATGTGTCCAAAGCATAATTCCTTGATGCAACTATCTTATATTGGTATGAAGCAGAAATTATTAGTGTATATTTCTAAGTTCATAACAATTAATATTTACTGTTTGTCCAAATACATTTGCTATTCTAATTGGCCTTCACCCCTCTCAGAGTATACTGTGATTAATGACCTATTTACTTGCTCATTTGTTTTCACAGTCTAAATTTGGGCTTGGACACCAGCAATTTTGTCCCATATCAGTTTTGTATCATCACCTCATTTCTCAGCATAGAGATAAAAATGTATAGGATGAGTAATAACTTACTGTTATTATGAAACGCCTTTGAGCCCACAGATCCCTGCTGCTCTTGATATTTAAGCATAATATTCACTGACTTTTCTTCCTTCTCTCTTAGGATCTTCTTCTCTTAGGATCACGAGCTACTTTATAACAGTGTTACAACCTAACCTTGAAGTTAATTCTATTTTTCTTAACTTAAAAAATTTATTAATTGAGTTTATTGGTACATTTAAGGTATGCAGTACAATTACATTCATTAATGTGATCTTGTACCTCTATATGACAAGTCTTGGTTCTCATTTTTTCCCCTTGTCCGTGCCCTCCCTTCACCCCCTCCTCCCCTCCCCATTTACAAACACTTTATTTCCATTTTCTCATTTTGTCACTTTTTTTCTTTTCCCTTATTACCTTTCCCCTACCCTTCCCATTTTCCCTACACCTTTAGCCCTTTTCTTCCTATTTCACATGGTCAATAATATCATTAGCATCTTATGTACTATTATAGTTTTTACCTTTATCAACAATACAATATCTCAGAGCAATTATAAAATAATTCATCTGATTCCCAACTATATGTAAGAGAAAGAGGCAATCTTCCAAGTTGCAAATGCTCAGATAAAATACAGGAATGTAGCTCTAGCAAAGAGAAAATTTTTCCCCTTTCTTCTCGGGGGCTTCTGACAAAATTTCCAATAAAACTGAACAAATATTGCAACAACTTTCAAAGCACTGAATCACAGGGATTGGTTTTTGGGAGGGCACCAAGAAGTGCTGAAGTAGATATTAATGTGGAGTAACACCTTTGATATTTATCTTACCTAGCATTGAGCAAGAAAACATAACAGTCATTGTATATTAGCCTACAGAAAGTTTTGTTTATATTATAATATTTGATGTAATTTTTTATCTGTTCATTAGATTTTCTCTAGATAATGGTAAACCTATTTCATCATTTAACTGCCAATCTGCTACCTAAAAATTAGAACAGTAATATCATCAAACTATTACTATAGAATATTATCAACATTAAAGACTTAATTTGCTTCATCAAAATTATTTTGCTTCCAGGAACATCATATTGAGAATAGTTTTATGACAGAGTTTTTTTATTAAATTTTAATGTAATTCAAAGAAGTAATCTTTGTCTTAGCATACTTCCTACAAAGAGTATATTAAAGAGACATTTTGCAAGGAAAAACTATACCACTGTATGTTCACTTAGTGCTTACAATGGGAGAACCAATTTGACTCACTAATTTTCCCTCCTAACATATATGAAAAACATTTATTCATCAATAATAAATATATCACGTACACTTATTAAATGTTATATGTTAAGCTAATATGTTTCTCAAATCCCTGTTTTCTTGAAAACAACTCTTTTCTTGTTTCATTTTTTGAAAAGTCTTTTTTTCTACAAGTGGCTAATTTTTAAAAGGTTAAGCTGATTAAATGTGTTTCTTTACCCTTCTTACTACATAATTATCATACATTTTCTATTTATCCACCTCTGCAAGAAAAGCAACTAAGACAGTACTAAAGAAATATACACTTCCCATTGCAATTTAATTCACACATTATTGCCATGTTTTAAGAGAAAACTGCAGGCTTCACACCAGCAACCACTTCGCTTGGCCACTAAAATTTCAAATACCTTTAATTC
The DNA here is from genome assembly GCF_012274545.1 of Fukomys damarensis. NCBI lineage: Eukaryota > Metazoa > Chordata > Mammalia > Rodentia > Bathyergidae > Fukomys > Fukomys damarensis. The sequence goes on from NW_022900936.1 coordinate 19,475,759, forward strand.
TTTTCACGTAGCCACAGGAATTCAAATACTCATTTTATTCAGAGCCCTCTAAGATTTGAAATTTACTTTCACTCTACCAAGGCATCATCAGTCTGATCCCATAGATATTTTCAAAATGTGTTTTTGGCTATAAGATATTCCTCCCCCACAAAACATTTTTTCCAAAAGAATACCATGGAAATACGCTTTTTAGTGAGGAGAGACTAAAATACCATTTTGTAGGACGATAACCACAAATTTAAATTACATCTTAACATTATAACAGAAGGCTACTGATATGTATATATTTCAACTTATATGTGCATTGACTTTAGTAGGAAATACTTTCATACAGTTAATTTTTATTTTATAGTCAACTATCTATAAATATATTTGCATGGCGATAAATCAATAAATCATATCTTCTTTTTATTTTAATGTGGAGAGGCTATGGTACACACAGGTAAACTATTTTGATAACTTTGCTCTGCTTATCATTTATTCTACTCAACCTTGCTTTAACCTGTACCATTCCTCTGTGAAAGTCTAAGTAGTCATTTTGTAATGATAATATCACAGAGTACATAGGCCACAATTCATTAACATTTATGTTCTTGCAAGGCTTTGTTCTCATACATAATACTGTAATAAACATTTTCACACTTGCCATTTTTCATGATCAAGCTAGAGTTTTGTGAAGTAAAGCCCCAAGTGTGCAATTGAGGAACTCAGTTTCACTAAATAATGACAAACTGTTCTCTAAAAGGGCTACATCATTTCATGTTCTTATCAGTACTACTTCAACGTTTCTTGGTAATATATGTATTTTTGATGTCACATGGTATTACATTCATTTAGTTTTCTTTTTACTACATCATATTTATTTTACAAGTTTTACATGAGTATCGTAATCCATATATATATATATATATATATTTCCCCCCCGCTTTTCATGCTGGGGATCGAACGCAGGTCCTTATGTTTGCAAGGCAGGTGGTGGAACCACTGAGCTAAATCCCCAGCCCTTTCCCATACCTTTCTCCTGATTTAGTTCCAATTTTGAATATAGGACTTGAAGTCATTTAAGAAGTTTAACTGCTTCTTGAGTCTTTCACATTTTTAGTACATACAGAACTAAAATTATTTTTTTCAGTTTTTTATATTTTTTCCACATTTTCTTCTATCTTCCAGACTGTAGAAATATCTTTTCACAGTTTTTCTTTAGGTCACTTTTTATAAGACATTATAGGGATTCAATTTTTAAATGTGCAACAAAGTTTTATTATTTTATTGGATCATTTTTCTTTTTCTATAACTTTATAATTACTATAGTTACTGGGCTGGGGATTTAACTCAGTGTTTCCACTTCCTGCTTGGCAAACACAAGGTCTATGTTCGATCCCCAGTACCAAAATAAATAAATAAATAAATAAAGTTACTGGTAAAAGTAAAAAGAAAAAAAGAATGACAAATATATCAAATTATTGGCTCTATGAAAATGCAAAAATATTAATAAACACTACGTACTAACCAAAAGAGAAAGAAAACCCAAACTAACATAATTAGAATAAAAAATACAAAATAAAAACAGATACCACTGAAATCCAAAGCTTTATTATAAATTATTTTTAAAATGTATATTTCAATAAATTAGAGAATGTAACAGAAATAAACTGTCATGATCTACCAAAACTGAATCATGAAGATGTAAAAATTCTAAGCACCAATAACAAGCAATGAAATTAGTGTAGTGATACAATTCTAAAAAGTAAAAAAGCCCAAGACCTGAAAGATTATTTTTCTCATTAAGCTTATTGGTACATATTAGGTATACAGTACAGTTACATTCATAATTGGGATCTTGTACTTTTACATGACAGGTCTTGGTTCTCATTTTTCCCCATGCCCATACCCTCCATTCACCCCCTTTTCCCTTCCCTATTTACAAAAAATTTATTTCCATTTTTTTCATTTTCTCATATTTTTCCCTTATTTCCTTTGCCTACACTTCCCACTTCCCCTACAGCTTTAGCCCTTTTCTTCCTATTTCATATTGTCAATTTTACCATTATGATATTATTTACAGTTATTTTTTCACACCAGAGAAACCATTTGGTATTTACACATGTGACTTATTCATTTCTCTTGAGTATATACTCAATATGCATCCATTTAGCTATAAATGAATCTAATTTCTCATTCTTTATGGTTGAGTAGTACTCCATTTTATTGAAAAAACACATCTTCGTTATCCAGTCTCCAACTGATGGTAAATGAGCTGTTTCCAAGTTTTAGCTATTACAAACTGTGCCACTCTAAACATGGGTGTGCAAATATCACTGTGGTATGATTGTTTTAATTCTTTTGGAAAGATGTCCAGCAGAGGGATGGCTGGGTCAAATGGAACCTCTAATCCCAGCTCTTTGAGGCATCTCCATATTGATTTCCATAGTGGTTACACCAGTCTGCACTCCCACCAACAACGGAGAAGGTTTCCTTTGTCCCCACAACCCCACCAATATTTGTTATTGGTGATCTTTTGATAGCAGCTATTCTTTCTGGGGTGAGGTGGAATCTCAGTATTATTTTCATCTACATCTCTCCAACTACCCATGATGTGGAACATTTTTTCAAATATATACTTGCTGCTTTTACATCTTTATCTAAGAAATGTCTATTCATTTCAGATGCCCATTTTTAAATCAGGTCTTTATATTTGCGGGGCTGATTTTTTTGAGTTCTTTATGCATTCTAGATAATAGTACTTTGTCTGATGAGAAGCTGGTAAAAATTTTTTCTCACATTGTAGGTTGTCTTACTTAGCTCTGTTGATAATTTATTTTGCAGTGCAGAAGCTTTTTAATAAGATGAGATCCAAGTTGTTGATTCTTTCTACTAGTTCCCATGTTACTGAGGATTTGTTCATACAGTCTTTTCCTCCACCAATGTCTTCAAGAGTTCTAAATTATCTACAGAAAATTTAGCGACTTTTTATTATTATTTAGATTTTTAATTTAGGGAAAGGTTAAGGGTAAGGGTTTATTTTTAATCTTTGGCATGTTGAAATCCAGTTTTTCCAAAACCATTTATTAAAGAGGCTATTTTTCTTCCACTGAGGATGGTTGGCTCCTTTGTCAAAGATTAGGTAGCTGAGTAGATCTGGCATTGTTTCTTTATCTTCTGATCTATTTCACTGTTCTTCAGGTCTGTTTTTTTTGCCAGTACCATGCTGTTTTTATCACAGTGGATTTTAGTACAGTTTCAAATTGGGAATTTTTATACCCACTGCCATGTTTCTATTGCCTAGGTCTCTTCTGGTTCCAAACAAATTTTTGGATTCCTTTTTCTAGTTCTGTGATATATACAGTGTTGGAATTTCATTTGGCATTGCATTGAATCTGTATAGCATGTTTGGTAGTATTTACATTTTCACTATGTTGATTCTTCCTACCCAGGAGCAGCGGATATCTTTCCATTTTCTTATATCCTCTTTGATCTCTTTTTTTTCAGAGTGCTGTAGTTTTCAATGTAGAGGTCTTTTGCTTCTTTTGCTAGATTGATTCCTAGATACTTCATTTTTTTGGATGCTATTGTGAAAGATATTGTCTCCCTAATTTCTCTCTCAGTGATTCTGTTATTTGTGTACAAGAAGGCTATTGATTTTTGAGTTTTGAACTTGTATCCAGCTACTCTGACAAAAGCGTCAATTATTCTAGAAGTCTTTTGGTGGAGTTTTTTTGGGTCTTTAATGTAGAGTATCATATCATCAGCAAATACTGACAGTTTAACTTCTTCTTTTCCTATCTTTATTGTTTTAATTTTTTTCTTATGTCTAATTGCTGTGGCTAACGTTTTCAGAACTATATTAAAGAGGAGTGGTGATAGTGGACATCATTGTCTTGTTCCTGATTTTAATGGGAAGGTTTTAAGACTTGAAAGATTTACTGCTAAATTTAGAGAAGCACAGACACCAATACTTCTGAAAAGTTTTCATTTATTGTAAAAAGACTTATTTTAAAATCGTTTTATGAAGCCAGAATGAACCTACTACCAAAATGAACTGATAACTCTATAAAGAATGAAAGAAAACTACACAACAATAACCTTGATGAAAATTCATGCAAAAATCTTCAGTAATATTCTTGCAAACATAATTGAGAAAATATAATAAAATGTTCACACATAAATTTATTTCTTTTTTTGGTACCAGGAATTGAACTTGGGTCCTTGCGCTTGCAAGGCAGACCACCGAACCAATGAACTAAATACCTGGCCCCAGATAAATTTATTTCTTACTCAGAATTGAAAGATAGTTCAATATTCATCACTCAATAAATGTATACACCAGTAATCTGCTAATGAAATTGAACCATTGGTAAATATCACAAGACCATTTGAATAAATTCTGAAAGAACATTCAACAAATTCAACATCATTTCACAACTAAAAAAAAACCTAATTAAATTAGGTATAGAAAGTCAAATTTCTACATGCCATGATAAAAAGCCCATACCCAACTTCATTTTATTTTATTTTTATTTGTTTATTTGTTTGTTTATTTATTTATTTATTTATTTATTTGATTTTTTGAGACAGGGTCTCACTATGTAGTTGAGACTGACCTGGAACTCACTATATAGCTCAGGCTGGTCTAAAACTCACAGCGATCCTCCTGCCTCAGCCTCTCAAATGATGGGATTACAGGCATGTGCCACCATGCCCAACTCAACCTCATTTTAAATGGGAAGAAATTGGTGGCATTTTACCAAAACCCAGAAACAAGACAAATGTGCTCACTGTCAACACTGCTGTTCAATATACTATTTGAAACTTTAGCCAAGGCAATAAGACTAGAGAAAGATTAAAGATTTGTGAATAGAGAAGAAATTTCAAATTATACATATTTGCAGATGGTATGATTCTTTACATCGAAACCAAAAAGACACATGGATTTTGCAAACAAATTCAGTAAACTATAAAAAATGAAAACACAATAATCAATAGTATTTCTGTATACCAATAATTAACATTTCTGTACACCAATAATAAGTCCACTGAGAAAGAAATCAGAAAAGCAATTACATACACATGAGATTAAAAAAATAAAATACCTAAGAATCTACCTAACTAAACAGGAGAAAGATCTCAAAATGAAAATTACAGAAAACTGACAAAGAAATGTAAAAAGATATTAAAACATATACGACTTCTTTTGTCTTGAATCAGAAGGACTAATATTGTTAAAATTCCCATGCTACCAAAATGTAGGCACAGATTTAATGAAATTCCTTTTAAAGTGCAAATAACATTCTTCAGACTGCTAGAAAAATAATCTTAAAATTCATATTGAACCAAAAACCACACAGAATCTACAAAGCAATCCTGAGAAAAATGAGCAATGCCAGAGACATCACATTACCTAACTGAATTTTAAGTTATATTATAATGCCATACTAACAAAAATGAGATGATACTATACCAAAAACAGAATTATACACCAATGGAATAGAACAGAATTACAGAAATAAATCTCTGTACCTACAGTCATCTGATTTTTGACAAAGGGATTAAAGTATATACTGCAGGAAGGTCAGCCTCTTTAAAAATGGTTTTGGGAATGCCAGCTGTTCACGTGCAAGAGATTGAAATTGTATTTCTTAAACTATACTAAAATCACATGAAAATTTATCAAAGAATTAGATATAAAGACAGAAACTTGGAAACTACTCAAAGATAATATAGGGGAAACTTGAAGTCATTGGCACAGGTAAAGACTTCCTGAAGTAGAATTCCAAGGGCATAGGAAAACATATCAGGATCAAAAAAGAAGTACATCAAGTAAAAAGTTTCTGCACAGCAAAGCAAACAATGTATAAAGTGAAGAGATAATCTATGGAATGGGAGAAAAATTTCTGCTATCTACTTTTCTGATAGAGGATCAATTTTGAATACATAAAGATCTCCAAAAAATTAACCCCCAAATAAATAACTCTATCAAAACAGGGCAATGGACTGGATAGACACAGTACACCTTATTTTTTTAAAAAGGCAAATAAGTGCATGAAAATGTGTTCAGCATCTTTATCCATCAAGAAAATACAAATCAAAACTACTTTGAGATTTCTCACCCCAGTTAGAATGACCACTATCAATAGTTTAATATATGTCAGATTTTGGGAAAGATGTTCATAAAACGTCACACTTCTACATTCTTGGTGAGAAAATAAACTAGTACAAAACTCTAGAAATCAATATTATGATTCCTCAAAAATCAAAATTATATATTTTGGTGCCAGGAATAAAAATCAGGACTTCACTTTTGTCAGGCAGGCACGGTGCTACTGAGCTATGTCCCCAGCCTTCAAGTAATACTTGATCCAACTACATTACTCCTGGGACCATTCCCAAAGGAATTAGAGACAGCATGTTACAGTGATATAAGCTCATAGTGGTACAATTTATAATAGCTAAACTGCAGAAACAGCTACACACCAGTTAACAAATGGACAAAGAAAATGTGGTATATGCACTGTGGTGTATTACTCAGGCATAAAGAAGAGTGAAATCATGGTATTTGCAGAAAAATGGATGGAACTGGAGATGATCACAGTAAGCAAAATAAGCCAGTTTCTAAAAGGAAAATAGTATACATTGTCTCATATGACAAACAGGAAATATAAATAAATAAATAAATAAATGCATGAAATAAAGGAGGGATGACAGGGAACAAGAATGAATTCCAGAGATGTGATAGGTGATCACATGGAGTGGCTGGAAAGGGAGAGAGTACTGGGGTTGAAAATGTTGGAGATAGCTTACATTCATGTATTAATTGCACAAAGTGAATCTCACTATTCTATCTTATTAATGTGTAACAATGAAAATCTCATAGTATGTTTTATTCATAAGTAAATGGCTTCAGATTTTATAAAGCAGTGAAAATCAGGAAAGTTATGGAAGCCATAGACCAGTGTTCTATTTCTAAAGACCTTGAGATAGGCTTAAAATAAAATTAAATAATACTTTCAAAAGTACTGAAGTTTTGGCAGCACTGATAATGGCAGTTTTTTATGAGAAATCACTTTTGAGACATAATTTGCTGTGTTTTTCCTGGCTAAGGAACCTAAAACTTTGACCTCCTCAGAACTTCAGTGAGCTACTAGATGATGTTGAGTTATTTCGTTCAAATTAAAGCAAACACACAAATAAAATTCAGAATATTGCATCCTGATAAGCTAATGAAATTTGGACTAAAGGAAATGGCTTGTTTTAAAACTTAGTCATCTTGTAATGTGATAATTATTTCTTGATGACAAAAATATATTACAGGCAATTTTTAGGACAAAGAAAATGATCATCTACTTAACTATACATTGTGATAATTTAAAAGTATGCTAATTGGGGAATATGAGGAATAATTTAAATTAAACATAAAGCAACTTTAAGAACATCTTTGTTAATTTTATTTGAATTTGATCAAGTTTTAGTAAATATATTTCCCTTTATAATGCTATAGCTACTACTATATTTTTTCCTCATAGGCTGCCAGGACACTGAATAATAAGATAACAGGCCATGCTAGACTTTTAGTCTGGGCATCAGGATGAGCTGTTTAATTTCAATAGGATCTACTCAAAAATCTTATATAACAAAGAAAGAGAAAAAAAGAAAAAAGAGAGGAGCTTTGATCTGTTGCTGCAAATGACAACTTTGCTTTTATCAGTAGTTCCAGGAGAAAACCAATGCTACTGGTTGTTGACCACAGTTAGGTTGCAAGATTTAAATAACTCACACTCTAGATGGTATGACTACTAATTCAGGGTTTCTGTAGCAATAATATTTTCTTCACTCCCTTCACCAGAAATTAGAAATAAAAATTATGGGGTTTCTTTACAACCATTCTTAATTTGATTTTTTTCAAAAATGCTTCTCTTTTCACTTAGACAACATCTGCCTTAATCCTGATGAAGTATAAATTAAAGATTTTAAAACTAATTATTTCTGTTATCATTAAATTAATGTTGCAACAAATTGCCTATGGTTTCCTCTTCTCCTCAAATATACAGGTTGAGTATTTCTTATCCCAAATATCTGGGGCCAAGAGTTTCAGATTTGTGAACTTTTCTGATTTTTGAATATTTATGTATATGTAATGAGATGTAGGTGGAGGACAGAACTTACATCAAAACAAAACATGCCTTTATGTTTCTTTCATACCTTTTACACATATGAAGTCAGTGACTTGGAATATTTTTGGTGGCTATACATTTTGACTGTGAATAATTATACGAGGGCAGATGAGGAAATTTGTAGTTGTGATTGCATGTAAGTACTGAAAAAAATTTTGCACCTTAGACCATTTTAGATTTTCCGATAGGAATGTTTATACTGTAATTGATTATATTTGACACCTTTCAAAATTTTTATTTAATTGCTTTGGAAGCAGTTTACATGTTCACAATTTTAGCTTTCATTACTCTAAATTAGATGACCGGTCAGGCAGAATTTAATATAGACTGTACTTGAAAGTATTAAAGAGTCTGTGTACCTCTTACTAAAGAAAGAGGGTCTCATTCATATAAAGTACACGTGTATTTTACATTTCAAAGTTTGGAAATAAAGGAGGGAGATTTTATAGTGTATTTGTACAAAAAACGATTTTGGTTATATCATATCTATTTGTCTCCTCTCTTTTATAATTTTCATCTTCCTGTATTGAATACTACAACCAGTGGCTTACTTTCACTTCACAATCTCATTAAGAAACTTAAATTGTGTTAGGTACAAGGTAATTTAGTTCTCCCAGATTTCTGCGCCTGTCATAAAGTATTCAAAAACCCATGATAAAGGTTTAATTTAAAATTATCTTAAGTTCATCTGTAGTATTTTTGATTGAGCATCAAATTAAATACGATCCTACTATTACTGTAATAATAAAGATATATTCAACTTTATCTTACATATGAACTGCTAAATCTTATGAAATACTTTAGCATACTTGGAAACTATTTTAAATTTTAAGAATAGCATGAAGTGTGTGCCACATAGTTTTTACCTTGTCAACTGTATCCTGCCCATTTTAATCTTCCCAGAGTGATTTTTAGGAAAGCCAAAGCACTGAAGGATACAGTTATTTGTAATCAAATTTTGTTCTTATATTAAGCATATATATTTACTATAAATAAATATATATATATATATATAATGAATCACATATATCTCCATCTATAAGCTCCTTATAGATAATTTTCTCTACTACTGTACCATGCACATTAAATCACCAGTAGTTCTTCTGAAACATTTCAATTGCACCTTTTACATTTTCTCTATTGCATTATTCTACTAATAATAGACAATTACAGGCCATGTTTAAGGCTATTTCTCTGAGAGTCTTTGCAGAGACTTACATTACATACTGCCATCATGATAAATTAAGTAGTTAGCCTAAGTTGGTGATTACTACTGCTTGGCTTTCCTTGAGCTAACCATGGATGTTAGTGAGATCAGGAAATAATTGTTTGATTTATTTACTTATTTAAACAGTTTGTGAAAAGTGCTGTGCATGTGGCTATAACGTTTTTCTTAATTCACTTCTGTGAAAATGTGGAATAGAGTATAATTAAATAATCTCTGCATGTATGAGAGTAGACAACTATAATCATAATATAACATTTGTCATCTCCAATGCAAAAGAAATATGCAGGTTAAGGGAATTACAGAGTTTACCACTACTGTGTTAATGACTGTGTCTAAGTTCCTTTTTAAAATTTGTTTATATTTATATTCATGTTTCCTATGAATATGAAAAAGGATTCTGAAATTATAGTTTTCAGCACTTATTCATGAGAAGAATTTTAAGTGAGGAAACTTTTTATTCAAGAAAATCAACATATAGAGAGTAAGTGTATGATCAACAGAAACTGTGGATTGCTCAATAGGTTAATAAAGTTATTGGAGTTTATATTATCTTTCCATTATATGCAATTGACATAAATATTTATCTTATTAAAATCAAATATTTAATTAATTTGATTTTGCTATTGATTTAATTTATTATAAACAATATTTTCATTTTGCCTTTCAGCTTGATATATAAGGCTAGTTGCTCTTGATTGATTTAGACATAGAAATAGACACTTACTAATCGGTATCTTCTAAAAGTTTAGTGATTGTTATTTTTGTTACAACTTGTTATTTTATTACAAATTAAGAAATAATATTGAAGCAGTTTGGACATTTTTATATGTATGCATTTCCAAATTATTAATATAGTTATTCTTGAAAATATACTAATATTAAGTAATCAATTGAATTACATTCATAAGGACAATGCTAAACTAAACTAAACTAAATATCTCCTGTAAGTTTTCTGATACATTGACCCTAAATACTTTTATTTGAGCTTCTGAACTATTCCATTACCTCTACAAATAACTTTTCCTACTTAACGTAAATCAAGATAACCATTTCTTCAAAATTGTTTTCAAATGTATTTTCTTCATCTTCAAAGTGACCAAATTTCTGTTCTCTTATCTTTTTCTTTCTTATTGCATGTCTCTTTGACCCTAGAGAGATAAAGATAATCTCTTTTAATGACTCAAGAAATCTTTGAGTCAATTTACAAGATCTAGAAGTATCTCCTATTGTTAATGTTTTTAAATTTAGTTGTATTTATGAAATACTATATAAGCACCATATTCATAGATTCTAGCAATTAGAACATATCTAATTTGGAGTGGAGAGGGGATGAAATGTTCTGTACTCCACAATTATTTGGGGATATTCATTTCCTTTTCTTTTTTATGTGTGTTACATCAAGACATTAAATAATTTTCATCACATATGTCTAGAAATAAATTGTCCTCTTACCTGCAAGCACTCCCAGAACTAAACTAGTGAGTGATTGAGTGGAAAATAGTTTTTACAAAGAAATTTATAAGGTAATCCAACATCACTTTTGTTGGAGATAGTGTCACATATGGTCATTTATTCAATTTGACTCTGAACCTCAAAAACAAAGTTTTATGAGGATATGGAAAGCTGTCACAGCTAGGCAGCAGGAAGAGGGATTACTGCTCCTAGGTTTGAAAGGTAAAGGGAAAAAAAAGAATATTGTACCAGAACTCAGAAGCTGACAGACCTGTAACCGTTTCTTTCACTAAGTGACAAGCCTCAGTAGAGGACTCTTTGTCAGAGCCCAACGCAGAGTTCAGGAATTCCTAAGTGTAGCTACAGCCAGCTGTTCCAGGGGATCAGACTCAGGACAGAAGGAACACGCCGAGGCAAGTGGGGCGCGGTCGTCTCTCTTTATCCTCTGTGGTTCCAAAGCCCACAGTGGTGTTTAAAGCCTGGATAGTACTGCACCCTATAAAGGAGCACCACAATAATGTAGTTTGAAAAATAATCTAAAATGGAATTTCTTATATTTTAAAGAATCCTCAATTGTATATTCCAGAGAAAAGGACCAAAAAAAAAATTTTTCACAGCTTTGGTCATTACTTAACTACAAGAGGTCATTTTCAGAAAAGATTTTAGAATAAAAGTTTAAAGGATTAGTAATCTGAAAGAATATCTGACAAAATATTTCATATTTCAAGATTTGTGTGGGATAGATGAACATCTCCCAAGCCTAGGAGCTGATGCTCACTTGGAGGTAATTTTTCATGTCAATTGGCCTTTCAAAGAAGTGTTCTATTTCACATTATCAATCATACCATTAGGATCTTATTTGCACTTTAATATTTCACACCAGAGAAACTGCTCAGTATTTACACATATGTGACTTATTTATTTCACTTAGGAGTATATCCTCAATATGTATCCATTTTCCTATGAATGAATCTAATTTCCCATTCTTTATGGCTGAGTAGTGTTCCATTTTATAGAAAAACCACATCTTCTCTGGAAAGGGTAGGGGAAAGGAAATAAGGGAAAAGAAAAATGAAAAAACAAAAATATGGAAACAAAGTTTTTGTAAATAGGGAAGGGAGGAGGAGGTGAAGGGTGTGGGGAAAAAATGAGAACCAAGACCTGTCATGTAAAGGTACAAGATCCCAATGATGAATGTAACTGTACTGTATACCTAAAAAAATACCAATAAACTCAATGGGGAAAAGAAAGTATTCTAAATACCTGAGCTACAAAGGTTAAAAGGGAAAATGAGACTAACTTTATTTTTTGATTGGCCAACTTTTAAAATCACTACGAAGGGAAAGGTGCTACAAAAACAGTGGACTATGGGTTTGTTTTATGGAATAAATCTGTTTTGTTTCCTCAGACTGGAAGGAAATCTGCAATTTTATTTTTACCTATTCTGTAAGTATTTATCAAGATATTTTTTGTTTGTTGTTGTTTTTCTTTGTTTATTTCCATCCTTCTGCTTTAGAAATATGGATTTAACATTGTCCCCTTTCTAAATCTTGAGGTCTTATTCATTTTTCCATGGATTCAGACTCAAAAATTTGTGTTGTTGTTAGAAACAAACTGCCTGAAACCTACTATTTCAGGCACAGGCCTGGAATCCCAACACTATTGAATGCTGAAGCAGGAAGTTTTCAATTTCAAGTTTCCTATGAATGATCTAGAGATTAGCATGACCCTGTATTAAAAGGGAAGGGAGATAAAAGAAAAAAAATATTGCTAGTGATGTAGCTCTGTCCAAAGGCCCTGGTTAAATCCCCAGAATCTCCCGCTAATGGTGCATGAAAGCACATGTGGAAGCCAGGAAGGAGAAATGTGAGCACAGCAGTAAGAGGTAAGAAGGTGGATTTTGGAAATGAAAAAGTAAAATGGCTGAACTGATAAAGGTCAAGTTCACATGAGAAAACCCAAGTGAGATTTTAAAAGGATAAGGATTCGGGATACTCCTGAACACACTGACCTTTGAATATATTCCCCAATCCATTTATAGTTGGAGAAGGTGAAGGCCATACTCACTATGGCTTCATGTACCTGCAGATAATCACAGGATGACAGTAAATTTAAAAAGCACGGATAAAAGCTCTATGAAGTTAGACGGAGAACGGACAATAGCTGCCTATATGTGTCCATGCGTCCGAGCAAATAAGCTGAACACTTCAGAACACTGAATTAGATCGGTGATGGTCTCTTGAGAGACAGAACCAGCAGATCATATATGAGAAATATTTGTTCTGGGGACTTACAAATCCCCACATTTTCTGTGCGCTATCTTAAGCAAAAAACGCACTGGCATAACTCAGCTGTATGAAACCCTGAGAAAGAGAGGAAGCAATGGTATAAGGGAAAAGAAAAAAATATGACAAAATGAAAAAATGGAAATAAAATATTTGTAAGTGGGGAAGGGAGGAGCGGGTGAAGGGAGGGCAGGAACAAGGGGAAAAAATGAGAACCAAACCTGTCATATAAAGGTACAAGATCCCAATAATCAATGTAATTGTACTGTGTACCTTAAATGTACCAATAAACTAAATTAATTTTAAAAAAAGACTCAATCTGAGTCTGAAGTTTTGAGAATTGGGGGGTGGTGGAGTGATTTAGCTCTGTACTGAGAGGCTTGAGAAAATGCAGGTCGTGTCCTCAACAGTGAAAGAATATGTTCCTTTGCTCTAGTTTTTTATTTTGTCTAGGTATGCCTGCATGTTATATACGTGATGTTGAACCGTAATGGTATGAGTATTTATCTGATCATTAAAATGTTAATCTCTCATTTTTAACTTGATTAATTTTATTGGTATACATTTAATGTATACAATATAATGGCATTCATTGTTGAAAATTAGTACCTTTGCATAATCAGTGTTGGTTCTCATTTTTTCTCCATTCCCCTGACCTCCCTTCAACCTCACCCTCCCTCCCAATCTATAAAGTCTTTGTTTCCATTATTTTTCACTTTCTCATATTGATTCCATTCCTTTCTTTCTTTTCCACTACCCTCCCCTTCCTCTTTGTTCCTTTTCTTCCTATTTCACTTATCTATTATACCTTTTAGACCTTATTTACACTTTCAGTTTTTCACGCTAGAGAAACTATTCCGTATTTACACGTGTATCCTGTTTCTATCACTTAAGAGTATTTCCTCAATGCCCATCCGTTTAGCTATAGATAAGTCCAATTTGTCATTTATATGGCTGAGTAGTATTCCATTTTTTTTTTATTTTCTTTATCCAGTCTCAAATTAATAGACAATTGGGATGCTTCTAAGTTTTAGCTGTTACAAGTTGTGATGCTATTAACATGACTGCACATATAACAATATGGTAAGAGTATTTTAATTCTATCAGGGGAATAGCTGAATCAAATGGGACTTCCAATCCTAGTTCTTTGAGGTATCTCCATACTGCTTTCCAAAGTGGTTGCACCAGTCTACACTCCCACCAGCAGTGGAGCAGGGTTCCTTTTTCCCTGTTGCCCTGTCAGCATTTGTTATTGGCTGATTTCATGAAAGCAACTATTCTTTTTGGGATGAGGTGGAATCTCTTCTGAATATACTCTCAATAAACACATCCAGAAATATTTCACAAAACATCTGGGCATCCCTTAGCTCAGTAAAGATTACATGTAAATTAACTATCATAAGTATCTATTCAAATTTTTAAAATTTACATGGAAACATGGGCAAATAATTCTAATCATTGTTTTACTTTAAAATAGTCATAGAAATGATAAATATATTAAATGGAAATGCAATAGTTCAGAAATAAAACTAGAAGTCTATTAAATGATTGAACTGCAAAGTTCAGATGACAATAAGTCTCTACTTGACATATTTATTTAAAGTTGATTGACTAGAATTTTAAACTAATCTGAAACATTTGCTTGTTACTTAAAATATGTTTGTCAAAGGATTTTAAATTTATTCACATTCTATCATAGGTGCGAGGTAGTTACATATGCTTCTGAGTGAGGGTCAGTGGCTAGAATAATTCCGTGGTGGACTGCTCTGTGTATATGTGGCTTTTCATTCAATCCCCAGCACCACACACACACACACACACACACACACACACACACACACACACACTCATGATTATTAGTGATAAAATGGGGGTGAAGGGAGGGAGGGCAGGGACAAGGGAAAAAAAGAGAACCAAGACCTGTCATGTAAAGCTACAGGATCCCAATGATGAATGTAACTGTACTGTATATCTAAAATGTACCAATAAACAATTAAAAAATGAAATTATAAAATTTAGACTTTGAATTTAAAGACATTTTATATTTGGGAACTATTCAAGAAAAAGGCAGTGACAATCTATTCATAAAACATGAAGTTCAGATCTTTAAATTTTTTCATATTATGAAGATGAATCACTAAATGCATGCAATATTTCAAAAAATGTATAATGGAAAGAAACTGAATAAGGAATATTCAAAGGAATAAAAACCTTATGAATTGGATTTTTAAAAGACATGTTTCATCTGCTTTTTGTTGTTGTTGATATTAAAAGAGATACAGTGGAAAAAATGTTTGTTTATTTCTAGCAATGAAGTGAGCAAGATTATCAAAATACAGCAGAGGAGCTCCCAGGGCAAGTACTGTGAAATGTCAGAGAGTTGGTTTTTTTGATAATACAATTATAATTTTAAATATTTTTATTTCTGTAGCACTACATATTTTACCAGATCTTCTCTCACCAATTAATATTAGATACATCTTGTCTTAATATCTAATTATTCTTATTAAAGAGTAAGACCCAAGAAATAGCAATACCCACATACCCTCTCCAACAGAACCATAAGTCTATGAAAAGATTAAATTTCTATTTTCAAATTTGTAGTATATCACATTTGTCTTCTGTGATGAACCTCATATTTTCATAAAATATTAATAAATTACAAGTTATTTCTTTTAATAATTATGAACTTTATATAAATATGATTCTAAATCAAAATTCTGAGAAAAATAGTTTTTTATCAAAAGACTTTATAAAACAGTTATTTTTCCTTTGCATATAATGTAAATAGCATGTATTATTTTCTACATACTACTGCATGATTTCATTCTATATTACGTTTAAGGGAGCTATACTAACACAGAATACTCCACAAAATGTTAGAAAAACATATTTTGTACTGACTAATAATTAAGTACTTTTGGTGTAAAAAAGTGAGATTTTATTTAACAAAGGCTCAAAAGTAAAACCGTATGTCTAAAGGTACATACTGAATACGATAAAAGCTCCTATCATGGTGGCATAGATTTATAAAAATATAGTATAACTTACAAAAGAGCTAAATTTTATGTTTTTCTCCAGATGACAATGTATTTCTCTTTATATTAATCTCACAATATTAAAATCTTCTAAAAACATGCTGTCTAGTACAGTGTTTTAGTTAGTATAGAAAGAGTGTATACCTAGAAAGGGATGTGAAACGTGCATAAACATTAAATAGGGGCGGCACCTGAAAAAAAGTCTTGTCCTCTGATTTTCAGGCCCCTTCTTTTACATTAATAAAGATATTCTGAGTTTAATCTTTCCCACATGAATTTTGATGAAGTATTTCTTAACATCCCGAGTAGATTAGCAAAGAAGGATCCAATATCTGTAACGGTAGCACCTTTCAACGTAGTTTAGTCTGAAGAAAATCTAAATGGAGACCAGATTCTTAAAACCTCAAAGACTTTTTAAATAATCCAGTTCATCCCCAGTGTTTCCCACGGATCTCTACTCTTTGCCAAATAATCTCTAATCTACTTTGAAATCACTGGAGCTTAAGTTCCAGGCTGCTATATTTCATTGCTGAAGACAGCTGTAGAATAAATCAAGCATTAAATAGACTGTATTTCACCCACCTTTACACTGGTCTGCTTTTTACTGAAAGGTTATATAGATGTTATGGAATTACTTGATTAGCATTCTTTTAGGGTGAGCAATACTTCTACGAAACACCTGAAGCTGAACTGAATCAGTATAGTTTGGTTGACATGAAAATGAACTTTATTAAACCCAATAGAGTACTACTTATGATAAAATTTAGGGGAAAATAAAATGAAATATTTTTTCCTTCTAGTTTGTATTTTTCTTTGAATGTTATCTGCGGGAAAATGTGTTGGCGTTTTTCATTGCAAGTAGCATTCTCACAGGCCTTGTTTATCAGATTCTTAGAGAAGCTAGTGATTGTATATCTATAGTATATGTGAAATATTGGAAGTTCTAAATTCTTGGAGATCAGTAAAATAAATGAGTCATAGTCATATAGAATTAAACACTCCAGTACCAAGATTTTTTATCTCATATGCCAACTATTTTTAATAAATTTATCCCATTCTCTCTTACTTTCAACCAGCTAAACTAGAGATTAAAAGCCTCAGTGAAGAACAGGAATATTATTTTAGTTCATTGGTTCCAAGGGAAATATCTCCACTCTTTTCTAAACTCAATTTTGTCTCCAAAACAGTTTAATGGTCAATCAGCGGATCATGTGATAAACATATTTGGAGCAGGGAGAATGTGCAGTTATCACACAGAAGAAGTCGCTTCTCTGATAAGAGGGTGGGTAGAGTGAACAAAAGAAAAGGCATTTGTTCTGAAAGGGAATAAATAGTCAGGAATATCTGTGCCTCTTCAAAACAGTCCATACTTTTAACTGTATTGATCAATGCTTTATAGTAACATTAATTGCATACTTAAAATTTTAAATTTTAAAATTTTAAATTTAAAAAATTTTATTTTTCATCATTGGGTAAAAGTTTAATTTATTTATTAGGTTCATCCCTCCTTTTCCTTTCATTTTGGAGTGGTACTTAACTCCTACTTCATAGGAAGTTAGAAAAATAGAAAATTTGTTTAAATATGATTGGTCTTTACCCCATGCATTTTTTTCTCTTCTTCCAACACATCTGCAAAAGTAACCTGCTCTTTTTTAAATTGTAGAGGTTAATGAATACTTACTGTATTGACTCAAAGTCTGAGAACTACTAAAATAGAGAGTATATTTTAAGTTAGTTCACAAACTTCAAAAACTGACAGGAATCTCTGAAGTTATTTCCTATACAGCAGGTGTCTCCAAACTTTCTGGCACCAGGAACTGATTTCCTGGAGAATAATTCTTCCGCTAGGGACAGGGGATTGATTGATTTCAGAAGCAGATTCTCCTGAGATTGCTCAATCTAGATGCCTTGCATGTGTACTTAAAAGTAGGTTTCATGCTCCTGTACGTATCTACTGTCGCCTCTGATCTGGCAGGGATGATTCTCAGTCAGTAGTGAGAAGGATGCCAAGTGACTGTAAATACAGATGAAGCTTTCTTTCTTGCCTTCCATTTAGTTCTTGCTGTGTGGCCCTGTTCTTAACCACCTGCGACCTTATTAGTCTACGACCTGTACTTGGTAACCCAAGCTTTACAGTTGCACATAAATATAATTTTATATATCACTCGCATGTGCCCTTTTCCTCTTGGTGATATAGCTACTATATATTTACATTTATTTAACTTCATGCTAAGTGTGCATGCATGAATATGTGTTCCATATATGCTTTTCCTTTATCTTTTCTGCCATTTGTTAATTATGAAAATGTAATAATTGTGTCTTAGGTTTCACAAAGCCAAGTGTGTGGATTCCAGGAGTAAATAAATGTCATCTGGGAGATGATTAGAAACACAGGATGACAGATACTACTTCATATTTGTAAAGAAGATCACAAAGGAATGGGTTGCACTTTAAATCTGGTGTTTAAGAAGGAAAGCATCTACATGTTTATATCAATCTCTGGTATTAAAAGTCATTATCAATGAAGAGTGTACTTTTGAGATCAATTGAGGCTCATTTGGGCAGCATCGCCTCACATTCTCAGGACTTGTGTTTGAGCTAAAGCAGCACAACAAAAAAATGGACTCCTTGAATATATTTGTATGATTTCTTAATTCTTTTGTTATTGTTGTTTGTGGTAATGGGGATTGTGATTCCCCATTTCTTTATAGTAAATATTTCTTAAATACTAACTACTTCTTACCTAGATAATTACAGTAGCCCAACTTCCATGCTGATAATTTTCCAAACTCCCCTAAACATCCCCATCCCTCTTTACAATTCCCTGACTTAGATTTTCCTGAAGATTTCAGATCACTTAATACTTCTAAGAACCTATTCATAGTAGTATTTTTTATTTAGTTTGAACTTCTAACAGGTACTTTCTCCTCATATTCTTCTAATTAATTCTAGCTTCACCTTAATAATGACCTGAGTAGACAGATACATTCTGTCTCCATGTACCCATAACATGCAGTATAATTGCTAATGGAAAATATTGCTTGTTGCTGCTCATCAAGGAAATTCAAATTTATTCAGAGCAGGAGGTGACTGCATGATTACATATTTGTCCTCTTACTTATGGCAGAGCTTATCACAGGCTCAAAAATCATGATGAATAAAATATCCTAATTCTGATCATCCCATATCGGTTTTGTTAGATGTGCATTAGTCTTGTTTTAGACATCACATGTTAGATATACTTTAAGCTTACCCTTGAGAAGGGGAGGTCAATCCATTGTGGTGGACTCATTCTTGCTTAATAATCATGGAGCCTTTGTTCTATATCTATGACTACAGGAAAAAAGTGCTGGCTTTGAATGATTCCTTTCTTTTACAGTTTATGCCATAATGCAATTCCTCCTATTAAGTAGAATTGATCTGTCCTAGTTTTTGCTTTTAAGCAACAAAATATAGCAAAAGTGATGAACTTCAGCATTCATAATAGGTTTGTACAAGGGCATAATTCATGTCTTTCTAGCATAGCAAGTTGCCTTATTATCATTTTTGATTATGTGAAAAGCCATTTTTATAGATGCCCCTGTGATAAGGGACCCAAGGAAATTATAAGCCATGAGATAAACAGAAACTGAAGTAATCAGTCTAAGAGCCAATGGAAACCAGAATTCTGTCGAAAATCTCATGAATTTAGAAATGGATTGTTCTTAGCCTGATCACTGTGAGATCCTAGCTTTGGGTGACCAACTGATGTATCTATGAGGCCTAAGATGGTTAGATCTTATAGAGATTGAAAACTGACAGAAATTATGAGACAATTAATTTCTGACTTATATGATACTAATTTTATGACAATTTATGATGCGAAAATAGATGATTAATACAAATTCTCTAAGACAGCACCTGAAAATTGTGAGGTCCTAAAAAAGGCAGAACAGATAACTTATTGATGTACAATATTTTAAATACATGTAGCATCTTATTCTATCTTCAGTCACATAGATGTTGGACACTAGTAAATACAATTTCCTTAAACATATCATGTTATTATTGAGTTTAAACATGTAGTTTTACGATCTTCCACATATATGATAATTTACTACTGCTCTTTATACATGGCTGATATTTTGCCATTATTTCTGCTTGCTATTAAATCAGAAATTATCATCAAATGATTAAAATAATTTTTCAAGCGTTTTTGCTTAAAATTTATTTCACAGAAATCAGAATAAAAATTTTTGAGAAGTCTAAAGAGCTTCAAAGGTGATTATAAATATCAATATTTATTAAAAAATGCTGAGCATTAAAGTATTCATTTGATAACGAATTTAAATACAACAGTACAAAATTCAATATTCATAAATTATAAATAACATATTGTGCCTGAAATTATATTTTACAAAATAAAATAATTTCAATAGTGCATCATTTAAAAATTTTAAACTTCTTTTAATGCTGAATAGAAGAAACATGCATTCTCATAAGCCTTTTAAAATTAAATCACTCATTGTTGAATCCTCTGAAAAATGTTCAACACAGAGATTAAAATGTCTTTGTGTTGTTATTAATACATTTTTTTTTCAGAAGACAGGACTCAAGGGCGAGAAGTGGTAAGAATATACATTTTGAAATCGACTGATTTAACTTGTTATCTGATATCCAGAAAACCAACCCATGAAAATGGATATATAAAATAACAATAAAATATTTTTAAAAGTATACCACCAAGTATAGAAACAAGTAGTGAGCAGTGAATCTTCTGTCAGGTTAACATGAAGTAATATGACTTATTTACTCAATAATCATATTTTTCCACAGTGCCATGAATTAGTAGTTAACCCTAGTCTCTTCTTCGTGTGGTCAGGAAGAGAAAGTTTCTTCAGTGGTGCTGAGAGAAAAGCAGATAGGGATACTCTAAACTCTATTTTGTAGTATAAAAATTAGAATAGAACATTCAATATAAATATATTAATGTAGTCAGATATTAGTATATTTGTAATAACTTATAAGCATTCCCTTTTGTAAATCTAAAAAACGAATTTATTTTTATATATTAGGTGATGACGTTATTTTATCAATATTATTCTCATATTTTATAAATTTTGTTCTTGAAAATGAGGTACTATTTGAACATTTATTTATCCTCTTTCTATAAAGGTCTAACTCTCATAATTTGCCAGTTGTTACTAATATTATCTTTATTTTGAATGTCTGATAAATTTTTATATTTATAAATATTCTCACTTAACTTTCATTCAAATAAGTGGAAAGTCATTAATTTACGTATCTGCCTAGCTTGTTTGGCAATTTAATATAGTTTCTGAAAAGTATGGCGTTAATTTTCTTTATTACATTGAAAAGTTTACTCTTAAGAGAAAAAAATGAAATTCACATATACAGTTTTAATATTGAGTTTAAATCTAGTACTCAATATTTCCACAATTGAAATTCTTCAGCTATTTTACTTGTAGATATCTTTTAGGTGCTAATTTTTTCCATGAAATCATTTACTTTATTTAGTACTGAAAAACTATCTGATATTCTAAGAAAATAGGACTTAGAAACTTGTACTTCTGATTTTTGAAGGTGTATTTCTGAGCTTCACTGAATTATTTCTATATATAAGATTTAAATAAATTTTTGTAACATGATAAATTTATGTGATAAAAATAATTATCTCAAAGCTTATGAGCAGATAAGATATTTATGAAAATTTAAGAGGATAATGTCATAAACCTTCACAGAATGATTTCAAATGATAAATTGTTCAAGCACTTCTGAGATTATTTAATATTTATTAAAATTAAGTGAATTGAACAGGAAATTTAACAAAGGCATGTTTCTGGGTAATTCTTCTAGAGGTGATCATAGCTGAAAACAAATACATGTTGAATTATAATTGAGAATCAACATATACTACAAAAATTTTGAATTGCATAAATCACATCTATGAAAAGATTTAATAAGTGATGAATTTTAATTTATCCACAATGTTCAAAAGTATTATAAAAGGCATTTATACTTAAAATAATAATGCATATTCACATTATTTTTTAAAAGATTAATCTATAGTTAGAACATTATAGGATTATTCTTCATTTCAAAATAGGAAAATTTATGCAGTTTTTAACATTCAGTGTGAAAATCTTACCGCCTATGCTTTGGATTGTTGCCGAAGTTGCTATCAAATATGTTCTCAGTGTATTGTATTTTTTTGCATATGTTCTGTTTCCCAGTTATAATTTGAAAATAAAGCATATGATTAAGTGATCACTGATGAATCTTATGTTCAATTAATAAATTATACTTGAAGACAAAATTATTGTCTATATTTTACATAAACTTTCAAGTTACTGAGTATATTTATTTTTCATCATTGACATTATCATGATGAAATTAAATTCTGAATCTATTTCTATGAATAACAAGTAGTGGAGTATGCTGTTACTCCCCAAATGTAACAAAATGATGAACATGACACTTTATTTCCATGTCCTATCCTGCTCCTGATTTAAAATTTGTTTGAAAAGTTATAGAAATTTTCTTCTATAGGAGTGATCAAAATATATCTCAAAATATATGCCATAATATTTATACCATAGTAAGTTGGTAGGAAGAAATACAAGTGAAACAACAACTGTAATCAGTGTGTACAATTCCCACTGTACATTTGCACTGGTACATTAAGAATTTTTACAGATTAAAATTTTTAATATATAAATATTGTACATGGACAAGAAAAACAGAATAGAAGTATACATATGTCGAAGATCTGGAGGTATAAAAGCATTACCAAAACAGGAAGATGTGTTTCTTAGACACAACTGAGCATTCAGACTCACACTAGTGCAGGATGTAATGTTTGGCACTTGTCTTCTCAAAATGATACAGACAGAAATGTAAATGGGCCAAGAAGCCATGTCTGGGGTTTCTCACAGAAGTCATAGAATGGTTCTTTTAGCAATCTATGAAGAACTGTGTGAACTATTTTCCTCACAGATCAGAGATATCAGGCATAAGATGACAAAAATATGGAAACCATGTTTGATGAAGAGTTTCATATTCTACAGAAGACATCTTTTTTATAAACTTAATAAAGCAATCTTTCAAAATCCCTAAAGTGCATGCCAAATTACAATAGCTACCATATTGAGGAAAATCCAGAAATAGACTTTCCTATCAAGCATTTATGATTCCTTTGCTTGAAATCCATAATACAACTAAAGAGTCATTTTATCATAAGCTATGCTGCTTTAGTAACTTTGCTGACAGACAACATCTGTATGCATTTCTGCGGAAACAAAACTAGGAAATTTAACCAGAGTTGTAATTCTCAAGCAGAAGTGGTACAATTTTGTTAATACTGCCAGCACCACTAAAATGTACAGAATGAAACAAAACAAAAGCAATGAAATAGCTCTGCTTAGCTCCCATACCTGATCATGGTTTTGATGATGCACACACACACACACACACACACACACACACACACACACACACTCGCGCGCGCGCGCGCGCAAAAAGGCAAAAGTGGCAGAAACATAGTCAGTGCAGGATGGCCATGGGCAGGATTTATATAATAAAGTCTGTTTATCAGAATCAAAGAGTAGACCTAACCTAACCTGCTTCTGTGGTGATATAACTGCATCTATGTAAGTCACTCTGTAGCCTTATGAAGTCATATAGACACCAATTGTTTCCATATACAGGAAGTGCAAGCAAGGGTTCCTTTGAAGATGGAAACAGTCTATAAAATTACATCTTAAAATTCAAAAACAGATCAGAAATTCAAATTTATTAGTGACTTTTGTGGAGAATGCTTCATGGCATAACTACAGCCCAGTGGGGTAATTGCAATGGGTGCAGATGTGAGTAGGAGTCGTGATAGTTATTGCTAAGGATACAGATAGGGATGGGGATTTAGTTCAATGGTTCTGCCACTTGCCTCACAAGTGCAAGGACCCAAGTTTGATCCCTGGTACCACAAAAAAAAAAGTGCAGAAAGTACAGATAAATGTTCATTTAATGCTGTTGTGAAGGCAAAACACAATAAAACAATAAATTTAAATCAAATGTCATGCAAGTGAATATACCTGACAATTTAACAAAAGATGATAGAAAAATAATACTGAAAATTGTCAAAGTAAAAAGGAGACGTTTCTAAGAATGGTATAAAGTTGACCTTAAAAACGCAGATTGCTGATCCACAAATTAAAAATTAGCTATAGGACTTAAGTATTAAGCAAAACATTTAAAAATATTTTTTGAAGTGAACAGTATTTTATGGTTTGTTAGGCCAATTCACTATGGAACTCAAACCTGAAAGATTTAGGGAGATTAATTTGGTATTTGATTCTTAGAAATATTAATTACACTATAGAGTTTAAGATATTTGTATTTCTCAAGAAGTACACATGTAATGAGTGTGAAAGGATCACATAGAATAAATGTAGAAAACATCAAATTACTGATATGCGTGCACATAACTTGCCATTACTGTTAAAGTTATATTTAATGGTAGATAGCTTATTAATCTTTTGGTAAAACTTTTTTAACATATGTGTTAAGTACACTCAAATCTGAATCAGATAAACACCAACTTTGCATACTTTATCCATGTGTAATATTATTCTCCATTTTTTATGATGCTGGGATCCAACTCAGGATCTTGTGCTATGTCAGTGCTCTCTACCATTGACATACACGCCTAGCCTGGAATGGCAATAATTTTTTAAATAATAGAAACTCTCTTTTATACTTTTAACAAATAACCAAGGAAAAATCTATTTTTCAAAAATGAGTATGTATGTGTGATAGCCATTAATGAGCTTCAGTATGATTGGCTTTGCAGGGCCCTAGGCATTAATAAAGCTTGCATCTGACCTGGGTGCATCATGGAGGCCTGAGCATAGGGATAGTATTTGGAACCTTCCCCCAGCATCTCTGGTGCCTCTCCCAGCATTCCCTGCTTCCTGGCAACCAGTAGCCCAGCAGCTTTCTTCTACCATATCTTTCCCCATGATGCCTTTATTTTGAAGTCATAAGCCAAAAAGTAAACCACTTACTCTTGCAATTTGTGTATGTTAGACGTGTTGTCTCAACAACGATATTCTGAGTAACACACTAAGAAATTAAGTATAAAATAAATATATAAAATATTAATAGATACAGTATAAGAGTATGCATGTATGGGGATGTATACAGATGAAAATTCTCTGAACTTTCCACTCATGTTTCCTGTGAACATAAAATTGCTATAAAATAATTTATGAATTAAAAATCAATAGAAAATATTTGCATTTCATCATGACATTCTGCTAAAATAGAAAAAGTATATGCTGCTAAATAACTATTAAAAATTAAACTGAATAGTTTCTATGTTAATAAATTTAGTACTCAATATATAAGCCAACACTTCAGCAGAAGGAAATCTTTAGGCAAATGCTGTATAACTAAATATAAAACTGAAAATTAGCTCAAAGGTTTCTATGCATATTTTGGACACAACATTTGTACGTGAGGTTATCTGTGATGTAGAAATTTCATTTCAAAATTAATTTCAAAACATATCATGTATTTTATTAACTATATGTAGGTAACTATAGGACAATTTTTTCTATTGACAATATATAAAGTGTGCAAAAGCACGAGTTGTACGACTTTGAGCAAGTCAGATAGTTGGTCTTATGTAGCATATCAAATCACTGATAAACAAAACTCACAGTGAGGCTCAATATAAATAGCATCCACTACTAAAAAACTAGTCCAAATTGTCCAGACACACTTCTGTGTAGTCCTATGCAAAATATATTTTTATTTATGTCATCATCATCATATATGGAGCTTTGAAAGAGAGAATATATGTCCAATTATTCAAAAATCGATTCAAAAATAATCCTAATGTAATTGTAACACTATCCTCATTATTTTGTTTCTAAATGGTTTCATTTAATAAAAATGAAAATAAGGCCAAGGAAAATTAATATAAAATTAACAATGGATAATTACAAATTATCTAATCATACTAATTTAAATATCTGATTAGAATATTTCACATTGTTAACATTTGCTACGCTTACAAGTTTTATCTTAGCTGTTTATTGTCATTTTATCAATCATCTATACAGTACTTCGTATCTATTCTCAAGTGACTATTTTATTCCTCCTTTTATTTAAATGACAGATGGATATCAACTTATGGTTTATAATTTCTCAGATTTACCATGTTTCAAAATTAATATAGATATAGTAGAAGCTAAACTAAAGATTATTTATGTTTATATTTTTCCAGGTTAGCTCTACTGTATATGGTTCTCTCTTGCAATGCTGAGGGGTAGGCAGCAGGGCACACTTTCCAGTCAGTCACGTAACTAGGAGGCGAAACACTGCTGCTTCACAGTCTACTGTGTTGCTAAGCTTTGGTGTTTCAGAGGTGTGATATATTATATATAGTTTGACATATTTTCAACTTTCATTGGCTTTGCTTAGATTTATTCCTATTATAAATTGAAAAACATCTTTAATTTACTCCATATAATAGATGAAATACCAGTCACTTTTTGATGAAGCATTGTGTTTAACATTCTTACTCTGAGTTCCAGTTGTAGCCATGACAATATTTCTATACTCACCACTTTGAGCTATTTCAACATGCCACCTGATTCCAACATGCAGGACTTTCAAATCTTTAAGCTAAAATGTGATCATTTAAAAAAAAAAAAAGGTGTGGGTTCTTTGAATATCAATTTAAGCATCTAAAAGTTCATTAAAAATAGAAGCAATTACCCTAGTCAGTTTTGCTTTAAACAAAAAGCATTGAAATGGAATTAAAGTTTTTAATGCATTATTTCAGGTCATTAGAAATAGTATTAGAAAAAAATTGTGCATACTGTTTAATGAATGGAAAAATAATTGATATTATTCCTTTTCAAATTATTACATGGAATGCTCCATATATTAATGGTATCATTAGGCTAGCTTCTGCTTTGGGATCCATGGTATTTTGAATATAAATGATTAAAGAGGTTATTAGCAAATCTACAAAGAACAGGGCACACAGTGTTTAAACATTACCCTATCATCTGGGCCACAAATGTTCAGCATCATTATGTTTCCACAATAGCAATTTACCACAATGCTGGAGAGTAAGTAATCAATATAGGCAAGGAGAGCTTCTTACAGTTACAGAAGGACTGCAACGTCTTCTGCTAAGCCTCAGTAAGATCAATAAGCTGGCATCTTCATAAGACAGCCTATTGGTTTCAGTTTCAGATGACATTAGAAGGCATGAGCTATAATTATCAAGCTGAAAACTGCTCCATTGTGCACCGTGATGTTTACAAAGTGTGATTTGTAACTCAACAAGAAGTAAAAGCACATCATTATATACAAACACCATTTGAAATTATGATGATTATAGAATAATAACATTCTGAACATGTAGAGGTGCTTAAATGATATATGAAACGTTGGACACAGATCTTATAGATGTTAAAACAAGGGAGGAATTAGCAATCCTGAAATAAAAAGTTTTTTTAATTTAAAAGTGTAATAGTCTAAACTTGGACTTATATTTATGTAGGTACAATGTTCAAATAGAAACATCAATCTTTATTAAATATCATTAAGATGAATAAAAATCTATATGTGACAGAATTGATGATAGATCTAAAAGGCCTTGCCATAAGACATGGAATATATATTTTTTACAGATTCTTAGCGATAATAAAAAACATATCTTTGTTTTACAAGTGGAAAATCTAAGTCTCAGAATTTAAACAAAAGGGACAGGAGTCAAATTCTTGTTTCTATATCCAAGAAATTAAATATCTTTTGTCTGCTTGTTTTCTGAATATTTTGTCAAAGTATAGCATTGCAGCTGCAGTATTACTGGAAGTCTCCCTTGAGCCAAAAACTTTATACACGATTCAAATAAACATTGATTAATGTGTTGTGACTGCATCTTGGTATATCCTGCTAAACGTAGAGTGTTTGGGCTTACTTTGGTTGATTAGGTGTAGCTTGGTACACACACACCTCTTTTCAGAATTAGGTTGACAAAATTGAATTGGAGAATTGTACAATACCAGAACTCTAGTGACAATTGTGCTTATTATAGTGAATTAACTCTCTGTAGAACTCTATTATTGTATGTAATTAAAGCTACTGTGGAATAGAAGATGAGTATGTTGCAAACTGGTAAAAAAAATTCTATCAGAAATATCCACCCAAATGTATTTACCAACAGTAATTAGGAGAATTAGGAAAAACATTTTATAGCTATATTGTATGAGCAAAAGAAATTCGTTTAAGGAAATTGAGAGTCCATATCAAGACCAATGAGAAAAGAATGTAAAGAAGGGGAGCACTCTAAATTGCAACTATTATACTTAGGATTTTTCTTTCATTTGCATTTTTCTAATGGTTTCACTGTAAAAGACATTGAGCTGCTCTTAGTGATAAGTATTTTGTTGGAAAAATGAATGACAGTCACTTTTATTTTTGCTTACTAAATTTTAAATGTATCTTGAAAATAATGGAATAATAAGCAGAAATTTTTTGTAGTACTTAAGTTTATTTGTTGAAAATGAAATTTCACTTCAACTATTAAATACTGATTAACTCATGATTATTAGAGAACATTTTTCTCTTCAACTGAATATAAATTTGACTAATGTGGCTCATTCATCATATGTGTAAAAACTATCTAGCATTTTCTATATATGTGTCAATGTTATGTATTAATAATTACCGATGTTATGAAATTTCTTCAAGAAATTTTTTAGTCCATTTATAATTAGATTTTTATGGAAAAATCTGACATCTGATTCACAGTGTATTTCTATACCTAACAATCTTTTAACTGACAATTTCTGAATTTAATAAGGTCATATATTTGATAGCTGATAGGATATTACATGTGTAATGATTCCATAGAAACTGCTACAACTAGACTTGTGGGTATATGTAAATGAGCAGAACTTTGAAAACATTCACTGATTATAAAGATTAAAGTAAAAAATAGGTTTTTTCATACTACAGTACATTATTTATTACTAGCAGTGAATTTTTTCTCATCAGATATTTAAATGACAAATTATATACTCATATAGAATGAAAAAGACATTTTACCTTTCTTTTTCCAGTGTTCAAAGCTCTTTACCTCCCTTTTGCATTATTATCAGGGTTTATGTTTTTTCCTAGAGGGGCCAAGCAGTGAGACATAAGTAATACATCATCTTTTGCAGATTGGAAACATCTCTTTTAAATTCTAAGGGCTCGCTCTGGTAGATATGGTGAGAAGAAACAAGGAGCAAGAATAATTTCAATTTAATGAATATCACTGTATATCAGAGAAAAGGTAGTTGTAGATTATACTATTAGAAATTAATAGATTATGGAAACTATTTTGTGACTGAATGAAAAGTACCTCTTGGTAGACTGAAGATGGGAAAGAATAAATTTTGAACTAAGAGAAGCTAAGGAAAGACCCTAGGTCTCCCGTAACTCAAACGACAGGAAGGACTAAGCAGCCATCTACTGTGATGCGTGACACTGAGAGTCAGGTGGGCATCTAGAATCCGTTTCTGTTGTGTAGATCTGAGAGGTCAATCAGAGAAGAGCGTAATGAGAAAGCCAGTGTACAAGACTTGACTTTACGAGAGAGGTCTGGAGTACAGACATTGAATTGGAAAAATTGAGACTGCAGATAATGTTTCAAAAAAAATGCACAAGGTTCGCTGTAGAAGATAAAAACACCTCCTTTTACTCAGTAATGTTCTCAGCTCAATCACACAGTTCAGGGATAGGCATCCATTTTGAAAGGCTACCAAAAGCTTCTATAAAACTCCCTGAACTTCTAATCTTATTAAATAGTTATGTAAACTTCAAGTACCAGGACATGGCATTCTCCTTGATACCTAACACAAACACTCACCTAAGCAAAAGACAAACAAATGTATTGTCTTCTGACATATATGCATACCGATAAACATTTTGTTACTTGTTTATTAAAGACATAACATGGATAATAATTTAGAATCATTTTTTTTTAATTCCATAAACATGTTTTGGGTGAAAATAAGAAAATCACATTTGTATTAAGAATATCCAAAGGGTAGGGGATTTAGCTTAGTGGCAGGCCACCTGCCTCGCAAACACAAACTTCTGAATTCAATTCCAGAACCAAAGAAATCACAATAATAATAATAGCAATATTCATGCCTTAAGTGTAGCATAACAAAGTAGTAGGTGTTACAAAACAGAAATTTATGTTTTCACTTTTCTGGAGGCTCCAAATCTGAGACCGTGTGTCCTTTGGAAATCTATGGGGAAATGTCCTTCCTCTTGCTCTCCTAGCTTCTGGTCGTGTGACGCTGGTCTTTGCCGTGCTCTGTAGTGCTGGTTCCCTCCATTCCCCGACAGTTGTCACATAGCTTGCTCCCTGAGTATCTATCTTCACATGCAGTCTTCTTAAAGCGCACCAGTCCTACTGGAAGTGGAGCCCACTCTAGTCTACTAAAGACTCTTCTGACCTTAAGAAATTAAATCTGTAATAAAAGCCTCGATCTTGAAGAAGTCACACTCTGAGGCACTGGAGTTGTATTTCAAACATTTTTTTTTTCCTTCTGGAACAATTTAACACCCAATGTCAGTGATATTTCAAATATTTTTTTTCATTCAGTAAAGAGTATAAGCAGGTATGTTCTCATTTCTTCTGAAATCACTTTTTTTTTTTTCAAGGACCATTTACTCATAAAAAAAAAATTCGCAGAAGCATTTCTGAACGTTTAGAATTTTTCTGGTTCTACAATACATCTGCTCCAGAGCGTTTATCTCTTAAATTCAAAATGTGAAATTTAAATAATTTAATGACTGACTGCTTGTCGAAGCACTTTAATTTAATTACACCACAAATTGCAGATCTGTCCCTGAGTGTAAGAAAAACTACAATGCAATCTTCATATTTCTGGACAGTATCTTTCCAATTTGCTTGATTATGTAACTTTTCTCTTTATATCAAGTAAATATCTAAAGATTGACCAGAGATCACAAGAAACTTGCAAATATTTTAAAGTATGATATTCATATTCCAAGCTATCTCATCTGACTCTATTCATTGATAAGGCTAATTGTTTTATTTTATTTATTTGTTTGTTTGTTTATTGGTTTTTTGAGACAAGGTCTCACTATGTAGTTGAGACTGACCTGGAACTCACTATATAGCCCAGGCTGGTCTCGAACCCACAGCGATCCTCCTGCCTCAGCTTCCGGATTGCTGGGATTACAGGCTTGCACCACCAACCCAGCTGTTTTATTTTTAATATTTATTTGCTTCCGTTTATTTATTTATATACTTATTTATTTTTTGGTACTGGAGATTGAACCTGGGACCTTGTGATTGAAAGGCAACAGTGGAATCACTGAACTAAATCCCCAGCCCTGTTTCCATATATTTAAATTAGCTGTATAAATATTTAATTATTTCTTCTTTAGTGTACATGTTTTTCTATTGAAGTTGTAGTTTATGTTTCATTTTGACATAGAATACCAGTTGAAGTGTATATTACATAAACATCCCCTGTAATGAGATAATAATTGTGTTAAACTATAGACATTTAGACTAAAATTCTTTAATAGCAAAGTAATGGTTTGTGTCGAAGTTTAAAATAGATATTCTGTGTGTTTTCAAGGAAATGTGGTGAGGATAGTTTTAATAACCAGTTTCAATTTGTTTTTTTATATGAATACTGATGCAACTACAATCCATAATCTAATGATGCTGATCTTTATCTATATCATTATTATAAAAATATCATTAGTGCAGGAATCAATGCTTTTAACTTCAACAATCTGAAGAAAAATCTGCTGAACTTTATTGTAGTCAATTACATTTGGGCTAGGAGAAATAAAAAAGAGATAGGTTATATTGGGAGTAAAATACTCAATCCATTTGAATAAATCCAAGTGATTTAAAATTGCAAAGGAAATTTATTTTGTTTTGTTGTACTTTAATATAAGTATGCATGATGCAGTTTTTTTCAGAATACAGGTTTATTACTATGTATTGCTTATAATGTTGACTTTGACCATTTAATACAGACAAAAGTGGGAAGATAAAAATCATTTACCCAGTTGTTTTGAATGAGTAATAAATTGGAGTCATAAAATACAGATTTTAATTTTCCTTTTCTAAGCATAGAGAACGTAATTTAAATTGTAACAGTTATAATTCAGTGAGATTATAATTCTTCATTTTAATTTCCAGTCTAACATTCTATAATTTGATGTTCAAAGATATTCAGAGGAGTTTTGTAAGGCATTGACATAGCCTTATTTTATTGTCTGGTTTTAATATATATAACCACAAATTGCCTGAAGACTATTACCAAGATGAAACATTTATTTAATTTAGTTAATTCCAGATAAATATTTTTTTCCTAGGAGATTTTCAGACATTCTTAGATGTCTTAGTGATGTTTGCTGTCTTTTAAGCATGAGATCCATTTTTATCAATAAAATTTCCTCATGGATTCTATTTAGCTTAAATATTTCTGGTTTTAGATTAGCTTTAACAATTAAAGGGTGCACTAAATAGCTCAGAATTGATTATATAACAGTTGATGTTTTGTTTAATATTGTAATTATATATAATATGACTTGTCTGTGTTATGTAATTGAATACAAACATATATAATAGGAGTTTTTAATTGGAATAAATAAGAACTTGACTAACTTCAAAATTTTTCAGAAATTGAATTATAAAACTAAAGCTAATTATTTCTGAAAATGATAATTGGTCTTGATTATTTTATAGGTATGTAATTGAAAAAATAGATTTAAAATATATGAATTTGTTTTATAGTTAATACATTTATAGTTATTTGCCAGTATGACATATTTGATTGAGTATTGGATATTTCTATGATACAGTGAAAAATATTTGGGTCTTGGAAAAATGATACACCTGATTTTCTTGTTATTATTTTTGTTTAGCGATTATAATTTGTTCTTTTCATTTTCTCACCCCCAGATGTTCTTAATGAGTTTAAGATGGAAATTTAACAACTGTGTCTTACCACCTGCTCACTAGACTTCTGTCTTACATGGCTATTAGAATATTATATGGATTCCTCAGAACCTGTCACTACTGATATTGTCAATCTTTTCACAGAAACCATGAAAATTGACAAGGTTTTTAAATACACATGTTTTTATAAGTCAGTTTAAAATTTAGAGAAAAAAGTACATCAGATAAACCCCTTTGTTTCCATTTTACATTCGATTTTGTTTTAATAGTTTCAATTTTCCATCCATCTTTGTTTTAATAATCAGATAAATATTTTCAGAAGAGAGAAAACTTGAAATAAAGTGTTAAAATT
Organism: Fukomys damarensis; assembly: GCF_012274545.1. Classification (NCBI taxonomy): domain Eukaryota; kingdom Metazoa; phylum Chordata; class Mammalia; order Rodentia; family Bathyergidae; genus Fukomys; species Fukomys damarensis. The sequence continues at coordinate 19,509,308 of NW_022900936.1, forward strand.
ATGCGTATTGGTAGGAAAAAAACAGCAGGATCAACTGAAAAATTGTAAATGTAAAGTAATATAAGAAACGTTTTAAAAATACACTAAAATCTTAGTATATCCATATGCCAGATATGCAATGAAACTCTCAGTCGGGAGAACAGTGAGAATAACGATGCTACAGCAAGTGAGATTCCCACTAAGCTACAGAAACTATGGATACGCTTTCCTCTCTCTTTCTGTCTCTCCAGCACCCAAACAAACAAACAATATATATATATATATAGATAGATAGATAGATAGATAGATAGATATAGATATAGATATATAGATATAGATATAGATAATCTACTCTACTCCTTACTCTTATTGTTATTGAGAAAAACCTTACGTAAAATATGATCTGATGTGAGGTGCTGAGGCGTAATCCTCATAATCTCCAGGCTAATGCTTTCTTTTCATTCATATGAACGCTGAAGCTGGAAGGGAAGAGTGGAAAGGATGAGAGGGGAATTGGAAAAAATAAAAAAGGAGAATTGAGATGTGTTATGTACAAGGACAAATTCTCTATGATGAATGTGATCAACACGTATAACAAACGTACTAAAAAAGATAAAATTTTCTTTTAAAGGGTACAAAATCACTCATAAAAAACTTTTGAGAATATCATTCAAAGTTTCTTTGGGGGCCGGAGATTTAGCTCAGTGGTTCTGCCTCCTGCCTTGTAAACTCAAGGACCCAAGTTCGATCTCTAGAATCCCCCCAAAAAATTTAAAAAATGCTTCTTTGGACGGTCTGCATTCTCATGCTGACTTATTGGTCTGTCTAATAATGTGATTCAAAATAAAAACCAGAAAAGTTTCATGAGAGTTATTATTTAAATGGGAAGGCACACACAGAATGTATGAATCCATGAATTATGAATAATTTTTTTCATGAACAGCCAAATGCACATTTCCTTTTGTTATAAAGGACTTGATTAAAATATTTGTAGAAAGCCTTTTTTATTGCACTGAGAAAATAGAACCTTTATTAAATAGAAGGGAGAGAAAGATAAAGGAAAATGAGATTGTCATAATTGTTATATAATGAGGAAATGTAGTTTTCTTGGGTCCTAATGAATATTAATTAAAAAAGAAGAAATGTGGTAATTCTTAATCTTACTCGAACCAAACACATTTCATATAAAAAGGAGATGATTCTTTTAGATGAGTTACTTGCATTTTATGAATTAATTTATTGAAAAATAACCACAAATTATTCCCACATCTAATAAACTGCATTTTAAGCATCTATTAGCACCTGACCATAAAAACGTAGATTGTTTTTCTGGAAGAGAACAAGTCTTGATGTTACTGTTTACTCCTTCATACATTAGCTTGAAAATCAGAAGCATTTCAAATTTTTTTTCCAATAATACAAATTAATATTTCTAAAGCACTTTAAAAGTATACTGTGTTTACAGTTTTGATAATATTCATTTATGTATTTTAATTATGTCTATATGGAGTTTAAGATATTTATATTTATATTTTTTTATTTTTGTCACCTAAATGATTACAATACATAGAATATTTTCTTTAAAAAATAGATTGTTTTTAAATGCCCAATTTTTTAAAGCAATCATGTTACAGTGGCTCTTATTATTCATTTATCTTAATTAATTTGCAAAGTATTTCTAACAAAGAACATCTAGCTATCTAAACATTCTTTCTTCTCATTTCAAAGAACTTTTGGCCATTCTTTGAACTGGTATCTGCTTGTTTATTGAAGTTGTTGTTGTTCTTGTTGCTGTTCTGCCAAGAAAAAGCAGAATGTATTTGATCTCAGAGTTTGGCCTATTTCAGCAAGGTATAAAATGAGTACCTTCGATATTTTGAATGCAACTGAGAATTCTTATCACATTTCTTCTTACCACAGAGTTGATTTTTCACTGTAAAAGAACATTTTTTTTATCTTCCATAGACCTTAGTTAATCATAAGGCACAGATTTAGCATCTCTTATAAATACAGAATTTTCTGGAATCTATTGTAAAATCTCAATCTGAAAATTCTGCTCTTTAACTCCTCACAGAAAATAGTCAAAATTATATAAGGAGAGTGAAGCAACAGTATTTGAGACAGAAACATATCAGTGTGTCTCTCACCTTATCCAGGTTTGAAAATCAAAGGAGTATTTTAAAGACAGAATTAACTGACCTATATACAATTCTTATATAATTACAATTCTTAAATCTGTATAAAATAAAAAATACCGAATAGTTTCTCTGGTGTGAAAAGGTATAATTGTACATAAGGTCCTAATGGTATAATTGACAATGTGAAATAGGAAGAAAAGAATTAAAGGTGTAGGGGAAGTGGGAGGAGTATGGGGAAGGTAATAAGGGAAAAGAAAAACAATATGAGATAAATGGAAATAAAGTGTTTGTATATAGGGAAGGGAGGAGGTGGTGAAGGGAGGGCAGGGGTAAGGGGAAAAAATGAGAACCAAGACCTGTCACGTAGAGGTACAAGATCCCAATGATGAGTGTAACTGCACTGTATACCTAAAATGTACCAATAAACTCAATGAGAGGGGAAAAGAAGGATATGATCAACCCAAATTTGTTTACAATTTGTTTCTGCAAACATAGAAAAACAAAACTTATCCTCTCTTCAAGTAATTGAATGTGATTGTTTATTAGACCTGAATAAGCCAATGATATAATTGCTGTAGAGAAGTAAAAATACATAATTTATATTCATGACCCCAAGGAGCTATTATTTCACACAAAACATACAACTTTCTCTGAATTGCACCATTTCATTTCGATAGAAGTGATTTTTTTCTTTAAAAATGCTTCCTATTTCTTTCATGTCACTTGTTTTTTTTTTACTAAATGTGATCTAAGAACAGAAAAAATTGACCAGTCAGCCTATTTTAACAGATTTCATAAGAAATCATAAAATATATCTTTCACATAAATCATAATTGCCTATATAAAAATTCATTCCTTTAAAACTTTCTTTAACTGAAAACAGTACCTATCATTTTTAAGATTGTCTTTTTTCTTTCTTTACATCCTAACATTCACATCAACATGCTGTCTTCAAAACTTACTAAACTGAAATTTTAAATGTCTTTTTATACTCAAAACTAGGAATAGAAAAAAGTTATTGTAGAGTTTTGAATAATACAATATGGTTAATATCTTCAGTATTGATAGAAACATTTTTAAAACATGTTTTCTTTAAGTTATATAATATTAAGTATATCTTATTTTTATACATGCCCTTAACTTTAAGTAAAATGAAACATGCAATTTTGTCTTATACAAAGAAGGCCAAAGGAATACTGGATTTATAACAACTCCAAGCAAGTGTTTATGTAAGTGTATTTGGCATAATAACTATCTCTTAGGATTGTCCATGACTATTAATGCATCAACTCAGCAAAAGTCTTCCTTCACACTGGCTTAGAAAATGGTCTTTTGAACAAGATTTAATATGTATAACTTTTCATAGGTCATCTTTGCTACTATAGGTTGTAAATATCTGAGAAAATACATTCAAATCATCCCCAAATGATGCCTTGCTTTGCAGTTTTCTTCATAACAGAAAGATGCATATAAGTTAATAAAATAAGTTGAGAAAATAATTTATTGCACATATTTTATAACAAAAATACATTGTTTTTAACAATTCATTATAATTTCTCTTTTTTAAATTTACAAAGTATACCCTACTAGTCTTCAAACTATACTAAGTTACATAAAACTGCCTATCAATTTTGGTATACGGCTTGCCCCAGGTTAGCTGATGTTCCGAAGAACAGCAAAAGACATGTGCTTAACAATTCTATGTTACTAAAGTAGAATACATAGTAAAATGTTCAACACTGGAAATAGGTAATGAGAAAAAAGCAATTAATAATGTGCTAATTATATGTACCTAAAGTGTTAATTAGAAGAGAACAGTGTGACACAATTAGTTGTAAATTAACAGAAAAGCAAAAGAAAGCCAAGTGAGGAAGCAAATGATTAGGTAATTGGCATTAGAGAATATTAAAAATTATCTTATGTGACTTTAAAGTGATAGGATTTACTCATTAATTGTATTCATAGAGACTGTATGTTCTATTTAATTTTTAAATGGGATACAAAGTGCTCCACATGCAAATGCTTTACAAAGTACCAATGTATGTATTTTTAAAAAGTTGAATAAAATAGTAATTATAAAAATGAACTGGTTTAGACAAAAAGAGCAATATAAAGTTAATCTCAAATTGGGCATGGTGGCACACGCCTGTAATCCCAGCACTCAGGAGGCTGAGGCAGAAGGATCGCTGTGAGTTTGAGACCAGCCTGGGCTACATAGTGAGTTCCAGGTCAGTCTCGACTACATAGTGAGACCCTGTCTCAGAAAACAACGACAACAAATCAACAAAATAATAATATTAATAATAATAAATAAAAAATACAAATAAATAAAATTAATCTGTTACAATGAGTTCAGAAATACATTTTTCTGTTAACTTCTCTTCATTTGCTCTAGTATTTATTCTCAACATGTCTAAACACTACAATATCTCTGTAGCAATTTGATTTCACAATTTTTGCAATTATTTTTAAAATTATTTCTTTCCATTTCACTTATTCTTTATTGCATTTCATTGTAAAGACAGATCATATATACATATTTCTGTGCTTTAAATTTCTAAGTAATATTTTTAAACCAGGAAATTTATATATTTTACATCTAAAAAGACCCAGGCTGCCTTTACCATGGACAAGGGAAGTATCCTTTTATTCCCTTTTCTAATGCTTCTAAACTTCCTTTTCTTCTCCATTTACTCATCCATTAATCTTGTTCTTTTAAACTAAATATCTCTACATATTGTTTATTTTCTATTTTATGTGGTTTCTGAACATTAAACAAATTAAAACTAGATAGGTAGAATTTTTTATAGAATTTCAGATGTCTTACAGAAAGTAACAAAGATATGGAAGAGACTAATCATCGATAGGATATTCTTAATATCCCCAGGTTCTTGTTAAATTGTGTGAAAGTTACATCATTTTTATTATTGCGATGAAAGCTTCTGAGGGTTGTTCGTTAAATGGTTACAAAAACACTTCTGTCCTAGTCAGTTTCTCTCTCACACATGTGTTATGACTGCTAGGAAGACTTAATAAAGGACTTAAGGAAACGAGCACAAATCTAAAGCACAGAGGTGGAAGCACTTTTCCAGTGCACTTCTTCTGAGAAAAGTCTGTGTCATCTTTAGGACAGGATACCTTACAGGAAAACGTCCTCCAAACCTCTGCCCCCTGCCACTCACACTTGTTTTTACTTTTCTAGAATACATTAAGCACTTTTTATGTGAGGTAGTTTTTCAAATCCTAGCATTCATCTTTGTATTAATAAGTCTGTAATCAGTCATTAAAAAATTACTAGTTCCTTTTTGAAGAATAATATTAACAGTAAATATTCACTTAAAATGTTCCATTTAACCTTGGAATTAGTCTATATAAAATTAGGAAATACATTACAAAAATCTAAATTATTTATATATATTGTTAACCATTAAGTAAGCAAGGAAGATTCCCTGTTTTCTTATAAATAAGTAAGTTTGGTTTCTCTATGTGTATTTTAAATAGCATCAGGCCATTGTCCCTACTCCAATAACTAAATAAATGGAAGAATTAAAACAATGCATTAAAAAAAAGAATCAATAGTCCAAGAAAGAAACATAATTTAGGAAAATAAGGTCAAGCCAAAGAACATAATTTACTTAGTGGCTGGCTTTTCAGCCATTTCATAATACAAAGGTACAATGATCAATGGTAGAAAATTGGGTGAAAGTAAATAGCAGCTCTCTTATTCTATTTCCATTTCTTATACGTGTTTAAAAATAACAAAATTTTTGAAAGTTAAAATTTTTTGGGGGGGTACTGGGGATTTAACTCGGGTCCTTGGGCTTGCAAGGCAGGCCACCGAACTGCTGAGCTAAATCCCTGGCCCCCTGAAAGTTAAATTTTGAAAACATGGTTAAGAATATCAATTTAAAGATCGGGGCATAGCCCAATGGTAGAGTCCTTATGTAGCATGAGTGAGGCCCTGAGTTTAACTCCAGCACTGAAAAATAAAGTATGTCTGGCAGTGTAACTGTTCACTGGTTATGAGACACAATTCATTATAGGTAGATTAAAGTTAAAAGAAAAGGGGAATTTTATAGCTTATGAATTCTATATTATAAATAAGAATAAATGAATGAAAGTTTGGTGACTCTATTAATAAAAAATGCAAGTATGAACATCAGATATATCATTTGGTGAAAAAGAGAAAAATATATGCACTTGGAAAGCATAATATTAAATGAAATAAATCTGACACAAAAGCTTAACTATTGCACGACTTCTCTCATGTGAAATGCTCAACGTATAAGTAAATTAAAAAGTAAAATAAAAGATGCATTATAGGAATCAAAGACATAGATGTTTTGAAAATGGGAAGGGGTTTTAGAGATGGAAGGAGGGAAAGTAGTAAAGGGGAAATATAAAGAACTAGAGGGTATTACATTCATGAACAACCTCTCCATGGTGAATGCAACCATTCATACATGGACATGGATGAATAAAATTTAAAAATCATTAATCAATAAGAATTCATGGAATTCTATGCTTTCAATAATATTGGTTGAAATTCTATAAAACAAAAAAATTGATATAATTAGAAAAATATATATAAAATTTAACAGACATAATTCAAAATTTAAATGTACTTCCTTCAGTGACAAATAAGCACATTAAAGAAACATGATTGTTTTTGAATGCACATGTCTAGAGTACTATATCTAAAATAATCGGAATTATTTTACTTAGTAAAACTGATCATATCTTGTGCTTCAGAGAAGAAAAGCCACAAACTGCAGCAATGTGACTCTGACTACTGTGTATTTAAAATAGCAAAAATATTTTTAAAAATCAGTGAAAACACCAATTTCCAAATCATCAAGATCTATGAAATAATTTCACTGACAGATAAAGCTACCAAAGTTGCAGAATGGAGGCACACTATTATGCTGTATAGCTCTTTTCCCACTACGTTTTCCATTTAAAGTGACTGGTCTTCTCAGTCAAGATTACTGCAGTACTTACGCATACCATAAAAATGTTAATAATTGTGCTTTCAAAATGTATCATTCACAAAATTATCCAAAAAAGTACACCACATAATGAAATGTGAAACTTTGATTCTCTTACTCGTCGGTCAAAAAATCAAACTTATTCTCGCTTAGAATTACACAGTTAGTGTTAAGAGCTAGAGAAACTTTGTAGGAAATGTACACTACCAGTAAAAAATAAAGACAAAACAGCTTGACTTACTTAACACATCTTAACTACAACTCTTTGGTAGTAGATAATGGAAGGTGAATTTTAAAGAATCTCAGCAAAGTATTCACTTTCTCTATCACACATAAATTTTCATATCAAGCAGACTTTTTGGTGAATCTAGTATTACGTTCTTCTGCAAACTACAACTTCCCTAGTATCACAAACAGTATTTAAAGCCCTAGAAATTATACTTCTTATTCAGGAAACAATAGTTTAAGTACCTCAGACACAGTGAACTGTGACCCAACAAAGCAAGTCATAGAAATAGTGTTAAAGAGCCTGGGACTTAGAAAAGTCCCCAGGTCCTTTATTTGAAGAATGAATGTTAGATAGGAAACGCATGTATCCTCTTGCTGATTCCAAATCAAAACAAGATAAAATAAAATAAAACAATTCATTTTATTCCTCCAGCAATCCAAAAGACAATTGTAATTAACCTATTGTTACTTAAAATAATAAAATGGAATTTAGAGTTATTTTTGAACTCCCTTTATCTGATTTTACTTGAAAAGAAATGCTCTAAAAACCTTCATCGGTCATGAATGTTCCTGACCTTTTTCTTCTCCTCTGAGATTGTATCTATTTATCTTCTGGAATCATGGTACCAGTGTAGAATTTCCTACAAATAAGAAGTCAAATAGGAAGCTTTTGTGATATATGGGACTCAGCTTTCTTTTCTTTTGAACTTGCCTTATATTTTCAACTGTGTGATAATTCTCCTTGGAAGAAACATTAATAAATTACAGCATATACTAATAGAAAATTTACTAGTCTGCTGGTCAGTGTTTTGAAATTTTATAAAATTTCTGCTAAAGATTACACAATTGTTTATAAATAATATGATTAGGCATTCTAAATTGCCCTGCGAAGCTGATTATTCCTGTCTCCTATGCTCATGTAAAGGCTGGTAAAACAGAGTGTGAATCAATATTCTTCTGCAGACTAGGACCTGGCATAGGACTCTTCTCCCTACTTTTCTCTTACCAAAGTTATTTTCTAAATTACAGTAGCTTACCTTCTCAAAATATAGATTAAATGAGATCATGCCCTTGCTCACTGTAACAATCCAATAAATCTCCATGGCTACCATCTCATATTATACAGTATTATGGTATTCCCATTCTGTCCTATTATATAACTCCCACACTAATTAATCCCATTCCCCCCTTTCTCTGAAATCTAATTTTGAACTTCTCTCTTGAGTATGCCCAGACATATGGGACATTGTTTTATTTCATTAATTTAACATCATCCTTTTCATTTAGGAGAATGCTTTTTCTGTATCTAAGATATATTTTATCCACATTTCATATTGCTGCAGTTCTGTTTGTTTGTTTCTTTGTTTTTCAGCTCTAATGTAACTATTTGGAGGATACTTCCTTTACTTGCTTCTTACAATTGCCCTAAATTAATTAGCTCAAAGTGCACATGTGTCATTGAATTTACACATAATTATTCATTATGACCTCACCCACCAACACATGAAGATTGTCAGTCTTTTTCATCCTTTTACTCACTGTAAAAGAACAGTACCTATATAGATGCTGTTCTATAAAAAGTTTCGTGCTTATTTCAAATATCATTTTAGTTAGGTCACAAATTGTAAAAATCATACCTAACTGCAAGTGTTAATGTCTTAGTCTTGTTACATATCCATTTCAGAAAAATTTGGGAATTTATCCCATCTCTTTTCACTCCAGGGACTCAGGCTATAAGAGCAGCCACTAATGTAATTTTTTCTGTCACTGTGGAACAGGGAAAGAAATTTCAGTTGGTTTTTCTAATGCTACATGATAGAGACTGGAAATGACTTAGGCCATTGACACTGACACTAATTGGCCTAAACTGATCAAAAGGTCAAACAAACCTCAAAGTACTTGATGGTAATTTATCTTAGAATTAGAAAAGTTGGAGGCGGGCAGGGAATATATGGTAACAGAAAAACATAAGTGTTACAATTATGGTAAATAACTAACAGAATATTAGTTTTACCAGAGTTGTTATTTTATTTATTCATTCATTTATTTTTTTGGTGCCAGGGATCGAACTTGGGTCCTTGCCCTACAAGGCAGATGGCAGAACCGCTGACACAAATCCCCCACCCCCAGAGTTATTATTTTAATCACAGATACAATGATACATGGCTAGCCAGGCGTGGTGGCACACTCTTGTAATCCCAGACTTTGGGAGGCTGAGGCAGGAGGATCGCTGAAAGTCTGAGGCCAGCCTGGGCTACAGACTGAGTTCTAGGTCGTTCTCGACTACGTGGTGAGACCCCGTCTCAAAAAACAAAAAATGAGCAAAAAAAAATGATACATGCGTGTTGATGTCAAATTTATCAAAAAAATTCTGCAAAAATGGGAAAGACATAGTAGGAACAAGTTATAGCAATTTTCAGGAGCAGAAAATAGGTGGTAAGCTAGATAGAGTGTTACTGCTGTACTTCTTCATCTTGAATATTTTGATATATATATTCTTTTCTCTCTTCCTTATCATTGTAAGATAAAGAAACAATCAACAAAAATTAACTTTTCAGTATGATGTTTTGTTCTTAACACTTAAACCAATATCTGCTACTATTCTTCTCATGTCCCAAATGCATTACTGTTGTGTCAAAGGCTCATTTGCTTAAATAACAGTAGCAAGTTGGTATCAGTAACCTCACTTAAGTCAATTAGCAATTGGTCAACTCTCATTTAAAAATAACCAAAGCATTTTGGATTTTCTTCTTTACAGTCTTTCATTTGGTACAGCACAAAAATTAGAAACATCTCTACCATTATCAAAATAAACACTTATTACTTTATATTTTGATTCATCTAAATTTATGTAGAGGTTAAATATAGGGCAGATAAACATGGGAAATATTTAAAATTGAGTTTGTTATGAGAAATGTCCTAATTATAATGCTGATGCCAATCAATTCTCATTTGAATGGAATTAAATTAATCCAGATTGCAGTGGTAATTAAGTTCCTTGTTAGTATCTATTGAGGACACAGAAACTTCACCTTCCCAAGATAAACAGAGTATGATGGGGGTCAGGAAACAATATTGACACTAAAAATGAGAGTATGAAATGAGGCGCTGGAAGAAAACTGGAAATTAAATCTATCTAACATTTTCAATAACAAATGAATTATTTCACATGCATTTTATAGTTTATTTTAGAGATATCTGATATCAAACAGTGATGAGTAAATTTGGAGTGTATTAAATTTTGCATTTGCAAGATGAGAGATGGGACATCAGTAGTCTGGAAGAAAGATCATTGAAATTACAGTGTTTGGTGAAATGGCCATTTTAACGTGGAGAATGCACATTGAAAATTCTCAGCTCTTATTTACAAGAAGGTTAGATTGTCTTCTAAACTATTATTTAGTTCTATTGCTTCATCTTGTTATAGAGCTAAAACATGTAACTCAGTGTCTCAGATGTTTGCTTTTTTATCTAAATTTCCAATCTATTTCTTCAAGTAAAATGAGAGCTATGTCTTTATGCTGTATTCAGGATTCTATCATTGTAAAACAGTTTTCAATGGCAATAATTAAGTTTTAGCACAGAAAAAGTTTAAATTATTCCCCTTGGAATAAAGCTTTGTTCATTTTTCCCCTTTGCCTCTGTCAAGAGAGCTCTATTAATATATAACTGATCAAAGAAGTTGTAATTCTGACTCATCTCATCTTTTTTTCAAATATATTATTGTTTTATATTGAGTTATTATCCGAAATTATCTAAAATTCTTATCCCCTGGGTGCGTGATATAATTGTCATAGGCATAATTAATTTCATTATTTAAAAAAGTTAAATGCAATTTGGCACAATCTTTTTCTTCATCTTAGACCTTTTGTTTTTATCCTGAAGTCATATATGTTATAATGCTAAATATTTTGGCTGTAATGTTTTTTACATGCATGTAGTTATTATTATAAAAACAGCATTGAATTCATTTATTCTTATGACAGAAAAATTATTTAGTTTCTCCTAAACAACAATGACATTCATATATACCGATTGCTACAAAGATCTCAGGGTTGCAGTAGATCATAAGATACACTCTTGTACAACAGAAGGAAATATATTGTTTCATAAGATTAATATTGTAGTAGAAAGGGGTCAGAAAGAGTAAATATAAGAAAGTTAATTGTATCGTATGGAGAAATACGACTTTTTTTTAAAATGTAGAAGGTACAAAGATTCTTGACAGCATGTTGACATTTTAAATAGGATCATCCAAAGTGACGTCATCTTTCAAAGGCACCGTTTAATCCAAGGCTTGAAACTGGAGAGGGCACTGCCATGAGATATATGGGAGACAGACATTATCCCAGATTAAATGGAATTCTTAGGACTTTGGGGGCTCCCCCAGAGAAAAATACTTGACTCCTGGACTGACATCCCTGGAGAGCATGCTGTAAAGTGTGAGCTCACCTTTGGATTTCTCGCAGGCATCCTGTTTCTGTGGTGTGATCTCCCTTTCACACTTGTGTTCCTACCAAGGCACGATACAGCCAAAAGGCCCAGCAGAACTGAGCCAGGGCTAGTTCCTGCTCCTACAACCTCAAAAATTGCAATCTGAATTAACTTATTCTCCTTTTGAAATTACCCCACTTGAGGGATTTCACTGCAGTAATGACGAACAGACTAATACAATCAACCTGGACGATTCAATATTTTCCTGGAAGGGTTAGAACCAGTGGGATGATCAGCCCTCTGCACGAGAAAGTAATTTAGTATGTCTGGAATTAGGAATCCAGGAAGTGACACAGGAGGATGTACTTCTGATGCCCAGTTGCTACTGGGAACTCACCACTGCTGCTGTCCAAGACATGAAGAATTCTCTCAGGATTATCCTGGGCAGAGGAAACTCATCCTGTTTTGCTGTTCTTTAACATTCATAGCATTTGCTTCAAAACAATTCTGTTTGCAAAGCAGCAAATGAAGCGACCAGGTTTATGCAGGATGGCTTGTAAAATAGGAGATGACTAAACAGGCATCTGCATTATCAGTGAAAAGAACAAGTTCTTTAACGGAGCCGGATCCCTTTATAGTTTCTGCGTCACAAATCCAATCAACATAAATTGCCTTGGTGGAAAAAATGGAGGAGACACCCACTTTTACTGACCATGCCATTTTTACACATTTCTGAAATTCTATAATCTAACTTTTTGATGCCTTACAAGTATTGAATTTTTTTAAGTAGTAGCTCAAATATGCAGCTAATATAATTGTCAATGATGGTGTCATTTGAACTAATATGCATACCCTGTATTGAGATTTGCTTATTAAAAAAAAGAAAAAATTTTGTAACTAATTCCACATAAGTGGTCAGGATTCTTGACTTTCTTTAAAGACTGTAAGATATCCAACAGACAGGATCACATTGTTAATCTCTGATATCCAGTGTTTGAAAAATTATGCGTGCAAATCCTTGAAGGTTATACATTAGTATGACTTTAACTTAAGACAAAAATGTTTTAAAAATATTTTAAAAAGGTGATGCTAACGATTCAAAATTAATCATTAGTTTATAACCTATACAACACAGAAATATTACAATAATTTGGAACAGTATAATATATACAGATACAATGGATCCAAGAACTGGCACAATCAGGAGGCCTGAGAGAAGGGGTGTGTCTGGATATTACCTAAAATGTACCAGTAAACTCAATGAGGAAAAAAAAAAATATATATATATATATACAGATAGAAAAACAATGGGTTTAGTAATAAAAAATGGTAAGCTGCTTAAAACACTCAAATTTATTTTAGTAAATCCTCATTACCTTTGAGCCACATTTAACTTTTCAAAGTTTACCTTATGACCAGGAACAAATAAATAATTACAGCATATATCAGTATGAATCAAATGAAGTTTTCCCCTTTTCTCTGTTTCCTGCAGAGCTTGAAAAACATTTGTGCATGAAGACAAACAATAGCTTTACTCCTTTATCCAGGTGTCCTTAAAGAGACATGTGTGCTGCTTCTATGAGGATGAAGAATATAAAAAGCTTTAAAACAAGTTAAGTGAAAACCACTCATACAATCATTTTTATGTATGAGTTGATGCCAAGTTCATATATGTTTTCTGACATTAAATTTTTATTAAAAATTAGTAAAAAACAAATGTTGAAAAGGTCCCTAGATATTTGTCCCTCCAGCAACCTTGATCAAAATTATATGATAGAGAAATCAGAAGAAAACTTAGGAATCTCTGGTTTGGTTGATGTTGAAAATACAAGTTTGGCTACAACATAATAACAAGCATAAGAATAAGGCTAAAACTTGTTCAGAGAGAATTTGTTACTTAAAAGCGTGTGTGAGAGTAAAGTTGCTAATTAATAATGTATACCTGCATCTCAGGAAACTAAAGACAAAGATTTAACACCAAGGTAATTAGTAATAATTACATAATAAAATTATGAACTGAAACTAATATTCTGGGAAATAAATGCACAGGAGAAAATCACAAGTCAAATTTGATTCTGGGTGATGTATAGTATAATAAATAAACTGCTGAAAGGACTGAGCAAATTAAAAAGTGAAGTAAGCCCACCTTTTTTAGCTTTTCTAAAATAAACTATGTCACATAAAATTTCTTCAAAGTTATTTAAGTCATCATATTTTCCACAATCCTCTTGAATGAGGTTGTCACATAGTTGTAATTCAGAATTATTGTATCACACAGCTGTATTCTGTTGTGATATCCTTTCAACTCCTTGTTGATTTTTAAAACTATACATATTTTAAGTTTTCCCTTAATTTTGCTTTTTTTCCCCCCCGTGCTGGGAATTGGACACTGGGCCTTTGTCCTGAGCCACATCCCCAGTCTTTTTTTTTTTTTTTTTTTTTTTTTTTTTTTTCAGACAGGATCTCAGTAAGTCACCAATTTTCCCAGGCCAATCTCAAAATTGTCATCCTCCTTCATCAGCCTCCCAGAGTGCTACAATGACAAGCTACACAGGAGTAGAGATATCTTTTAAACACACTGATTCAATTTCATTAAATGTGTGTACCTAAGAAAGGGATTGTTAGATCACATAATTCTCCTTTTAATTTTGCAGGAACCTCCATATTCTTTTTCATAATTGCTATCCTATTTAACACTTCTACAAAAGTTTGTTAGAGATCCTTTTTCTCTACTTCCTCACCAGCACTTGTTATCTATGAATAAGAATCATTCCTACTTATTTTGGTTTTGATTTTCATATTGAAGATAATTAGTTACATTGCATTTTTATATGTTTTAAATGTATATATTTAAATA
>NW_022900936.1:19523965-19533900 GCF_012274545.1 Fukomys damarensis
ATTTAAATAAATATAGTATATATGTATATATTAGACATTTTTGCAGCATTTTGAAAGAAATGCCTATGTAAGCCCATTAACCTATTTTCTACAGAATTGTTAAAAGAGTTCCTTACATACCCCACCACTTGTATATTTTCTCCATTCAGTAGGTTTTCTCTCAAAGCTCTTGGTCCACTCTTTGTTATGCAGTTGTTCAGTCTGATGCAATTTCATTTATCTATATTTGTTTTTGTTTCCTGTGCTTGGGGGGTCTTACTGAAAATCATTGTCCTCACCCATATTTAAATGTCTCCCCTGTATTTTATTCTACTGAAAACAAAATAATAAAAAAACATGTCATTAAAAGGGCTGTGAAAAGGGTAAATACCTAAAATATGAAATAGAAAAAGGCAAAGGGTTTCCTTGTTGAAACTATTTTGGTAACTCAGATATTTTGCTTCTTATGGGTATCTAAGTAATACAGAAGTTGATGATTATTCACTT
The DNA here is from genome assembly GCF_012274545.1 of Fukomys damarensis. NCBI lineage: Eukaryota > Metazoa > Chordata > Mammalia > Rodentia > Bathyergidae > Fukomys > Fukomys damarensis. The sequence continues at coordinate 19,524,452 of NW_022900936.1, forward strand.
TTGGGTCACAAAAAATTTAGTTTGTAGGTCACTTTTTTATGAATCAATGTATGAGTAATTAGAATTTACTGTAATTAAAATATGCCTTATACTTCATCAAGTAATATACTATATTTTGCCAAATACATGGAAGAAACTGATATATTTTTCCACCACAATCATCTTGCCTGCTCCAGTAGCAATATGAGTAGGTCTCCAAAGCATGTGACAATCTCTGCCTGGTTTCTACCATTTACCAAATATATATACCATTCACCCATATTTTATTAATAAATCATTAATATATTGCTGTTTAGTATTTCATTATATGAATACATTAGTTTATCTTTTTTATTAAATAACATGTTGATTAGCTTCAGAAATTTGTAAAAAATTATTAAAATTTTTAAAATATATAAGTTTTTGTAAAGAATTTGCATGGATACAGTTTTTGAACTTTGTTAAAAAAATTCTTAGCCCAACTGATAGAGTGAATGATAGACCTAATTTAGCACTGCTAAAAATCTTGAACAGGAGCTTTGCTACCTACGAGTGCATTACAGCAAGGTGAAGACAGTGATGAGATTGTCCTCCTGTCTTACCATGGCAGGATAATCTGTGATAGGCAAGTCCAAACCACGTCTGCAGGCCAAAGACAAAGCTGGGCACCTCTCAAAGCAGCCCAATAGATCATAAACTTTGAATATATGGGATTTTAGAAGACTTTTGTGACTCCATGTTGTGTAGGTCAAGCAGAGATTGTGAAGAGGATGATGGCACTGTATAGAGAGGACACAGTGCGCTGAACACTTTGCCTCTGTGCTGGCCGCACACAACCCATCCAACTGAAGCATGATCATGTCAGACATTGCATGTGCGTATTCGTGACCACACAAGTCAAATGCAGGTGTGCCATAATAGTGTTCAGTCTAGTGACATGAGTATGTGCCTATGGAAACAGGCATTTAGAGTCATGAGCAGACATGCAAGTTTGCTTAATAAATTAATAATGTTTGATTTATTGTGTTATTTAAAAAATAATTTAATAATTAGCAGCTGTGGAACAGTAATTATAAAGACAATAAAATTGTTTGCTCATGGTATTGTTTTAATTAAATATATATTGCTAACACTAACGAAAGTTGGCTTATTTATTTTTAGAGTGTACGGCATTCAGACATTCAACACGATGAAAAAATTCATTACATCTCATCATCAGAACTTTTTAAGACTTCTCTTTGCAGGGAAAGTTATCCTTCACTTCACAACAATGCTTAACTTGTGATATCATTTGTTGGCAGTGTGTACATTTGAAAACAGCTTTTTTAAAAGATGAAGCACACAAGAGTAAAATTACATGAAAGACTTCTGAAGGGCGTGTTGAGAATTCAGTAAAAATTGGAACCAGTTTCATCAAACCCAACATTGATGAATTATTTTCACAAAAGGTCAAGCATTCCACTCATTTCTGTTTATGCTGAATTCTTTGTATGTTATTATCCTCACATATAAAAAGGATGTTATATTACATACATTAGCTAAGTTATATAGTATATGTGTGGCTGACAAATATTCTTCTTTACTTAATGCAGCCCAGGCAATTAAGCACCCATGATTAAAGATAGGGGTGAAAACACAGCCTTCCTTATAAAAGAAATTACAATGTGCAGAGTAAAATACCAATATTCTCTTGTAATATTAACCAACCATATAAAATGTACATACAATCAAAATAATATTCATATTTTGTTATAAGATTTAAATCAATATACATGTACCTTAAACGGCAGCATAAGAAATAAGAATTATATGTTGTATTTTTATCATTAGAGTGTAAGTTTCATAGTTAGTATTACAATACTGTAACATTTTGTAACTGTATATTTGATAATGACCATTGATTAATATAAACATTAAAGTATCTCTAGTAAATTATGAAATTATACAGTGCAAAAGAAAAAAAAGCAATAGTTTTTTTCCAGGTCATTATTTACTTTTTTATATTTAAATATTAGATTGAAAATTCTTTCTTTGTTCTGGAACATAAAAGAGAATACAGTGGATTATTTAGGGCCTGGGACCTATAATTAAATCTTTATGAAAATTTCCATAGTTCATTGGAGAAACAGAAAATAGGACAACAATATTGATCTACTAATTTCTAAAAATAGATTAAACCATGGTCCAGATGTCTAATAAAAGGTTCATTTGGTTACACACTGTATTTGAGGTCTGTTAGGTCTTTGTAAGATGTAGAATCACATAAGTGAGATACCTCACTCTAAGCATGGATGTGCAGACTTAACACAGATAATACTTACTTTGAGAAAGAATCATTAAGAAAGTTACTTTGTGTTAGCACGTGTATGATTATCGTGTGTAACACAATGGCCTGGAACCACGATTTTGTGAAGCCTCATGAAACTTCTCTTTGAATTGTCATAATGTTAGCTATGACAGTTTGGCAAGCTTGTTGCTAAACTACTGAGTTGTTAACTATGTCAATATGTCTTCTTCAACATCCTTGTAACTTTCTCTTGGTCAAAATATACCCTATTTCTCCATCAACAAAGTTGCAGACTAATCTCAGCTGCAAGTACGACCTTTCAAAGATAACATAAGATCAGATTTATTTTATAGTGGATTAATCCATAGTTTAATCTATTTTTAGAAATGAGTAGATCATGGAAAGCTTTTCAGTTATAGTGACGTGTCAGTCATGACCAGGATACATGCACAGGTCAGCTTTTGAGCCCTGCATAGGGTGACTGGTTCTTACATCAGAGCCAAGGTACAAAAGATGACTGGCCATTTCCTCAGGCTCACTGCCTTCTTACTTTTGCAGTGGTTTGCTGTAGATACAAGGTGTATTTCCTTTCCCCACACATATTCACTCTGAAGAACACTTCTTCCCTATTTTACCTTTAGTGAATGCATAAAACAACTTGCTACCTCATTTCCTGTCCAATTCTTTTTCAGCACAAGTTTGGAATAGATCCCTGAAAAGAATACAGCAGTAACACTACTGTTTCTCTGCTGAGTGCAAACGAACAGAAAATGATCCTCAAACTTCATTTCCAAGCACAAAACCTGGTTGAAAATTCTTTCTGATCATATCCAGTAAGATTGATTTATTTTGTTTTTCATTTGCATAACTGTAAGGAAGGCAACCATAATAATCTCATAAAGATGATAAACATGTTCATATCAAAAACAAGTTATACTTTTTTCTCATTCTCCCCTCTATGATAAATCAGTATCTCATGAGAATCAACTGGTTTAACTTCTGGAATACTAGATTTATTTCTGGAGAAAGAAATGTTATGTAATAAAACAGCAAGCACCATTTCAGGATAGATGAGAGAATGCAGTTGAAAGATTCTTAATCATTGACATTTATGTTTAGTGTTGCCACATCACCTGCTATTTAGCCAAGTTCTAGTTGAGATAGTGGTTACCATACTCAATCCCTATTACTGCATAGAAACACCTTCAGTATTCTTTATGTCTATCTTAATTGGTAATGTTAAACCCTATAATAATGACAGGTATTTGTGATAAAGTTGGAGTCAAAAGGAGTACTGACTTCAAATTACATTTACGTTGCAAAAATAATTAGGAACATGGTATGTAAATTTGATAAAAATGCCTATTATAATCTACATTCTGCAGTGTATTCAATAATAATAATGAACAGTATGTCATGTATGGAGTTTCCTATTAAATAATGTTTTTTTTGCTTTTGTTATTCATTCTGATGTATTTTGTTCTTTTAATACAGAAACAATTATAAAAATTTTAAAAGTATTATTCCTAATTACTTTTGTATTTGAAAAAAACATTATAGAATAGTTATAGAATAGTATCTAAAGCTCTTTGCAAGTTAAAATATATTTGGAAGTTTCATACACAAGTAGTTTTTATATATATTTATCAAATGTTGAACAACCCAAGGTAAAATTATTTTCAAATGAAATATTTGAAAGCAGTATCAAGAAGTAAAGTTTGGGATTCCTAAATATATTGAAAGTAATTTATCAATAACCTTCTTTTTTCTGAAAGTAAACCTTTCATTTCTAAACTTGTAAGTAAATAAATAATTGTAATCATTTACTATAAATGTATTTATTTATGTACTATATATAAATACTACATTATCTATATATACTATAAATGATATATATACACAATATATACTTATATACTATAAATTTATTTATAAGCTTATGCATCTATATAATCACATACTGTATGAGTTGACAGACATGTACATATAACACTAACCCTATCATCTTTGAAATTTTATTTCCATGAAAGTAATTTGCATTGGGGGATCATTATATTCAATAATCATAAATAAAATCCATCATTGCTTACTCTCTGTTAAAAGCTCCCCAAATTTCTTCACGAATGTCAACTTGTTTCAATATTTGTAGAGCTATCATCACCATCACCAGTCTAGTCTGAGATATACTTTTGAGATATACAATAAAGTGGACAGATGAAATCAGGGCTATTAGAATGTGCTTCAGAATTTAAAGTTCTACTTATCCTACATTACTTGTGCACTTTTATTAGAAGTTTGAAAGTAGGAATGAAGCAGTTTAGCTCAAACCCATTCGAAATGTCATGAGTAATCTCTGCGTGCGCCAGTTGTCATGAATGGTGACCTTCCTGATTGCCTATTACTGCCTGACATAAATGCACTGCAACTGCCTTCATGCTATAATTGTCCTTTAACCACAGTAAAACCAAAATCCCTTTCAGAGACCTAATAATTATCTGACAAGTATATCATTCATTATTTCAATAGCTAATGTATAGCCTAATCCTTATTTTTTCTTTTATTGAGTTTATTGGTACATTTTAGGTATACAGTACAGTTACATTCATCCTTGGGCTCTTGTACCTTTACGTGATGTATCCTGCTTCTTTATTCTGCATACCCTGCCCTCACTTCACCCCTTCCACTGTCCCCAATTTACAAAGACTTTGTTTCCATTTGCAGAAAAAAGTGTCATCTTAAAATTCATATGGAATCTAAAGGAACAACCAAGCAATTCAACATCAAAGCAATGTTGAATGAACATAAAATTCTTCCTATTTATAAACTGACTAAAATTCTATAATAACAATAAAACATTTTCTCATATTTTTTCTTTGCCTTTCTTTCCTTTCCCCTACCCTTCCCATTTCCCCTACTCCTTTAGCACTTCTCTTCCTATTTCACATCACAAATTATACAATGGAACCTTATTTACACATTTAATTTTTCACACCAGAGAAACTATTCAGCATTTGCACCTGCGTGTCGTAGTTATTTCACTTAAGAGTATGGCCTCAATATGCATTCATTAACCTGTAAGTGTTAGTATCTTTGTCTTTTTATTAGAGTAATTCGGGCCTCATAAGGTGAAACAAGGGTTATTTGCTCATCTTTAACTTTTTGAAAGATTTTAGAAAGATAATTGTTCTTTAAATACTTTTTGTAAATGTCCTATAAAGTTATCAGATCCTGGGATTATCTTTTTAAAGATATTTTGTGTTTACTGATTTAATCCCATTATTAAAATATATTTTCAGGTTTATAATTTTGTGACTGAATCTTGATAGATTTTGTTTTTCTATGAAAATTTACATTTCTTCTGTATTACCTAATTTGCCAATTATCTCAGTTAATATTTGTTTATTACATTCAATTTAAAAATTATGCTAGGGGCTATAAAATGTTGTGAAGCTAAGTATACAGCAAGAATTGTTTAGATGGACATTAGTAAAAAGTATTAAGATAAACATTTTAACTACAAATTCAAAGGTATTTATAGATCCAGAGGAATGATAAATTCAATGGATCGAATTCATCCATATATTATTGAACACAGAGTATGCAGTAGGAACTTATTAGGTTTATTAACTAGTTATTCTTTTTTGTAAACTTGAATGTTGAGATTTGATTCAATTGCTTTACTTCATCATATTAATTCTAGAAACATACTAATTATAAAATCTATTTCCAAATAACATATGAATATGTACATTGTAGTTCATATTTAACTGGAGATTTTTAAAAAATGCTTTGACTCTTAGATCTAGTCATTCATCATTTGGTAGATATTCAATACACATAGGCAGGCATAAGGGAAAATGAAATTTCTTGAGATAATCTTTGATAACACAAAATACAAATATAACACATTGTTTAATTACTAATAAAATGTTTGGTTCTGTGTATAATAATAAAATTATATTAAACTACTCCACGAATTACAATTTAGTACAATGACGAAAGTTATACTTTAAGAAATCTGTTTATGTGTGCTAATATTCATCTATTATAGATTTTATACATTTTATAATTTTACCTTGATTTTTGCCAATCATTCTGAGGTGAATTTAACACTAAAACAATACTAAATTATCAACAATATTAATATTAAATATCTAGGTCTGGATTCTCTCTCTCTCTCTCTCTCTCGCTCGCTCTCTCTCTATCTCCCTCTCTCTCTCTGTTGCCATGAAGTAACCATTTTCCTCCACTATGTAACACCTTTCATGATGTTCTCTTTCACCAGAAATCCCCTACAAGAAAAAATAAAATAAAATAAAAAGCAGAGTCAACAAGTGACTGAAACCTCTGAAACTGGAAACCATACTAAACTTTCCTTTCTTGTAAGTTTTCTGCTTCAAGTTTTTTGTCACAGTTAACTAAAGCTAACACATATATAATTTTCTTGTACTTTAGCATAAAATAATTTTGTTTATTCACGTAAATTCAGCCTGAGAAATGTGAGATTATTATTAGAAAAATATAGCTATAATTTACTGTGTTTCTTATAGATGGGCATTTAACCATAGGCACTAAAAAACCTTTTCATGTCAAATTTTGGTTATAAATATATTTCTTAAGTATATATTTCTGTAGTGTATTTGAAAGCAGAAAATGTATTCTAATTTTGTTGTATTTACTGTGTGTAGAGAATTACCACAAAGACCTGAAGTTTTCTTTTTTCCCTCTCATGTTTGTTTCTTCATAAATATTTAATTTGCAGTAGGCTTTGTAAAAAATATCCGATTGCATTTTATTTATATAATATTTATTAATTCCATATTGTTTATTCTCCTTACATTCTGTACAAGCCAAATGCAAAGGTAAAATATATGATTATTATTGTGTAATATTAGATACATTGCAATCAAACATTTGCTAGGCATATATTTTACCACTAAACTGTATTTTCATTCTCTGAAGATAAAAATATATTATACTTCCTTTATGTAATGTGAGGCATCAGAAATGCCAATCGTAGCTTTTACTCACATACAATGATCATGTACATCGAAAAACCTTATATACTATTTGCAAAGCCAAGGGGAACCTTGTGCTTTAATTTAGCCTATCAGTACATTAATCCTGCCGGAAGTACGTATAGATACAGATAATTATATTTGAACTAAATTTTAATTAATTAGTCTTATTTTTTCAGAAACAACTATTGATTGCTATAATGTTTTTCTGAAAAATGTCCTCCAAGATGTTTTCAGTTCATTTTATAATCAGTCAAAATTTCAACACACTGTTTTTTATTTTGTTTTTTTTTGTACTGGGGATCAAACTCGGGACATTGTGCTTGCGAGGCAGGAGGCAGGACCACTGTGCTAAATTCCCGGCCCAACACACTCCTCTTATAAAATATTTCTAACATGAGTTTATTTAAGTAATTATTTTTCAGATCAAGTGAGATAGTGTTTATAACTTTTTTAAAAATCAATATAATTTTATATTTTTTCTGAAAAATGGGTTGATAAAATAATTTAGGAACAGTTAGTAGAGGGGGCGTGTGAAAATTCAAGGTCTCAAAGAGACATGAGATCTAGTATGCTTAGAAATAGGGCTCAAATGTTTGAAACATAGGTTTTATATTTCCTTTTAGAATTTAGTTCTCTGACGAATCTTCCAGAAATTATTTTTCATGTTTGCCTATCCAGGATGTAGAAACTGAAAGAAAGTATCTGGATACACTGTGGAACTGATCTTAGTAAATACCTCTGCTTACACTGAGATAAAAAGAGAAAAAGTCCGAGGATGCCTGTAAAGATTTAGTGTTAGGAAAGAGGAATGGGTTTCCTTCGGTGACAGTTGTGGTATCTTTACAAGTATTCTGAATACAGAAAATAAAAACAAGATGTGTTTAAAACTCAAACTATAACAGCTACTACTACTATTCCTTTCCCATTAGTATTAGAAAATTATACTTAAAAATATAATTGTGGTAGCAGTTCTATAAACATAATTTTATTTTATTCTTTTCATAAAAGTACATTTATCTCATAACAGTACTGTTCATCTGACTCAATAATATCACGATTTTAGGCATTTCAGATATGGATCCATGACATCTGTTTACCAGGTAAATGCCCATGAAATCGATTCCCCATGCCTTCTTTAAACCACTTAAGCAAATGACCACTTTGTAAAACTATAATTTTTATCACCACCTGTGTTCTAAATAAAATATAATCACACCCCAAAGAACCATTAGTTCTCAATTATAACCATCTGCATTTTATTTTCAAGCTATAAGCTAGACATGCAGATATATTAAATTTTGTTTCTTCTTTTTTGAGATAGTACTTTTTTTTTCCAGTTTTAATTGAGTTTATTGGTACATTTTAGGGATACAATACAATTACATTCATTGTTGGGATCTTGTACCTCTACATGACAGGTCTTGGTTCTCATTTTTTCCCCTTATCCCCTGCCCTCCCTTCACCCCCTCCTCCCCTCCTTTTATTCCAAAAATATTTGAAAACATAAGAAATAAATAACATGTTCTGAGAGAGATCAAAAGAATAACACGGGCTAGTATGTAATTCAGTGATAGATTGCTTCATTAGCACGCACAAGACACTAGGCTTATTATCTAACACTTCAAATAATTCCATAAATACATTTGTAAAACTAGAGAAAAGAGAGTGTGAGTGAATGATTCTAACTTTAGAAATGTATTACTTAAATCTCAGAGTTTAGAACAGCTCTATCAAATAGTTTACTTCTAGAATTTCCTTTGAAAAGTTGTACATGAAGTGTGATTAGAAATATCTATAGCATTGAGTAAATGACAAATAATATTTACAGATTCATTCATTCACCAATTGTAGTGGGGCCAAGTTACCTTGCATTGCTGTATCTAGGATTAGAAGCATATATGGAGTACTTTTTCCCTTAAAATAAGTAATAGCATCGAGCGTAGTGGTGCATGACTGCAATCCTAGCACTCAGGAGGTTGAGGCAGGAAGATCGCTGTGAGTTTGAGACCAGCCTGGGCTACATAGTGAGTTCTAGGTCAGTCTCACTACATAGTGAGACCTTGTCTCAAAAACCAAAAAATAAGCGCTGGGAATGTAGGTTCAGTTCTCAGTACCACACACACACAAAAGAACAAAAAAACCTGTAGAGGAACGTCAATAGG
>NW_022900936.1:19533914-19545613 GCF_012274545.1 Fukomys damarensis
TATATATATATATAAGAAATAGCCACTTTGGGTGTTATGAAGAAAATTTTTTAGAGAGCAGTAAACTCTCTATGTTTGCGAAAAGTAAGTGATATGGAACAGGTTCAATTGAGCAGAATGAAAAATAGTTCATTCTGAAAAAATGTATGTGAATTAAAAAAAAAAATCTTTGTGCAAAAAGTGTGCTTGGCCTATATGGTTCAACTGCAAAGTTTTTTTTCATACTGTGGCTAAATCTGGGTAAAATCTATAAGCCTTGGAATAATTATTTAATGATTTCATATAATCAATGTTTGATATTTTTTCTGAAAATTTATAATGAGTATGTTGAAGTCTATTTCACGGAGAATTTTACTTCAATGTGTTAATGTCAAAAGAGAAAAGCAAATGAATATACTTGCATGTGCTTTTACTTATTTATTATTTTATTACAAAATTCAGTGGTCACTTTCAAAAGCACTAAATACCGAGAGAGGGGAAAAATTGAGGTAAGAATAAATCCTGGGAGTTATGGGTAAAAATAAATAAATTTTTCAACGGGCCTTCAATTTTCTGCAAATTTTGGTTTACTTCTAATTTAGAATTTTACTTTGAGTATATAATAAACTTCAACAATTTTTAGGTATATATGTTAGTGGTTTCAATGCTATCTTATTTACCTTTAAAGGCAAATTCACGAGTGACATGTAAAATTTGAAAGATAGGTGTCCATTTTTTAGATCAACTGGATTTTTGTGTTGGAGAGAATTTTTGTTTTACATTTTTATTATTCTCTATAAACTGGATTTTTTTCTCTATAACAGTATGTGCAAAAAAGAATGCAAAACACTGCAAAATTTAATCTGCACTGTAGTGTATCTAATGTTGGTGAGCTCATAAAACTCTAAATAATATTTTAAAAACAATTAAGCTTTAAATATAACTAATTATTGTAAGCAACTTAGTTGCATGTCAGTTAAAAAAAATCAAAAAACAAAACAAAGCATTGTTTAAAACTAACACAATATTCAAACCTTTTCTGTGAGGTAGTATGTGATCTGTCTTGGAGAATGACCCATGTGCAGCTGAAAAGAATGTATATTCTGATTTTGTGGGGTGGAACACTCTATAGACATCTATTAGGTTCACGCGTTCAAAAGCTTGGTTGAGTTCTAATATTTCATTGTTGATTTTTTTTGCCTAGATTATCTGTCTATTTGTGAAAATGGGGTATTTAGATCCCTCACTACATTGTATTAGTGCTTATGTTTGGTTTGAATATCACAGAGGAAATTAAAGAAGAAATTAGACAATTTTTACAAAGAGATGAAAATGCCAATACAACATACAGGAATCTACGGGACACAATGAAAGCAGTTTTATGTGAAAAATTCATAGCACTGAATGCCCACACTAGGAAAACAGAGTGAGCTCAAATAAACAACCTAATGATGAATCTTAGACTACTAGAAAAACAAGAGCAAGAAAAACCCAAACCTTGAACAAGAGAGGAAATTATAAAGATTAGAGTAGAAATCAATGCAATGGAAACTAAGAAAAAGATACAAAAAAAAAAAAATGAATCAAAGAGTTGGTTTTTTGAAAGAATAAATAAAATTGATAAACTCTTAGCTCACCTATGTTTATAGCAGCACAGTTTGTAATAGCTAAAACTTGGAAACAGCCCATTTACCCATCAGTTGGAAACTGGATAAAGATGTGTTTTTTTTATAAAATGGAATACTACTTAGCCATGAAGAATGAGAAATTAGATTCATTCATAGGAAAATTGATACATATTGAGGACATACTTCTAAGTGAAATAAATAAGTCACACATGTAAATACTGAATAGTTTCTCTGGTATGAAAAACTATAATAGTACATAAGATCCTAATAAGATAATTGACAATGTGAATTAGGAAGAAAAGGGCTAATGGTATAGGGAAAGTGGGAAGGGTAGGGGAACGGAAATAAGGGAAAAGAAAAAAATATGAGAAAATGAAAAAGAAATGGAAATAAAGTGTTTGTACATGGGAAGGGGAGCAGGGGGTGAAGGGAGGGCAGGGAGAAGGGGGAAAAAATGAGAACCAAGACCTGTCATGTACAGGAACAAGATCCCAGTAATGAATGTAACTGTACTGTATACCTAAAATGTACCAATAAACTAAAAGAGAAACACACACACACACAATAAAATCCTAGTAAATATCAGTAAAAAGGTTTGAAAATTTAATACCCAATCCAAACATCCAGACTAACAAATAGTAGGAAATAATGTCCACATACATGTAAAAATAATGACCATCAGACCTAAAAATGACAATGATAATGGAGTTAGCCAGGAAAGATTTTGAAAAAAGCTGCTAAGTATACTATAGACTGTGTAGTGAATTTGCACATCTTAAAGAGAAAAACAAAAATAAAACCAAAAGAAATGTTTAATGATTAAAACTACAATATCTCAAATGAAAGTCATATCAAATATGAGTAGTAACTCATTATATATTATGGGTGAAAGAACCAATTAATTTGAGGATGGCTATTGAAAATTCCATTTTAAGAGCAAGAAAAAAAGAGAACAATCAATCAACACATTATCTAGCAATCGTAAATTAGTATTTAGAATCACAGGAGTAGAAGAATAAAATTTTAAGACGCTTTTTTAAAAATAATTTGATAAAGCATACTAATTTGCCACACTAAAAGCTCCAATAACTGAAATCATAGTAAAACTAAAATAAAAATAACTAAAGTAAAATCAAATTAAAACTACCTTAGCTCCACTAAGGTACATTATACCAATTGGAAAACCAAATTTGAGAAAAACATTACTCTTAAAGTCACAGAAAAATTACACTTTAAGCATTGAAAAAAAGAAGAGTAAAATGTCATCAAATATTTAAAAAACGCACAAGCTAGGAGACAGGCGACTGACATTTTTTAAAACATTGAAGGAAAAGCACTGTCAACTTCAAGTCTGTTACAAGCAAAATATCTTTCAAAATGAAGGCAAGTGCAAACTCTTCCAGCCATAGAAATCTGAAATAATTCATATTTTTGTCAGCGCTGTCTCCTTTAACAATATACCATAGACAGTATCTTAGACAACACACATTTATTTCTTACAGTTCGAAAGGATGGTAAAACCACGATTGAGGTGCTGACTGGTTTGATTCTTGATGCAGACTCTTCCAGTTTACAGACAGCTGTCTTCTGCTTGTGCTCTGGAAAGACACACTAACTTCCTGCAGAGACACTAATCTTACAATGAAGATTGTACCTCTGTCACCTAGTCGAAACCTAATTGCTTCCCAAACGTTCCATCTGCAAATGTCATCATATTTGTTGGGTGATATAGCTTCAACACAGAAAATTTGTGCCATAGAAATGAAGTGCTATGCAAGACAGGAAATACTAGAGGAAGTTCTTCAGGCATAACTAGAAGTGTGTTAGCTGCAAAGTTTGACTTGCATCAAACAATAAACAGTGGTGGAAAACTGGTAAGTTAGTGTGCCAACACAAAATGCCTGTTACCCTTTTTATTCTTTTAAAAATCATGTTTACGTGGGCTTGGTAGTGTATACCTACCTATAACCTCAGCATTCTGGGAGCCTAAGGCAGCATGATTGCAAATTTCAGCCCTGCAGGGACAGTGTAGCTAGATGTCATCTCAAAATGAAAACAACACACAAGTTTTCTAACAAATATATTATTCTTATTGCCATATTATTATTTAAATATCTTTCATTATTTCCTCATCTAAGTAATTACTTAATGATGGATATATCTTTTTATGTCAATACATCTAATAATATCGAGTGTTATTATTGTATTGTATGTATTATTGTAAGTGTATATATGTACTGTATATATGTATTATTTTATTATTTTATGTATTGTATTATTACAATCATAGTACCAGCTTTTTAAAATTCGCTTTCCTCTTAATTACATTGTGCTCAGATCATATAGACTGCTATTTCTTAAATATCCTAAGGTGTTTCTACTTTCCTTTTTCCTCATTTAGTTGTGGAACTTTTTGTTCCACATCTCAAGGTATCTGAACTTTTTCTAATTTGCAGCTCATCAGTCAACATCAATAAGAAATGCTCTATGTTACCCTTGTGGCCCTTCCCATTTGTAAGACTTATTACCGTTTGTGCTTGTTTTGTTCATTTGCTTGTGCATATTTAAGTTTTAGTATTTTACCTTATCTTACAAAGAGGAAGGCAACAACTAAAAAGTTTACATTCCTGGCACCTAGAAAGATGCCTTTGAAGCAGCTGTACTTTTATAAAATAAGTGGTTAAATAAATTTTTTTAAATTGCCTCAGGGCTGGGGATTTAGGTAAAGGTACTGTCACCTTCCTAGAAAGCGCAAGGTCCTGAGTTCAATCCCCAGTACAAAAAAATTATCTCAAACTCTCACTGTTTCTTTTTGTTTCTTTATTTTTGCTCTCCCGGCTCGATTTATGAGGTTTTTGTTTTCTTTTTTTCTTTTTTTTTTTTTTTTTTTTTTTTTTTTTTTTTTTTTTTTTTTTTTTTTTTTTTTTTTTTTTTTTTTTTTTTTTTTTTTTTTTTTTTTTTTTTTTTTTGGTTTTTTGAGACAGGATCTCATTATGTAGTTAGTTGAGACTGAGCTGGAACTCACTATGTAGCCCAGGCTGGTCTCAAACTCACAGCAATCCTCCTGCCTCAGCCTCCCAAATGATGGGATTACAGGCTTGCGCCACCATGCCCTGCTGATGAGTTATTTTTTCATAGTTTAGTCAATCTCAAATTTTTTGAAATTCAGATTTGGGTGTGTCACATCCCACATCTCAGAGGATTGCAATCCATTGAACCTACTCTATCTAGAAAGCCCAACCCAATCTAGTATTCACAGATGTCTATGTTTGTACAACACACACACACACGCACAATTTTGAGCTATACCTGTTCCCCAGCTTCCAAATCACATGCAGTTTCAGAGAAAAGTCTCCCCAGGTCTTTACCATCTCCCTCCCCAAATGTAGAAGAAACTTCACTTGCTGCCATAGAACATGCTGCTTTACTTCCTTGCAATACAAAACTTTCAGTTCTTTAATTGTTTGCCTCCACAGAAAATATTAATCATCTTGAAGATAGTTTTTAGTTTGTTGTTTGTTTGTCTTCCTTCCTGTTTTTTATTCTTTGCACTTTGTATGGAGGAACCAAACACACATATCCAGCGTCTGAGTGCATCCTAACCTCCTCTGCCTTTGTTCGTTACAAGAAAATAGTAACAATGATATTTGCTTCCTATCTTATAAAGGTAAATGGCATCCTCTTCTTCTGGCTTTTACTGATACAATTCTAATCGGGGTGTATCCTTGTCCTTCCACTTCATTACTGATTATTTGGACTACATAACAATTTAGTAACAATTTTAGGCTTGCATCGAAGGTTTATTTGTTCTGGAGTCATTTAATAATCTGTTCATAACAACGTGAGTTTCAGAGACAAAAATCAGAAACATTACATTATTTTACTTCTCATCCTTGCCAGCAAGATTCACATTCATTTGAATACAAATCCTACGTAAATTTCATTCACTGTTCCTGTCCTTCCTCCCCTCCACACTTGTTCTCATTTCCATTTGAATATTTTTCCCATTTCTCATTATCTACTATACACTTGAGTCCTTATTTACACTTTCGCTTTCTTACACCAGAGAAGCAAGGTGATATCTAAATATATGAGACTGGTTTATTTCACTTAATAATGTGGTCTCAAGGTGCACGCATTTACCTAGAAACGTCTCAAGTTTATCCTTCTTTGTAACAGGGTAGTATTTAATTGCTTAAAAAAGTCAAAGGGAGAGGAGGGAATTGGGGAAAAACAATCAAGGTGTGTCATGTACAGTTTACAAATTCGCTGTGATGAATGTGATCATTATGTGTATCTAAAGTTTATCAATCGCTTCTCGGCCTTTTGGCTAAGATCAAGTGTAAAGTTTATCAATAAAATTAGCTAAAAAATCACACATACACACAAAAAACTAATAAAACAATTGCTTTCTGAGAATCTTCTCTTTCTCTTTCCGTCTTTTGGCACACTTGCTGAATGCATTGGGCTAGTTTAATTGTCAACACAATCATATATATATATATATATGATTATATATATATAATGATAGTTCTTTTTAATATACAGAAACAATGTCTATGATCCTCTTTTTAATGATAAATTTATATTTTGACTATTCAATGTAATATAAAAAAACTTTAAAGTAAAATTTACAATTTTATTTTGTACCATTTTTAATAAAGAAAGCAATCTAAACTTATTTAATACCATAGTTTTCTAAATAAAATTGCATGGTACTTAATGTTATTATGATAATAGCAATTGATTTAATAGAAAATAAAAAATAAAATGAGCTTTATCATAAAATTTGATTTTTAACTGTTAATAATCCTAAAATAAAATATAACAATAGAAATGAGCCATCAGGTTTGATAAAAGAAATAGTGCCTTTAAATTAAAAAATACACCAAAGATAGCATTCATACCCACTTCAAAATATTCTTTGGAAAAATTGTATTTAACAATTTTGCTTTTATCATTTTGTGAAGCTAGTTAAAATCACTGAAATAAAGTTTTGAAAAATAAAACTATGTGTCCGTATACAATAATCAAGGCCCATGGTACCATGCACTAATTCTTCAGTTCTGTCATGGAACTGAGCCTTGTGGAAACTTGAAAGAACATTAGATAAAGCTATTGTGACCTCATCTGTCAAAGTGATATCTCAGTTACACAAAAACTTCTATCTACATCAGAAATCCATTAACCACTGTTCCTAAATAACAGAGCTAACATAATGGATGGCTGGGTTTCTGCTTGTTATGTAGGGTCGATTTTAAAGGCTGACTAAGCAAACATAGTAATTCCAACAGATGCTAGCAAAATTTATAGCTGAGACAAAACAGCTACGACGTACCCTGAATTGAATATTACTTAAAATAGAAATCAATCACAATTTAAACTCTGAACATAGAATATCATTAGCAGTTTATATAATTATTTAAAATAAGGGCAATATAAAAAAACTCACAATACTTTTATGATGTGCCAGCTGCTGTTCTAAAAATTTTACAAGTATGAACTCATCTCATTTGAGCATTACAAGATCTCCCCGAGGCAGACACTTTTGCAATCACATTTACACACATGGAGGAACTGAGACCCAGATTGGAGTGACTTGACCAGGTTCACAAACTAAAAGCCAGAGGGGTTATGCTTTCTCTCCAGACCTGCTGGCTCTAAACACTGCACCTATAACCTTCTCATGGTGCTGCCTCTCGAATCAACCATTAGCAAAAGTTGTTAAATAAAAGGTTGCTAGAATATCCAAAGGAAATAGAGACACATGTATAAAACTAACTTTCTTTCTGACAGAATTCTGCTTGTTTAGAGTAGTAAAGTATTGACATAGTTTTTCACAAAAGTAATATAAATTAGTAAAGCTTGAAACTACATGGCCCTGACATAATATGCAATCATGTGGCACAGTTTTAAAAGTATAATTTATCAAAGGCAAGTTATAAGTAGGTGTTCAAAATAGAAATTGCTGGGAGAATATGTATCTTAAATAATGATAATTTTAAAATGCAGTTCCCCAAGTTGAAAGCAATGATTAAATTATTTTAAACCATTTGTATACTTTAGATGTGTATCCCTTTGTTATGTATGTTTAGCAAAACAAAGTATTGTTAGTATTTATCCACGAAAATTTCTATATCTTCTTCAATGAATGAATTATGTTTTAATTTTGTATTTTTTATGTATTGTAGCTTTCAACATTCTAATTGTGTTCTATAGTTGTGTATCCAAGTAAATATTTAACAAATGGAATAAATGCTCACTTATTAAAATCAAGTGGTTTTGTAAATCATATACAATACATTTCCCTACCTTTACTTGGTTTTTCTTTTCAGTATGCTCTGAGATAATAAAAAACCTATTCAAAATAGTTAATTGTATCATTTTATCCATGCTTGCCATGATAATACAATTATGACTGTACAACCCAAACACAATTATTTACTAAGAAATGATGATTGAATATTATTATTGCATAAAATGAGGGTCTAAAATGTAGAACTAAATATCCTTCATAGCATAATGAGGCCTAATAATGGATATGGGAAAGCAATCTGGTTTCATTTGAAAACATTTCGACCTTACTGGAATGCAAAGCACTTTATCACTGCGCCTCAATAAATCACTGCGCCTCAATAAATGTTGTCCATTTCTACCACTGGTGAAGCTTTCCTTTTGTGACTTATAAAGCAGCAGATAGACAAGTGAATTTGAAATTATTGTGCAGACATTTGTTATTTCACATGTTTTTTTTTGAAGTTCTCATTATAACTCCAAAAATGTTCTTTACTTTTCTAAATAATCTATTGAAGATATTGTAATATATGATTTTATTTACTATATAAACATTAATGAAGCCTTTCCTTATGTTCTGCAATTTAATATTATGAACACACCCACTATATATCCAAACACACACGCACACACACACACACACATTGCCTTTTTGGTACGACAAATATGTAAAAGGCAGTCCTGGAACAACTAGAAAGAAAAATAATACAAAGCTGCTTGAAAAGAGAGTGTGGTGCATGTAACATATGCAAAGAAATAGTGGAGTTTAGACTTTCTGTGCAAGTATTTCCGAGGTGGTCTGTTGTATTCAGGATATTCAAGAAAGCAGGACTAAAAGCAGTAAAGATTAAAAGGTGCTAAAAATAATAGTATATAAATATTATAACCTTAATATGAAGGCATTTTTTACTAGTCTCCAAAATGAAACTGTTTTTGGATCATGAATGTTCATATATAACAGTTGATGACATTTTGGTTTTACGCTTATTGGCTGTGTGAAAAATATTAAGACCCATATACACACAGGCACATAGGCTCAAGCACACATGTAGAGTTTATGACATATCCACATGCATCTATGCATGTGTTATACAGTCATATACAAGTGCATCGCTCAGTTTACCGCTACCTTTCTCTTACTAAGTTAAATAATGCAATGAAATAAGTCACGACTGAATCAATTTGAAGTAACCAATGTTATGGGCATTACACTTTTCCACACTATAATATAAAGAATAAAATTTCCCATATAAAATTTCCCATATAAAGTTTAAAACATGCATTTCAAGACACAGATATTTGTGAATTAAATAAAATGTTTGGGATCAAAGTCTTACTGATTCTAAATTTATTTATTGTTACATAAAATATTTCTTAGAGGAAGTTCTTATGGAATTTAATATGTGAGAAAGAAATCATTTCTAGTAAAATTTCCTCAATCATTTGTCAAACCTGAATAAAACACCTCTGTAGGACTGGTAATTAACATAATTACAAGGCTATTGATGATACTAGCTTGGTTGTTTAATATGGACATCAGAAATTTAAAAATAAAAGACTAATTTTATTTTAAAATGTGATCCTTAAAAACAGCAGACTTTTATTCAGAGCACATATCACTTAAAATATTTGAGATGGAAGAAACAGAGTGACTTACATAGAAATTTAGAAGGCAAACTTTATACCACACATAAAAAAGAATGATGCCAATATTAACATGTAAGTAACTTTTTTTTTATTTTAGGAAAATGTACCATCTGTGCCAAAAGTAAGTTTTCGGATTTACAGAAATTTTACAAAATGTCGAGAACTTTTACTACTACTCTAGATAAAAATAAAAGTGACCTGTGGACTTCACTTAGCCAGTACGATTGTGTGTCTTGCGGACATTTATTGACATTTGTCTTTGCTTAATTATCTCTGTTCTCTTTAGAAAAAAAAGCAATTTTTAGATTCTGCATTGTACAACAACAAAATAGTTCAGCATCACAATCCTAGTAAGTAATTGATGATGCACATTTTTATGTGCCCATGCCAGTCACTTTGGTTGTTAAATTGAGGACTGCATGAGCACATTCAAACCTAAGTCATTTGCTCTTCCTGAGCACTGCTTCCTTACAGGGACTGAGTGTGTTGATTGAGAGAGGAGTGGACCCAGTCCCTGATGATAAGGAAGAAGGTAAGAATGCAAAAACAAAAAATAACACAAAATGTGAGACATTTAGAAATTTATTGATACAAGAAAGATAGTAGCAACAATAAGAATAATTTTTTAATTTAAATTGAATTTATCGGTACATTCTAGGTAGACAGTACAGTTACATTCATTACTGGCATCTTGTACATTTACATGCCAGGTCTTGGTTCCCATTTTTCCCCATTGTCTCCACCCTCCCTTCAAGAATAATTTTAATAGGTACAGTGATAATGGTCAGTATTCAGGCCGGAGGACACACAAAATCTACACAAAGCAGATTGGTTTTGACCTAAATATCACATCACTCACAAAATTAGTATGAGATACGAGCAGAAAAGCTTGACGTGAACTTCAGCAATCATTCATAGACCATAGCTGATAGTCCGTTTGCTGAAAGTAGCTAGGTGTCATAAAAAGGAAACTTTTATTAGCTCACAAGTTAAGACATATCATTTTCATTAGACAAATGAAACAACGGAAAATAAGGCAAGTTATGTTCCATAACCATCTCCGTTACTTTCTTTCACTGGAACACACTACCTAACACCCACAGCTTTGTGGCAGAGGGGCACAGAAGAGGAGGAACATTTCATGGCATGATAGCAGCAAGCACATGGAGAGATTAAAGGAGGAGAGAGGAATATATATATATATTCTTGCAGGGGTAGGCCCCTAGTGATCCACATCCTCAGACCGGACTTTAAACCCCAAGTCACATCGACCTATAAACTCATCAGTGGACTAATTCACTGGCTAGTATTACCCTCCATGATCCAATTACCTACCCAAAGTTCCCCCTTCAAGTCCATGAAACTTTGGGGAGACATCTAGATACAAACCATAATATTCCACTCCTAGGCTCCAAAACACTCAGGTTCATTCCTTCTTACAAAATTTATGGGGCCCATGTCTACAAGTTGCAAAGTCTTAAGAATTTCAGCATTATTAAAAAGTCCAATCCAAAGTTTTCTCTAAGATTTAAGTCAACCCTTAACTGTGAGACCCCAGAAAAATGAAAAAAAAAAAAAAAGCACTGCTAACTTACAATGGATGAATATTCCCATTCCCAAAGTGAGAAATGGGGGCTAGAAGAATGGGACCAAAGCGAGAACAAAATCCAGCAGGACAAACGTTAAATCTATAATACATTCGACACACTCCAAAACTGTGGGCACACTTGACCTCCCAATGCCTTGGGGGGCCCTTTCCATATGGTGCTGTCCATGGTTGCAGCTCCCCTTGCCTCTTTATGGCTGGTTTCCTTCACTCCTTGGGTCTTTCCTAACATAGTTCATGTGTGCAGCTTTTCAAACATCCTTGACTCTCCATTGCACTTTTCAGTTCACTCTCACAGCTTCATGAACTGCCCATTGGGGCAACAGTGGCCGGCCTCCCAGGATTTCTTCTGAAATTAAACGGAAACCTTCCTGACCCCACAGCCGGGGCAGCAGCTGAGTGTTTTTGCATGGTGCTGGTGGTGACAGAGGCCTCAGGTGACAGAGTTTCTGGATGACTGGGGATGAGAATCCTATAGAATCAATTCTCTAAGTGACCCTTCTCCAACAGAATGTCCTGAGGATCTCTTCTCAAAGTAAGTACTC
>NW_022900936.1:19545753-19557992 GCF_012274545.1 Fukomys damarensis
GGGGGGGGGGGGGGGGGGGCGGCTTGAAGTTTCTCACTTTCCCTTTAGCCATTTTTTCTATTGTCCCATTCCAAAGTACATTCTTTTTAATGCTAATGTTTTCAGCACCCAAGGTCTCCTCTGCTCCATTTTTTCAGGCCCCACCTTTACCAGTTTCCTTTCTGGCCAAGCCCAAAACTTTTCAATCATTCAGCTGTAATTTTTGCTCTTCATTTTCAGGGGAAAACTGCTAAAAGCCACCAATAGTGCCAATGCCTGAGCATTGGGCTGATGCAAAATTTCCTCACAACGTTAAATAGTCCGCTGCCATTAAACTCAGTCCTCTGATGTGTCTCTTTCTGCCAGAGCATAATATGAGAAGTGTTGAGTTCAACCACCAATGAGTTAGTTTCTTCCCAACTCAAACCTCTTCAGCCTGATCTTTACCAGCCGTGCTACTATAAAAATTCTGGTCTTCTGAGCTCTGACCAAAATCACCCATCAGGCTTGGATTATACCATTTTAAGACTGGCATTTTTTAACCTTTCCATAATAATCCCAGAAACAAATTGTTATGAGTTCTGAACCACGGTGTCGGGTACAGTCATAGTAATGACCCTATTTCTGAAACTAACATCTTAGTTATTTTCTCATCCTTGAAGCACAATTGTCAACATCCAAATTTAGAGAAGGAAAGGTTTATTTTGTTTCACAGTTTGTAGAAGATTTAGTCCTCTGGGTCAAAAGTAGAGGGTGGCATGGCATAGGAGAAACTGTTCATGACATAGCAGCAGAAAGCAGAGAGAAACAGAGAGACAGAGACAGAAAAACAGAGACAGAGAGAGATCAAGTGAAGAAGAAGAAGGAGCTGTAGCCTTTTAGGCCACACCCACAGTGACCCACATCCCCCTACCAGGCACCACATTTAGCTATAAAATTTTCGATGCAGTAATCCACTCATGATTTTATCATACTCTTGAGATCTAGTCACCTCCACCTCCCATAAGCCCCACCTGTAAGCACACGAGGCTTGAAGGGGCCATCTAGATATAAACCATAATGATAACCAAGCTCAGAAATTTTGTCAATAGAAAGATTTAAACATGTGTTCTCTTTTTAAACTTCTATCCTAAATGTACAAATTTATGAAGTACTGTTGTATGATAGACAAGTAATATGTGTGTATGTGTGTGCAATAATTAATCAGTAGTAACCCTTTCTCTTTAAACATTTGTTTTAATTTTTTACTTAATATGAAACAGTTGCACATATTTTAGGGTACCATGTGATATTTGAAAATGTGTAAATTATGCACTGATCAAGTCACAATAATTAATATCACTGTGTCTTTATTGTTACTATTTTTCTGGAGTCTTTGAGTGTTTTTCCTCTATTTATAAAGCCATGATAAGTTACTATGAATTACACCCCTCCATGCACAATTCTGTGGAATCTAGAACTTATGATTTCTCCCTTATTGCATGTCAGTGTCTGCTATCCAGCTTCTCTCTCTCCTTTACCTCCCTGCAGGTCTGTCCTAGCCTTTAGTAAACAAATAAACATATATAATATATGACATAATATATAGCATATTATAATATATCATGTATAAATTTACATAATATAATATATGTATTAATATGTAATATTAATATAATATAATAGTATTTAATATGTAATATTTATAATATGCAATTAGACAGAATGTAAAATAGTGAAAGGAGAATTTTTTTAATACAACTTGGAGCTCCGATATTATATGTCTATGTATAGATTTTTTATTAGGGATATTTGGATTCCTATATGACTGACTTATCTGCATGTTAAATTATTTTCCTCTGCTTGAGAAGTTTTCTGTCATTTATTTTTGAACAGTTTTTTATGTTATTTGTACTTTCTCCTGCTTTTTTATGGGCTCCTATCAGTCTTACATTATTCACCCTTGAGTCGTCTAGGAGCTGATGGATTGATTTCTCGTGGTCACTTACTATTTTTAAGAGATCTCTCTTTTCATGGTCACTGACCACCATCCTTTCTTCTGAATCTGATATTCTGTCTTCAGGTTGTCTCAGCCTTCTGTCTATACATTCAACAGATTTTTAATCACCTGGATATCTGCTTGAATCTGTTTAATGGATTCCATTTCTTTTCTATGTTGGGCATTTATAGTTTCCATTTATATTTCTCTTCTATACTGGGCATTCATGGCTTCTGTCATGTTTCTGAATTCATCCATTTTATTTTTATCTGTTTCTCTTCTAAAGTCTCTAATCATGTCTTTCATTCTGCTCACAATCTGCATACTTATCTGGGAAATTATTTCTGTTTTGAATTTTTCTAAAGCCCAATTCATCTGTTTTGTTACTTCTTGTGTTATCAGTTCTGGGTGTTCAGGTGCTTGATTATCAGACTTTTCCACCTCATTTACTACAGAATTTGCCTTTGGTGAGCTGGAAGCCTGTGTTTGTGTCTTGCTTAAATGTCTTCTCATTTCTGCTCTTTTTTTGGTACTGTACTTTAATTCCTGCTGTGGTACTTTGATTTTCCAGATATAGCCAGTCTTTGGGTTTTCAGTCTCTAATGACTTTGAGACAATCTCATATTCATTATACTATGAAGGACAATTGGTTATATCAATCAGAACACCATAGCCCAAGTGATACAATCAGCAACACAATAGTATCAAGCACAACTTAGAAAATGACAATGTGTGGTAGTTATTAATCTATTACCTTCAACCGTCTGAATTAAATCAAAATTGTGGATCAGCCCAAAATATGTTTATAGTGAATAAACTCTTCAATATAATAATTTTACCTTCAGAATGGGGATTTAGAAGGAGTTGGAAGAGAGGCATAGGTAAGTAGAAGGATAGAGAAAGGTCAGAGTGAGAACAGAGGACAGAGGACAGGGGAAGATCACACGAACTCTTGGACACTGTTGAAGACAAGAGGAAAAGACAGAATGAAAGAGCAAGGACAAGAATAGAACAACCTAACAGCAATTTTAAAGGTAGAACCTCTATTCAATTTCCACTAAAACTAATGACAATAGGGTTGGGGATTTCACTCAGTGGCTCTGCCAACTGCCATTGCAAGTGCAAGGTCCCAAGTTTGATCCCTGGGACAACAAAAACAACAACAACAAGAAAAAAAAAAAACTAATGAGAATCAAGAGAAGGAACAAGAGAGGAAAAAAAAAGGAGAAATCTGAATTATAGCAAGTATAGGTACAAAAAGGGAGATGAGGAACAATGTGGGGGGGGGAGAAAGAAGAAAGAAAAAAAGAAAAAAATAAATAAGCAGGAAAAGAGTAAAACATGAAAATTAAAACTAAGAGAAAGAATAATTTTAAAAATAAAAATGAAAAATGAAAGGCCTCCTTCAGGGTATGTCTCTGCTGTCACAATAGATAATGTGGGCAGCAGTGTACAGGTCTAATTCTCTTAGTCTCAGCAAACCAGCAGCAGGCCATTGAGATTCAGATGATTTCTGGCTGCCCCAAGTTGAGCTCCCTGTTCTTCTGTGGTGTTGAACTCTGCAAGATTCTACTCCATGTTCCGTCTGCCTTTCCCTGACAATAGTCCAGGTTCTGATGGGAGGTCATGATCACTCCCTCTTACCAATTATAGTGGTCTTTCTTGTAGAGATTCTCTTATTTTTCCAATGGGCTTCAATTTTCAAGGAGCCTAAGAAAGGCTCCCTTCTGTTGTTCAGTTCTGCTCTGTCTTCTGGAGGTCAGAACAATATCTTTATGACCCCACCCACCCGTGCCTCTGTGGTGTGGATCCGGGTCCTGGCACAGCCAGGAGGCCAGAGGTGGTGGGGGTGGGGATCTTCTGTGGTGTTGCAGGTGCAGGTAGCTCCACTTCTGCTTCTAGGAGGCCTTGGGGGCATGGGTGTGGCGTAGCAGCTCAGCTCCTAGTGTCTCAGCTTCTCACTGGGTCTGCTCGTGGAGGCTGCTTGTGTCTTCAAAGTTATCTATTTCTTAGAGAAGGTCCACTTGAGCTTCTTCCTTACGTTACTTTGTAAAGTCTTCTGATGTATCTTATGAATTTTCTAATAGTTTTGTCAGAATGCTGATATTTATTTACTGTTTCTCTTTTAGCTGGTTTTTAAATCTTTCATTCATTCCCTTTCATGTGTCTGCATACTTTGATTTCAGTGTTTTATGTTAGCAATTCTCTAAAATTGTCTAGAGAATTTGGCTTATTCTTCATATTGCAGAGTAAGAGTGCTTCTAAAGTGACTGGAAGTTTTATGTAGGTTGATTTTTATTTTAATGGAAGATGATAGAGCCATAACCTTACATCAAAAATCAAAAAGAAATACGTATAAATTTTCCTCTTCAACTTATAAATTTTATGAAAGATGGATTCTTCAATCACTTTGTTTTATTTTATATTATATTATGTACAAAAAGACAAACACAGAGCTTTCATACTGAGCTATAACATCAATCCTTAATTTTAAAAAATTGATCGATTTTCTATAAAATGGAATATTACTCAGCCATAAAGAGCAAGAGAATAGATTCATTCATAGGAAAATGGATACATATTGAAGATATACTCCTAAGTGAAATAAATAAGTCCCACATGTGTAAATACCAAATAGTTTCCCTGGTGTGAATATTCTGCAACAATGCATAAGATTCTAATAAGATTACTGACATTTAGAAATGGGAGGAAAGGAGCTAAAGGTGTAGGGAAGGTGTGATACGTAGGGGAAGAACAAAAAGGGAAAAGAAAAAAATGTGAGAGAATGAAAAGATGAAAATAAAGTGTTTGTAGATGGGGAGGGGAGGAGGGGGTGAAGGGAGGGCAGAGGTAAGGGGAAAAAATGAGAATCAAGACTTGCCATGTAAAGGTACATGATCCCAACAATGAATGTAACTGTACTGTATCCCTAAATGTACCAATAAACTCAATAAAAAAAAAAATTGAAACAGTATCTCACTAAGTCACTAAGTTTCCCAGTCTGGGGTCAATTGTGTGATCCACCTGCATTTGCCTTCCAAGATTGTTGAGAATACGGTCAAGAGCATGCAATCATAACTCCCCAGTAAGATTTTTATTCTGGCTGTCATTCTCAGAAAATACCTAAGTTTGAGTTTTCACCTCTATTCTGAAAATAGACTTTAAAATTGCTTCCATGAATACAGACAATATAATTAATTACCTTCAAATGTCTTGAAAAAACTTCACTGTCTGTCATGTTGTGGTGGGGAACATCTATGGTATCTGAGGTTTTTGGGTCTACGTTCTCTTCATGAAGATGTATTTTGGTTTCTGCTGCTAGCTTTGCAGATACCTAACAGTTTGAGAGGTACCTGGTTTATAGACTCCTGAACCATGGTGTGAGTCACTTTTACTCAATAATTTGGTCTTGGTTTAGAGATTCTGGTGAAAGAAGCAGTTCTTGCATACCTTAAAGTGTACTGGATGGGATATTCTGTTCAGAGCTCAGAAGATCAGAATACTGATAGAGACTCTACCAGTAAAGATCAGGATCAGGCAGTTTCTGCTGGGGAGAGTACTACATTGGCAGAAACTTTGCCTGCATTTTGCTCGTGTCCTAAGACTTTGTGTGAGACTGAGATTAAAGGGGCAGAGACTAATTAATTGAAGAAGAAATTTCAAAACACTAAAATGTTGAGACAGTGGCCTAGTTAGTTTTGGGAGATTTTAGCCAGATCTATATTAAGACTGCAGAGGAAAGAGAGAAGCTGAATGATTTAAAACTTTTTAAAATTTAAAAATTTTTTAGTTTGGCCAAAAAAGAAACGCCCAAAAAGCTGCGCACTGCAAAGATAGAGCAGAGGAGGACTTGTTTGCTGAGAAGAAATAGAACAGTGGAAAAGTTGTCCTGAGGACAGCACAAGAAACAACCGAATGCCAGGCTTTGCAGCCTCAAAGTTGTATAAATGAAAAATGAATGCAGATTGGTGCAACCACTATGGAAATCAAAATGGAAATACCCCAAAGAGCTGGTATTAGAGGTTCCATTGACCCAGTCAACCCTCTGCTGGGTATTTTTCCAAAAGAATTAAAAGAATTATATCACAGTGATATATACACACCTATGTTTATAGTTGCAGTTTGTCATAGCTAAAACTTGGAAACTGTCCATTTGCCCATCAGTTGGAAACTGGATAAAGAAGATGTGGTTTTTATATAAAATGGAATACTACTCAGCCATAAAAATGAGAAATTAGAGTCATTCATAGGAAAATGGATACATATTGAGGATATAATCCTAACTGAAATAAATAACTCACATATGTATAAATATTGAATAGTTTCTCTGGTGTGGAAAGCTACAATGGTACATCCTGATGTATAACTGACAATGTGAAATAGGAAGAAAAGGGCTAAAGGAATAGGAGAAGTGGGAGGTGTATGGGAAAGGTAATAAGGGAAAAGAAAAAAAATGAGACAATGAAAAAATGGAAATAAAGTGTTTGTAAATAGGGAAGGGAGGAGGGGATAAAAGGGAAAAAATGAGAACCAAGACCTGTCACGTAAAGGTACAAGATCCCAGTGATGAACGTAACTGTACTGTATACCTAAATATACCAATAAACTCAATGAGAAAAAAAAAAACAACATTACTTTTAGAAGAAAACCCCACAGCACCATATTTCAGAATGACAGTAGCCTACAAAATTTGTTTCTTGGGATTGAGTTTAGCATGCTCAGTGATCCAGACACTCAACCTCTATCACCAAGAGAGGCATCGTCCATGTGGTGCTAGTTATAGATGAATGAAGAGTTCAATGGCTCAGTTTAAGAAGGCTGCACCCCAGATTTTAAAAGAAGGTTTAGGAGACCAGATAGGATAGCCCTGAGAGGGCAGATTTTAAAGCTGTGAGTATAAAGCCAAGTGTGCAGTGGAGACACCAGAAGTTTGGAGAAGACAGGAACATGGATTGTCTCAGGAAAGCAGGAAAGAATGAGCAAGGCTGGCCCGAGAGAGACACTGGGGAGCTACAGTCATTTGCAGGGCCATGGGCGAAGGACCACTCAAGGCCTTTGTAGTTCACATCTTGCCACAGACTACCTCAGATGCTAGACCTGGAAGTACAGGACATAATGTTTTCCCTGCTTGATTTTGGACTTGCTTTGGTCCCACTCCTTTCTCTCCCCATACTTGGTTTGGGAATGCTTATCTTGTGATGTTATATGTTGGAAGTGTTCAACTATCTTTTCATTTGTGCAGGGGCTCACAGTGAAGAGTTGGCCTTAAATCTCAGGAGACAGTTTAAATTTAGACATTTCAACAATACTAAAACTGTTTGACCTTTGGCAAGTCTTGGAGATGGACTAAACGTATTTTCCATAAGGGGATGTGCATGAGTCTTTGGAAGTCCAGAAGCAGAATATTATGGTATGTGCCTAGATGCCCCCCTCCAAGGTCTCATGCAGTTATAGGTAGGGTTTTAATGGATTTATTTTCAGCCTTTAGGGTTCATCCATGCTTTTGAATTACAATCTATTCTCTATCCCTCCTATTTTTTTTTTTTGTTTGTTTTTTTGAGACAGGGTCTCACTATGTCATTGAGACTGATCTGGAACTCAATGTAGCCCAGGATGGTCTTGAACTCACAGCGATCCTCCTGCCTCAGCCTCCTGAGTGTTGGGATTACAGGTTTGTGCCACCATGCCCACTCCTATTCCTCCTATTTTGATAGCAATATTTGCCCTAAGTTATTGTATGTTGGAAGTATTCAACCTTTTTTTTTTATTATTTACAGAGGATCACATATAAGGTTATGGTTCTCAAAGAAAACTTTCAACAATGCTGGAAATGCTAATAATTTGATGACTCTCAGAGATGCAGTGTATGTACTTTAATTAGTTGGACATAAACCTTTTGGGGGCAAGGGACAAAATGTCACACTTTAAATTTAAAATGTTCACAATAAGTCTTGTGTTAGGTGATTGATTCATGTGTCTTTTATGGAGTCTATACTCAAAAGTGGAATCAGCCCATTAATGAGTTCATTTTCTGTTAGCATGGGGCTTGCTGGAGTGCTAGGCCCCTAGAAGCATATACTACAATCTTGTCTCAGGCTCCTTCTTTCTCGTTTGTTGGTGTTGTTGTTGTTTGGGGATTTTTTTCCATAAGTTGAGAAGCTGTTTTCTACCATATCTTCCCATCATGATATTTTTCCCTTGGAACCAGTCAATCATCAAATCAATTGCCAAAAATTGTGAACCAAAATACATATCTCTATCTTTACATTTCAGCTATTATCTATTTTGTCTCAACTTTGAAAGAAGCGACAATGACAAAGTCTTCTGAAGACATGGCTGGGTCCACTCATAACAAGTTTAAAGGTGGAAACATTAAAACTTACTTGAAACATCTGGATTTGAGAAGAGATCTCCAAGGTGACCTACTAGTTCAGGGCTCATTTGAACCTAATATCGGGAGGCTTCAGCCATCATGGACCATGGGTACAAGGTTACAGCTTGACCTGGCAGCAGAGTTTGGCATTATTCATATGCAGCTGTCTTTTCAGTAATGAAGAAGGCAAGGTTTGTGGAGCTAAGGAGGCTTCCATCTAGATTTGAAAGAAAGGACGGGAAGGCCAGGCATGACACCCCTGAGAAGATGAGGTGTAAGCTGTAAAAGTGACATGAAAGGTCAAATAAAGAATCAAGAAATTTGGAGATTCCAGAAACGTAGATTATCTGATGAGAAAAACCACAAACAATAAATGGCTGAGAGACAAGAAATGTCGGCTCAAAAACGATGCTAATAAGGGCAAAGCTGTTCACATCCTATGGAATTTGCACATGGCCTTAATTTGCCCCATATTCTAGTCCTAGAACTATGTGATTTAGCGTTTGCCCTGCTGTGCTTTCTTTTTCCTTTGATTAGATTCTATTCATCCTTTTTGAAATGGGAATCTTTACCCTGTACCACTTTGTATTGAGAATATTTAAATTTCTTCTCTTTTTTTTATTGTTGTTGTGGTTTGTTTGTTTGTTTTTGTTACCAGGGATTGAATTTGGGATCTTGCAATTGTGAGGCAGGTGGCAGCAACACTGAGCTAAATCCCCAGCCCTCTTTTTGATTTCTGCATGGCCTCAGAGATGTAAGTGTTCATGGAGTCTCATAGAAATCTTTGGATGTGGGGCTGGGGATTTAGCTCAGCGGTTCGGTGGCCTGCCTTGCAAACACAAGGACCCAAGTTCAATCCCTGGTATAAAAAAAAAAAAAATAAATAAATAAATAAAATAAAATAAAGAAATCTTTGGATGTGGACTTTTTAACAATGTCAGAACTCTCAAGATTTTTTGCAAATCACAGAGATGAGCGAAATGTGTTTTATGTAATAAAATGGTCATGAACTTTGGGGGCCATGGAAGAAAAGATATAAAAATGTTTCCTTCAATAGGAAGAAAAGGGGCCAACGGAAGGGGAAATGGGATGAGAAGAAGAATGGAAAGAAGGGAATGGAATTAATATGAGAAAATGAAAAAAAATGTGATAAAAGTCTTTGTAGACAGGAAAGGATAGAGGGGTTGAAGGGAGAGCAGGAGGAGGGGTAAAAATAACAACCAACATGAATTATGTAAAGGTGCAAATTTCCAAGGATGAATGTCCTTATACTGCATACCTTAAATGTACCAATAAAAATAATTAAATACTTAAAATTAAAGGCACACTGATAAAATTATTCAAACAAAAAAATATTTCCCCTGAAACTCATATGTTCAGAGATGGTATTTTTCATAGGTGATTGGATCATATGGAAAATATGCTTATCAATGGATTAAGTGATTGATGAGTTCCTGGCTGAGTTTGTTATTAGAAATTGGGCCTAGTTATAGGAAAATCACGAAGGACATGATCTGGTACAGTGTGTTCTTGTCCCCAGCTCCTCCCTTCACAATATTATTTCTGGTTGTCATGGATTGAGAAGCTATTTTCTTCCTACATGAAATTTTATCATTGCCTTTCTGCTTTGGAGCCAGACAACAATGGACTGAACACACTGGAAACTGCATTTCAAAATAAACTTCTCTTTTATGCTGTGCTGTCAAACGTTTTGTCCCAGTCAAAGCAAAGTAATTAATACACTTTCTTAGAATAATGTAGAATGTTAGGAGTTCAGCTAAATCATGAAGAGTGTTACAAGGTTTGCAAATTTAAAATGCAACATTTTCTGATCCCATCTATCCTGTTAACTCAGTCATTAAAGGCTTAATTTATAAAGTAGAATTTAAGGAGGTAATTAAGTGACAGATTAGACCTAAAAATTAGAAATATGGAAAGATTGTTTTAAAACATTGATAAAGTAGGTCCTGAGGACAGAAAGACCATATTTACTCTTAAGGAACACTATAATAGTTGATCATGAGATACATGATAAATTTACACCAAAAACTTACACAGGCATCGCAATATATAATGATAAGCAGTTTATTTTAGAATTTATATTTAGTGCCATTAGAATGCTTTGTGACATAATAAGCTCAATGATTGTAAAATATTTTAACTTTATAAATATTAATAGTATCTATATATGAGAGGAGTGAAGTTTCATTGGCAGGACACAATGAAAATGCAATTTTAGTTTTAAACAACATATTTAAAAAATTAGTACATTTTTAGATATATATTATGATCACATTCATCATTGGGAATTTGTACCTGTACATGATTTATTTTAGTTCTTGTTTTTTCCCCATTTTTCTTCCCTCTCTTCCTCCCGCCCACTCCTCCCTATTCACAAAAAACTTGTTTACAATTTTTCCTTTTTTTCTCATATTTTTAAAAGAAAGGAGGAAAAAAGAACAGCATTTGTTTTGAATGGGAGCAAAATTTTGCAATAAAGAAAAATTGTTCAAAACTGTACATTGTTATGAAATAGAATCTACAAAAATTGCTGTTCATTGCTATGATGGCTGATTCCTTGCATTGATTTGACTGGGCTAAAGGGATGCTGTAGTATTATTATTATTTTTTTTAAGACAGTTGAGTAATCTATTTATTTTTTTTAATTGAGTTTATTGGTACAATCTAGGTATACAATACAGTTACATTCATCATTGGGATTCTGTACATTTACATAATAAGTCTTGATTCTCATTTTTTCCCCTTGTCCCTGCCCTCCCTTCACCCCCTCCTCCTCTCCCCATTTACAAACACTTTGTTTCTATTTTTTCAATCTCTCATATTTTTTCCTCTCCCTTATTACCTTTCCCCCACCCTTCCCACTTGCCCTACACCTTTAGCCCTTGCTTCCTATTTAACATTATTAATTATCTCATTAGGATCCTGTGTACTATTATAGTTTTTCACACCAAAGAAACTATTTGGTATTTCGATTAAAGAAATCTCTGTATGAACATTAAAAATAGGGAATCCTAAAATAAAACTAAAAAGGAAAGTAAAAGAGAAAAGGCAATGATGTAACATTAAAATAATCCTTAATTCTGGAGATGAAAATGGTCCCCGAACATATTTAAATTGATTCTTGCTCTTATAGTCTTATCTTATTATTTTTTTCATTATTTAGAGAATACTTTATTAGTTTCTGTATAGATTGAAAGTGAAAAGATAGAAAACAATTCTCCATGTGACAGGAGCCCAGAAAAAAACAGGGGTAGCAATTGTATTTGCAGACAAAGTAAATTTCAAACCAAAACTGATCCTAGTATTATTGATGTAGGATGGTACTGTATCATACCTCTATGAATGTAAAATATCTTGTAACTGCTTTGATACATAGTAGGGACTGTGCTTTATCAGAGCTACATTTAATGATATTACTCTAGAATGTTCTCTTTCCAGATGATGATTAAGATGCTAATAAAAAAAATGGTGCCAGTTACCACAACAGCAGCAGAACTTTGCTGTTTTCTGGATATTATTCTTTTCTTTGTTTTTTTTGTGTGTGTTTGTTTGTTTTGTTTTGTTTTTCTTTTTGGTACCGGGGATCGAACTCGGGTCCTTGTGCTTGTAAGGCAGGCCACCGAACCGCTAAGCTAAATCCCCAGCCCCTGTTTTGTTTTTAATGAAATGTGCTGAATGTCTATAATTTTGTTCAGATGACTGCAGAACCTGGAAAAGCTGTTACTGCTATCGATGTATAACATATTATTATTATTAGTCTTTATATATATACACATATATATGTATATATATGTACATATATGTGTATATATATGTACATATATGTATATGTATACATATGTATATATGCATATTTGTACATGTATGTATATGTATACATGTGTGTAT
>NW_022900936.1:19558024-19575882 GCF_012274545.1 Fukomys damarensis
TATATATATATATAAATTGAATTTTGGGAAACTTTAATGGTGCTGCTAACTTTGGAAAAACTCATCCCAATTACTGTGTTGAGTTGGCATTGTACAGAAATGGACAGCCATATTGGTCTAGAAATGTTCATTTATTTTTTTTTTCATGTGTACAGGGGTAACACAGCGTACTAAACATGTAAGGTCATATCTACGTGGGACGCCATATTATTGACAAATCATTGTTTAAGGGTTTGTCTGCAAAGACATTTCCACAGGTATTAATATTTGAATTGGTAAACTGAGTAAAGAACACCTTCTCTAACTAAAGTGGCAGGTGTCATCCTATCTCTTGAGGGTTCAAATCAAATAAAACGTAGAAGGCAGAGTTCTTTTGTCAGAGTTGGGATATCCATATTCTTCTGCTCTTAGAAAGTAGAGCTCCCAGTACATGGACCTTTGGACTCACACTAGGATTATGGCACTGACTGCCTTGATTCACAGTCTTCAAGGTTTGAAGTGGAATCAAATCACTGGCTTTTCTAGCATTTCTCAGCTTTGGCAATCATATGAGGCAATCTTTCATAGTAATTCTCTTTTTTAATACTAGTATATGTATATACTAATATTTTGGTCTGTCTGGAGCATCAGAGCTAATAACTGTTGTTGGCTATGAGAAATAAAAGAGAAGAAGGCATTAAGATTAAGTTTCTGCTTTCTTCAGGATGGACAGCAGGGAGTATACAAAGATGTAAGAAAAGGCAATAGAATTTTCCGCAGTGCTTAAAGACTTCACCACCCAAGGGTGAGAAGGAGCAAAGGATCAGTTACAAAGTTAAAAATAGAAAAAAATCTGAAGAATACACATTTGACTAGCTAGAGCAAATAGCCTCAATTTTGTACATCTAAATGATGAAACTTGAATTCATTTTGCCTCATACATTTTCTATTTCCTTAGTATTTTTATATCAATAATAAAAATATAAATTGTAATGAAGGAAATGCAGTAACACAGGAAAAAATAATTACTTGAACACTACTTTCTACATGCACATAAGGCAAATATGGACACTATATATATTATACTCTTATTCATGCACTAGTGAAAGGCCTATTTAGTTATTTTCTAATGACCTACTTTTATTAACTAACCAGCTCTGATGAGAACATTGATGTTGTGGTCTTAGTTTGAATGCGAAAATTCTTTGCAGTTAGTTGCAACATCATTTGAATTATCATGTCAATTGTTCACAATTGTGACAAAAAATAACCTTATTAATGAGCAGGGAGGGACATTGGGTTTTTTCTCTGAAGAACAAGAAGTGATATTTCCCCTTGTGTTGAAAGAAATAAATATTACAATATATCAGTTTAAAATAAGAAAACAAAAAGTAATTGTTTTAATGTTTGCAGCAATTAAATGGAAAAGAATAATCCCACCAATGATATACACAGGTGAATAAAAATATAAACATCTTTAACATCAAAATTTTCAACCCTTAATTTTACAATTAACCAGCCACCTCTTCCCATAAGATCCAAGGTGGTCATTTAAGAACGTAATGAAGAATGACCACATGATATTTTCATTAGTTTTGTGTATTGATTCCTCCATTTAATATAGAACATGACTTGTTTTTCTTTTACAATGTAAAAGCTACATGTTAAAGACCCCAAAATAGCCTCAGTTTAACTTCATCTATCTCAAACCACACTTGAAATGTAGATCTAATTCTAAAGCAGAAAAACAATAATATATCCTATGTATATCTGTCACCAAAAATATCTTAGGAAAATGTGAAAGTATACTGTGTGTATTCAGAATATAACCCCCCAAAAGTATTCATCTCAGAATACTGGGGCAATAGATGATATATTACACAGAACCTGATTTTTTTTTCTCATTGAGTTTATTTGTACTTTTTAGGTATACAGTGCAGTTGTACTTATCTTTGGGATCTTGTACCTTTACATGACAGGTCTTGGTTCTCATTTTTTCCCATATCCCTGCCCTCCATTCACCCGCTCCTCCCTTCCCTATTTACAAAATCTTTATTTTCATTTTCTCATATTTTTTTTCTTTTACCTTATTTTCTTTCCCCTACCCTTCCCACTTCCCCTATACCTTTAGCCCTTTTCTTCCTATTTCACATTGTCAATTATACCATTAGGATCTTATTTACAATTAGTTTTTCACACCAGAGAAACTATTTGGTATTTACACATGTGTGACTTATTTATTTCACTTAAGAGTATGACCTCAATATGCATCCATTTTCCTATGAATGACTCTAATTTCTTATTCTTTATGGCTGAGTAATATTCCATTTTATAAAGAAAACACATCTTTGTTGTATTAATGCAGTGATATAAGAAAGAAAAAGAAATTTCTCTTAAATTTTAACATCAGATTTATTCCTATAAACTAACAGAAAAACCAGTATGGTAAGTTTTGTTCGTTCTCCTTTGTTCTATCTCCTTTTCCTATAAGTATAATTGAATGAATTATTGATTTGTTGTTTTCTCGGAGTGTAGATAATTTCTAGGGCTGGAGTTATGACATCAGGATCATGAAATATCAGAAAAATATATTCACATTTTATGGAGAAACTGTCTTATCAAATATCTGCTTTTATTTGATCCTGGAACTTGTATGAATCAATTTTGATGTTACCCCAAAATTCCTATGAGCTTAGGAGAAACTCCTGAGTAAATTGATCATAAGACACTGTTTTATTCAAAACCAGACAGTTATCAAGAGCTACATAGTGAATGTCAGATAAGAACAGAGCTAAAGTAGGCTTTTATATTATTAGATTAAGCTCTTGTTCCCAAAGGAAACATAGTTCTAAAGAATGTTTCCTTCTTTTTTGCCCTGGTAGCAATAACCAAAAAGTCTCCATTACTGAGTGTGTGTTTAATGTTCTATTTCTTCTGTAAATGTAATTCCTCACATCCTGAGTTTCACTAGTCCAAAGCTGTCTCACTGTTTTAGTTATCCAATATGCTAGAGAATTAACAGAATACAATTTATTGTCCTCAAGTCATTGCTTTATTTACTCTCATTTGAATCATCTTTAATTTTCTTCACAGTCCATTTCATTTTGAGTCTCATCTTCTCCATGTTCACTATTATTTCTTAGTGACATATGCCAGTGAGCTCCATTCTGATACAAATTATGGTATTACCAATATTATGTGACAAAGGAGACAACTCAAATTCTCTATTAATATGTTATAGAACTTTTTTCTATGACATGAAAATTGTATCTTAACTTGTCAAACTTTTTGATGTCCTCTGTTTTCACCTTTTCAGTTTATACATAAACATGGGGAAATGTAGAGGTCTTTTTATTGTTTCAGTCCTTTCCATAGTCTTTTCCCATACAGTTCACATAAAATTCAAAGGACTTTCACATTTACACCCCAACCCCACAAAATGTGTACATCCTATCCCTGCTTTAAATTTTTCACTGAGAATTTTTTAGTTGTTCCCACATAAATGCTCATTTTAATTTAATCCTTATTAAGTCATTTGTTATTTATAAAATTAAGTAATTTTGAGATGTTATATTTTATTCATAATAAAAGTATATCCTTATGGTATATACAGGACTTTATCTTTCTTGAGCACCTATGTCCAAGACTTTAATTTATTAATGGATTTCTGCCATAGCTGCTTATTTTGGTTTTCTCCTTTCACTCCATGCTTTAGTCAGCTTTCCCATTGTTGACAGCCACAACTTAAAGAAGAGGTTTATTTTAGGTTAGCTCCTGCTCTCAGAAGATTTCAATCCATTATTGGCTGGCTTCATGGAAGAAACTTCATGGTGGAGCAAAGAAATTTAGTTTATGGTAACTTGGAACAGAGCAGAGGAACAGTGACAGAGAGAAAAGGGTCAGGGATCAAAAACAGATTAAGGCCACAACTCCAAGGCACCGAGAGACACTCAGAAATGTATCCCACCAATTCCCTGTGTAAATCTCAAAGTCAATCAAATTGACCATGTAACCACCACATGTCACAGCTTGTCGACTTCAAAACCAAATACATTTCCCAAAACCATATTTAATCTCCCCCCAAAAGGACAGTAACAAATTCATAATTCTCTTAACATAATATTACACATTCAAGTCAGAATCTCTTCTGAGACTTAGAGAAAAATTTATCCTGTATAAAAATCAAAAGCATGTTACATAATCCTAAAATACAGAGGCGGAGGATAAATGTTCTTATGCCAAAAGAAAGGGATAGGAAGATAGAGAAAAAACAAGAGCAAACAAGACTAAAGCCCATCAGGGAAAATGCTGATCCTTGTAGAGTTGTCTAGTATCTAGGGCACTATAGGAGGTAGTACAAAGAGCTTTGGTATGCCCTCACTATGGCCTTGATGGTTGTAGAACACAAGTCTTCTCTTTTGCTAGTTGCTCTCTGACTACACCTCTCAACCGATGTTCCGCATTCCTGGTGTTTTTAACTTCAGAGGATGTTCACAGCAACTTTGAATTCATCCCCACAACCGAACTTCCTGCTCTCTCACAATCTCCTTTTATGGTACACAACAGCTTGATGTAAAATCTGGATGGAAAAGTTTCTGACCCCACAATTCTTGCATTCGCTATGATGGTAAACCTGTATCATGAAGACAATGCCAAAGTCAGCTCCTAGCTCAAGCAATAGCTGGGGCCCTTTGGACCTGGGCTTCAGTGGTATCTGAGCACCTGGAAGGCTAAACACAATAAAATGAATCACGGGATATTATTTCAGTAGTTATAACATCTCAAACAAAATTTCTAGGGCTTTCACTTCAAATAAAAGCTTTGCACTTTTGCTTTCTTAAACTTGCATTAGGTAGGGACTTGCTGACTTTTTGTTTGTTTGTTTGTTTTGTTTTGTTTTGAGACAGGTCTCACTATGTAGTTGAGACTGACTTGGAACTCACTATGTAGCCCAGGCTGGTCTCGAACTCATAGTGATACTCCTGCCTCAGCCACTAGGGTACTGGTATTATAGGCATGTGCCACCACACCAGGTTTAGGATTTGATGATTTTTGAAATGCACTCAAAGCATCTTTCTTGTTAACTTGATGAAAAGTACAGTAAAATTTTGGTTAGCTAGCCTGCTTCATTCCAGAAACAAGCTTGTAAGGTGGAACACTTGTATATAGAAGCAGATTTCCCCACAAGAAATAATGAAAACCCAGATGATTCATTCCACAACCCAAAAATATTTATATGCAATGATTACAATGCTCTAGTACAATACAATATAATAAATAAAACATAAAAAAGAAAGAAAAATAAACAAATTAACCTGAAAATACCTTTGAAAATCCTCATGGCTGGCATGAGGGAGATGAGAGGAGAGAGTTGCTGTACGGAATAATTTTCACTATCATTCACAGAATCACTGAAATCTATTGGCTTGATGATGAAATCTTTTTAATTCATACATCATTAACAAGGAAACTACCCAGTGATATTTGTTTTGGCATCCTTTTGAAGATTTCATGGAAATGTGGCACCTCATTGTCTATAAAAAAATTCAGCTCTTGCACTGCTACAGCCTTATTCGGGCAGTGATTTTCTTCCAAATTTTGCCCTGTCACACTTTTTACTCACCTTCCTTATCTCATTTGAAGTAACTCATTCCTCCGTCTTTTTCTCTTACTCCTCTGCAGACAAGGTCTCCTCTATTAACCTCTTTCTGTTGGGGAATTAGCATTCACAGTCCCTCGTGCAGGGGAGGGGGTCAATGACTCTGCTGTGATCATGTGACATTCAGCATCATATACCATTCATATTGCAAAACACAGGGGGTTTATCAAGTTAAATTCATTAGAAATGTTTGCTCATTTTGTGGAAACCTCACAGAGCAATTTACTTACAATCCAAGGTGTTATGGCACTTGGTTTCCTTTGAAAGGCGTTAATCTCTTGAGCAGCCACATTTGGACAACCAGGCCATGTGGTCATCACCCACCCACATAAAGCTAGAAGTGTGCTCCACCAATCCCTGGGGCATTTCCCCCAGTCAGTCAGTGTAACGACTGTACTCCCTATTTTTTCTAGCCAGTGGATACACAATCCATGCACTTTAAAAAATATACATCCCAAGTTCAATCCCAAGTTCAATCAATTCATATATATATATATATATATATATATGCATCTCTCTGGCCTAGAAACTAAGAGAAACATATTTTGGTGTGGAGAATACAGAGAACTACATCAGATGCTGCTGCTGAACTAATAAACAATTGATGGATTTACAGCCTTGACATTTGATAAAATTAAGGTAGTTTGAGGTTTTTAATAAGAGAAGTTGAAGGGAAATGGTATAAAATGTAATCAACTAAGAAAAGAAGAGGATAAAAAGAAGGGAGGAAACTGAAGTATGATGTGTGGCAGCTACAACAGTTTATATCAAAGGATAGAATTAGAGAGAGCAATAAACAATTATGTGATTTATCCACAGAAATGCCAGCATCTCTGCCTTTAAATATTGCCTTGTGTGCAAACTACTCATATATTAAATGAGACACAAGAATTATGGTAGAAATCCATCACTGTGGAACTGGCTAAAGACACACAAAAATTTGAATACCAATGTGCTTCTTCTCATAAGACGGAGTATTGAATTCAGAGCACACAAGGTATAGGACCCCTGCTATATATCCCAAATGCTTAACTGAGACGGAAAATGGACACATCCTGCATGAGGTGCCCCTTAGTGGAATCGGTCTTAACTGTGTCAACTGAATCGGCTTGGGAGGCACCTAGGGGACTAGCACAGCACACCTGTAGGTGTATCTGGGTGGGTCGTGGAGCAGTACAATGGTGACATAGTTGTTCCTTGAAGCTTATTCTCTCTGGCTTTGTTCTTTTCTTTGCTTCATGGCTGTCATGAGCCAAATATCTGTTTCACAACACTTCTGTTAGGTCAGTACTGCCTTCAAGCCAGTCACCATGCAATAAAACCTCTGAAACCATGAAAGCATGCATTTTTTGTAACACACATTTATGGTGCTAAGATAAGAGAATTGAAACAACGGATTTCACCCTACAATTTATCCCCAAGCCCTTTTCATTAAAAATAATAATAATAATAAACAGGTTCTCACTA
The DNA here is from genome assembly GCF_012274545.1 of Fukomys damarensis. Lineage (NCBI taxonomy): Eukaryota > Metazoa > Chordata > Mammalia > Rodentia > Bathyergidae > Fukomys > Fukomys damarensis. Next base: position 19,565,130 of record NW_022900936.1, read on the forward strand.
TGTTACCCAGTCTAGCTTAACATTTGTGATATTTCTGCCTCAGCCCCTGTATGGTTGGAATTACAGTCATTATTATTTCCAGCTATGGGTAACATATATCCTCAAGAAATTGACAGACATTAAATATGAGAGCATAAAAGGAGGTGATTTACACAAACCAGTATTTCAATGCCTAATAAATATATCTTTTTATTGTCTTCTTTAGCTTTTACAAAAATGCAAATCAAAACTCACAGAAGATGCTGCTGTACAAACACCATATTGGTTAAAATTCAAAATAGAAAGTATTGAATGTTTTGGGTTTTTTCTTTCTTTCTTTCTTTTTTCAGATCCTTGAGCTTGCCAGGCAGGTGGCGGAACCACTGAGCTAAATCCCTGGCCTTGAATGTTTTAATGAGAGTATAGAGTCCTATTAGAAAAACAAAGTTTGTTGCTGTTATTGTTAGCTTTAATTTGAAATACTTAGCAGCAACATTTAACAGATTTTATAAAATGACAAATGTTTTCATTACTCAGTCTGTTGGGTAAAATCTCACTGTCGGTGGCATCAATACAAATAACCTTGGAGATACCTCAAAGAAGTCTTATCTCAATAATTCAAATGTATTAATTTATTTTGTCTGTGAATTTGAGGGCATCCATGTGAAGCACAATTCCTAGCAGGTATCTTAATAGTGCATTTAGCTTGTATGTTATTTACTGATTTGGTAAACTCTTGCAAGAGTAAAATTAGTCTCTTTCCATTGTTTTTGGCAAAGTGTGATGATATGAAGTCCTGGCATAGTGAAAATGAAGGTATTTGCAAGATCTTTGAATATTTAGGTCATAAATTTTCTTATGAAGAAGTATAAAATTTGCATGAAATTTAAATTAATCCATTAGGTCTCTGATATGAATGATAGAGAATTCAGTCAAGAAGAAATTCCAAAATCTCTTTAATCTAAAAGATGCACCTGGAGCACTAACTGCAGACCCTAATAATATCATTAATATGTCCATGACAATGAGAAATTTTATGGCTCTGTACTTTATATATTTCTGAAATACATAGTAATTCCTTTGTTATGCAAACCCTAGAACAACCATGATATATTTTTCAAAACTTTAGATTTGAATTTAATATATATTGAATTACATTCATTACTGTTACTATAGATAAAATATTTAAAATTTAAGTAACTCTAAGAACCCATTGGACTTCTACTAAAAAAAATTCAGACAGCATATGTAACAAGCTAAATATTTTCATTTGAAATCCTACTGTGGTGCTAACTCTGACAATTTGTTGATCACAGTTTCAGTAGTAAATAATTATAATCATATTTTTATACACTAATAGATAAATAAAATACAATTTATTTTTCCTTAATAAGGATTGTTAAAATAGAGTTTATTCATAAATGAGAGACCAGGGTCTATTGCAAGTATGTTTTATTATTTCCCTTTCATATTGTCCCTTATTTTTGTTTAACCTAAATAGCACTTTTAATTATAAGTAATTTCATTAATGAATCATGAATATTTAATAATTATCGAGCCGGGGATTTAGCTCAGTGGTTCGGTGGCCTGCCTTGCAAGTGCAAGGACCGGAGTTCAATCCAGGGTACCAGAAAAAAAAAAATCAAATTGATATTTAATAATTATCAGCACAGCTAAAATATACGACCATATTCTGTAATAATGCATTCCTTTGGCCAAATGTTAACTTTCCAGTCATTCTCACCTCCTCCTTTCCATAAAAGAATCGGAAAATGTGTCTCAACTTTTCTGGGGTAATCAGCTGTTGTTCCCTAGCCAAAATGTCTTGGTTAACTTTCTCCAATAACAAACCAGGAATGCAACATTACATAGCATCTGGATGCAACATTACCTAACAAATTAGGCAAATCCCATGCGATTTTCTGTAATTCATTTCCAACCCAGAAACTTTTGTCTATGCACTTGTGCCATGTAGCTGTGTCTCTGAGATTCTGTCGCACAAGTGCTATTTAAAGCCTTTTAAAATTTTCCTTCCATCTTCTGAGATTAAATATTGATATGCTCCCCAACTCTCATTCCAAAGCAATATAATTTCAGACATTAAAGGTTGCTGACCCTAAAACATTAAGTCTCTCTTATCTTTCTCTGAAGAAATGACATGTATGGAGCCCAGCTGCCAAATTTTATCTACAAGTGGATTATATGTACTTGTATTTACCATGCCATTAATATAAACTATAGGTTACAAAAGCTTTCCTGATTTGATGCTGCTTGAGAGTTATTTCAGAATAGAACAACAAGCTATAGTTTAGTTTGACCTATCCTATCTTGTACACGTCTTCACTCACATCTCACTGTAAAACAGTGCACAGAGTCCTAATATTAATCATGTTTCTAAATCTGTAACACAAGTGATCTGAATTTTCATGACTGTAATTTTTTATTTAACATATCAGGAAAGGGGGATATCTTTGGATTCACCAACACTAAACTTTATACATTTGCCTTCACTGCCCCTTGCAAGCCCTGCTGTCTCTCAGAGAGTAAGGTATCTGTTGGTCATTCAAGTTGACTTAAAGAGGTTAAGCAAAAGTCCTTAATTCACATTCCAGGACATATTCAGGTAATTCCAAGAGTGCAGTGTACCCTCCTGGATATTTTAAAAAACTGTTAGATAATTCATTTATGTCTCTATCTTTATTTCTGTTTCACACCTAGCTCAGGATCACATAAGTAAGTATATTTTTTTATTTATTCCACAATACTTTTGTTCTTGTTGAATTGACATTTTTTTTTAGTTTTCCTTTGAAATTCCTAATTTTTAATACACAACTACAAATTTCTATATTAATGTTTTTTGGTTTTTTTTGTACCGGTGATTGAACTCGGGTCCTTGCGCTTGCAAGGCAGGCCACCGAACTGCTGAGCTGAATCCCAGGCCCCAAATTGCTATATTTATGGAGTAAACATGATATTTTAAAATATGCATGCAATGTGAATAGGTTGCACTAAGGAATTTAATATATTCTTTATCCCATATAATTTTTTTTTTAGTTTTGAGAATGCAAAAGGTCAATGTTGTTTAAAATGTTACTTTCTTTTAAAAATAATAGTGTACTGGGACTAGAGGTTCCATTTGACCCAGCCATCCCTCTATTGGGTATCTTTCCAAAAGAATTAAAGGAATCATATCACAGTGATACATGCACACCTATGTTTATAGCGGCACAGTTTGTAATAGCTAAAACTTGGAAAAAGCCCATTTGCCCATCAGTTGGAAACTGGATAAAGAAGATGTGGTTTTTCTATAAAATGGAATACTACTCAGTCGTAAAGAATGAAAAATTGGAGTCATTCATAGGAAAATGGATACATATTGAGGATATACTCCTAAGTAAAATAAATAAGTCACACATGTATAAATACCAAATAGTTTCTCTGGTGTGAATAATCTGCAATAATACAGAAGATCCTAATGAGATAACTGACATTATGAAATGGGAAGAAAAGGGCAAAGGTGTAGGGAAAATGGTAAGGGTAGGGGAAAGGTAATAAGGGAAAAGAAAAAAAAATATGAAAAAATGGAAATAATGTGTTTATAAATGGGAAGGGGAGCAGAGGGTGAAGGGAGGGCAGGGACAAGGGGAAGAAATGAGAGCCAAGACCTGTCATGTAAGGTACAAGATTCCAATGATGAATGTAACTGTACTGTATACCTAAACTGTACCAATAAATTTAATGAAAGAAAAAAAATACTAGTGTAGTTTAAACATTCAAAATTTTAAAGTTGCATCCCATTTTTATCAAATGTTTCTTGTTTTCAATATTTTTTCCATTTTTTCCCTCAGCAAAATAAAAACAGGAAGAATGAGTGACAGAGTGAGGTAGTGGAAGAGGGAGGAAGGAATAAGGGAGAAAGAAGGAAAGAAGAAAAGGAAGAGGCAGGAAAGAGAGAATGGAACAAAAGAGATGAAAATGCTATTGTATATATTAATTATCAATACGCTTCGATGACTGTGACAAACAGGAGATAGTAGAATACAGGTTATGAATCAAGACATTAACATTTATCTTTACAAACTAATAATAATAACGAAATAAAATGAAAAGGACTCGAGATAAAGCTTCATGCAAATCCCTGGTATCATAAGGAGTAAAAATATATCAGGAAATAACTGGTATGTAGATCATTGGCTATAATGCATTTCTAATTGACAAAGAGTGCTTGAATATAAGAAAAATAATTCTATCTTGATGCATGTTCTAATATTTGTATGATTCTTACACAAATTTACATAATTAAAAATTATCACAAATTAGCAAGTATGCAAGAAGTGCTGGCTTTTTCTTCTCTCAATATCAAATTTAGCTCATTTTATTAAAAGAAAACTTACAGAGATTTTTGAGGAAGAAAGAAAGGAAAAAGTCAGAAAATCTGTGCATATAGAAGTGATTCAATTTGAAGATACATATCCTATTTTAAGTGCATGCTGAGTAATTGCCCCATTAATTTGATGAATGCAGACAGTAATTCATGATGATTTAAGCCTCAAAGTTCTATTTTATTCTCACTTGCGTGGGGTTTGTTTTACTTTAATTGGGTCATTGCCTTAATTCTCCATTTAACATTAGTTGTAAAAAGACCTTCTTCCTTCTAAAATACGGCCTTGTTAATGAAGTTATTTCTACTACTGGCTTTAACCTTTAACATCACCATGTTATGGCGCTGTATGTAAATAGCCACCTTAACGATGACATTTGGCATGATTCCAGAAAATAAGAACACTAGGATATTAGTGAATTTAATGCTTGTTCCTTCAAATTTAAATTTATATTGTATTGCTGTGTCAGTTCTTTTAGAGCTGAAATATTTTAATTTCTTAGATTCTCTTTTCTCTCTCTCTTTCCTTCCCTCCTTTGCTTTGCTTTTCTCTTACTCCCTCTTTTGCTTCCTTCTCTTCTTGGATGATCTGTTGCACTGTATGATTAGCTAAACACATAAACATTGTGGACTTTTATTTTCCATATATTATTTCTAAGTAGTATTTCATGACTGCATGATAGTTCATAAATTGTTATTAATGCAACATTTACATTTATTTCTTCATAAAATATATTGAAATCATGATAACATTTTCCTTTTCTATAAAATAATACATCTGTATAATAGAATTTTTAAAATTCAGACAGAGTAATGAAAGTTTAATACTTTGATAAAATGTAATATGGGGTCAACTTATGCCTCCAAATAGAAATTTTTATTTTATATTAAATTTAATTTTAGAATGATATCCTTTGCAGTCCATTATTTTTACACCATATTTAGTTTAAAAATTTCACCTTTGGTCTTTGTAATTATTAGCTGACATTTCTGGCACCTTTCTCTGTAGGAGCTAAGTTGAGTATTTGTGAGACCAAGCTGCAGAAAACGCTGTCGCTGCAGACACACTTACAGGTTTTTCTGTTTGCCATATCTTCCTTTTAATATTCTGGCTCTAGCACTTTAAATAGAGCCCAACACTTGAAACCAATATTTTAATTCTTCTCTTTGAAGGGTTCAATGGTTTTAACCTTCAGAAAAACAAAATCAAGCTATCCCGCTTTCCTCAGTACAGCCAGGCTTGCTTTCTCCTGTTCTTTTATCTTTCTTTCCCTCTTTTACTCAGCCCAAGCTCCCTTGGTAGAGCTAGTTTCTCCTTCACTACTCACATTTATATTTTCAAATAGACTTTGCCACTTCTTTAAATAAAAAGGAAAAACCTATTGCTCTTAATTTTGCCTGTCATATTGATAAATGTTTATACATTGTAAGCATGAGTAACATTTTAATTTGTACATTTGCTTGTAACATAGTAATTGCCAGTGATAAACTGATAGAAAAACTTGGGAGGTCAAAGTTATTAAATTAAATTTTAGTTTTAATTTAACTAATTTTTTATCCTCTATACTTATCATTCTTTTAAATCAGCAGGACTTTTCTTAACTCATTAACCAAGACCGGGCATGTATCTAGGATGATTTTTATGCTTAAAAGTTCCCAATTGATCTTTTTGGTCTATGTTTACAGAACTTCAGAAGTATTTTGGGAGAAAACAATTTCAGCAGCCTATTTGGTTGTTATTGTTGTTGTGTTGTATTTTCTTTTGAGACACGGTCTCACTAGGTAGATCAGGCTGGTCTTGAACTTGGTAGCCCAGGCTGGACTGAAAATCTAGAAGACCCTCCTGCCTCAGCCTCTTTAGTACTGGGATTACAAGCATGCAAAACCACACCTGATAATCTCAGCAGTGTAGAAAAAAGAAATGTAAGTTTAATAACTGGTAACATTTTATCCAGATTTGTGTATCTTCAGTCCTTGAATTCATGACCAAAAAGCGTCCTTTCATCTATTCAGCATACCCCCTGGTGAAACCCTAGGATTCTTCATTTCCAGTGGGGACATCTTCAATGTTACCCATGTTTCCCACAGCCAAAAATCACCTTTAGTCCACTAGAGTTCCAATCTCAAATGAAGCCACACTTAAACAAATAAAATCTCCAGAATCACTAGCTATCTTCCTCCTTTAATTTTTTTTTTTTTTTTTTTTTTTTTTTGGTATTGGTACCAGGTATCGAACTCAGGTCCTTGTGCTTGCGAGGCAGGCCACCCAACTGCTGAGCTAAATCCCCAGCCCCTTTAATTTTTAATTAAATTTATTTCATGATATATGAAACAAAAATTGCATGTGTTAATGGGGTAACAAATAGAATGCTTATATATAAACATTTGAATATATGTAATATATAATGTATATGTTCAAATCAAGTTAACTGAATCTATGTCCTTAAAGACTTATCATTTATTTATAATGACAACTTTGAAAATCCTCTCTCTCTTAATTGGATAATGCAGCATCTATCATTCTGTTGAAGCAAAATCCTTCTATACATTAGAATAAATGTATGGCTGATTATTCAGTATCGTTACATGTGCATCTTCACACTTCTTCAGGATTGCCATTTGTCTTTACTGAATTAAACCACTGATGTTTTAAAAAATATCCCTCCTTTGACCTTACCTCTCCTATAACTATTCACTGAATTGTGTTCTTATGTTCACAATTGCAATATGTTTGTTCTCTTTAAACCTACTCTGAACAGGATTGTATCCTCACCACTCTTCTCAAAGCAATTAACCTCTAAATGCTCAATCCATCAGTCATTTCTCAGAAGTCATCTTTGCCTTTAAGCAGCATTTGACACAATTGATTATTCTATTTAAGAGAATATGAGCATTTAAAACAAAATACCGCTGTCAAAAATCTCCTCGTGACATAGTGTACTCTTGTTAAAATAATTCTTCATCATGACACAATATGTTTTTTTTCCCAAATTCCCTATCTAAATTTCTCCATATTTTGACAAATTTCTGTGTAATTGTACTCTGCTGCAGAAAGTATCTGTGCCCATAAGCTCACCTGTGTCAAAATAAATTCTTACCCCAGAGTAAATAAGCTACATGGAACCACAATGGAATGCAATTTTGCAAGGCTATCTTTAATAGCTTGCTCATTAATTTTACAGATTGTCAGAGACTGACAGGTATTTACTGGTCACATTTTTTCTTCATGAACAAATAGGTAAAACATATTTTTCAGCATTTTTTAAACAGCTGTTTTAACTCCAGATGATTGACTTCTAGACAATGTTATATGGGAAGAAATATATAAAACCCTTCCCTTTTAGGCAGAACTACTCGCCCATGATACATTCTGTCTCGTCTTTCCTCTGATGGCTACATAGATCAAGTGCAGTGGTATCTTGGTTCAGGAACTCAATTCTCTCCATGATTCTGGATATAAAATGAACTGGATGAGAACCAGATCAAATTTCCCCATAAGGTCGACAGTAAACCTAACTACTGAACTTGTTTTGGTTCTCAGCGAACTCAGTTTGCCACCAGAATAGTGAAAAGTATCAAGTTCCTGAAGTACCACTGTATTTAAAGTGATGGGATTACAAAATGACAGGCAACATGTCACAGGGTCATTTCTTTGAGGGTCATGGTACATCTATTAAATTGTGTTTAAAAAGAAACATCATTAATACAAAGATTTAGGAGTTAATTTAGGAGCCAAATATATAGGCCTAGCTCATATCTCCCTGTGAAGTTAATTTTAAGTAGTGCACTTAGAATTACAATTAGGATCTATAAATTAAACTAACCAGAAAATGTTTCTTGATTTTTAACATTTCTTAGAAAAGATTTTTGTGAGTGTTCCCCTAATTTCTGTGAGATTTAGAATTAACTTTGTTTTATCTTGTGTTCTTTACCCTGTATCTAGTATGATCAAATACTGTGACTAACACCTATCTATAATCTGAATACATTTTATTTCCATTTTCAATCCAATCATATGATCTTTCACATAGAGCATTACCCTGGCCTTCTAACTGATCTATTTGTTTTCAAGTACATCATATTTCTGACCTAAGCTCTATAGTGAGATTTTTATATTTTGCATGAACATATAGCCTAAAAGTCTGTACTGGTTTTGGCCACAATTCCATAAGGATGTATTTGTAGGAGTCATAGGAAAATATGCAGATGCAAAATTGATACTTCTTGATCCTTACAAAGTCAGCCCAAAATGTATACATCAGGAAAAGTAATCTTGCATAAATATTTTAATATGAAATTTATTGAGACATCATGAGATGAATACTATGTATCATTCGCCTCTACAGTTACAATGGGTGCTCAAAGTAGTGGACATTAGCTTCCAGATATCTGTTAGTATAGCAAACTGCTGAAGTGTGCATACATTTTGTGGCAGACTCTGTATTTGCACCAGGTAGTAGACTATGAATTTACAGCAATGGCTAGAAAAAGGTAGTATGGACTTTTCACTCTTAATGATTCTATATGAATAGAGTTTTCCCTTGGTTCTGATTAGGAAGCTTCTGAAAACTACTGAAGAAAATATATGCCATCTCAAGTGCATGTTCCAAGACTTTTTCATGACATTCCATGCACTGCCAATGATATTCAGGACTAACTTTGTTAAAGATGACAGAGCGCATATAATTCAAAGTATCACCAGACAGTTGTATTTTGAGACATAAAGCTGAGAATAAAAATGGAATACTACTCAGACATAAAAATGATAAATTAGAGACACTTATAGCTAAATGGATGCACATTGAGGTGATACTCTTAAGTGATATAAACAGGACACACATGTGTAAATACCAAATAGTTTCTCTTGTGTGGGAAACAAAGTGTAAATAAGGACTAAAAGGTACAATAGATAATGTAAAATAGGAAGCAAAGGGACAAAGAGGAAGGGGAAATGGGAGGGGTAGTGGAGAGAAAATAAAGGAATGGAATCAATATGAGAAAGTGGAAAATAATGGAAACAAAGTCTTTGTAGATTGGGAGGAAGGGAGGGATTGAAGGGTGAGCAGAGGAATGGGGGAAAAATAAAAACCAAGATAGATTATGTAAAGGTACAAATTTCCAACAATGAATGCCATTATGTTGCATAGATTAAATGTACCAATAAAATAAATAAAAGTTAAAAAATAAGTAAAATAAGAAATAAAAATTGTGTGAATCTTTGTGTGTGATGCTATAGGTCTAAAATGTACTAAAGTCAAAATGGTATAGGTTATAAATATTTTAGCAGCTTCTCAGTGAGATAAATTGAAGATGTTAAGATTAAAGTCTGCAAATAATTTAGTCCTCTACTGGAAAAGTCCTGGTAAAAAATAATGAATGAATAATGAAGATGTGAATCTATAGAGAACAGTACCATTATACAGATGGCCATTATGAGACCTATTAAAGAAATAAATAACTAAATTGTGTAATGTTTGGAAAGCATTGTCATTGGAGAAAAGAAGAAAAATGGAGCTGCAATCACCAGCATTTTCAAATCCAGTAGTCTGGCAACAATCGTCTAATGTGAAAAGTAGACAAAAGACATTCATTTGTTTTTTATTGAGATTGATCAGTTGTTCATTTAGATCACTAAAATTAATGCAGAAATTAACTGAAAATCTAAATATCAGTGTCAACAGATCGAAATTGTTTAGACGTATGGACTGAAAAGCATTTCACCCATTTCAAATATTTTATATTTTTCTTGTTCTTATCATGTTAATGAACAGCTTCAAGTACTGAAAAACAAACACAATATTGAGAAAATCATCATAAAGTAGATGATTCTAATAAAAGTTGGAGTGTTTTGTCTATAGCTTTTAAATTAAAAACCTAGTATCTTAAATAAAATTGCTAAGTAGAATTGGCATTGGTGATATTACATAACAGCATTAATAAATACACAAACACATATTTTAGAAAATAGTGTTTCTTATGATTTTTCTTGTACCTCAGAATTGCTTACAGAAAAATGTAGATTAATTGTCTTTCAAATAGCTGAAAACATTAATGAAACAGAAAGACATGCAAGGGAAACCACAGGAAAAGTTTGAAACATTCTGTGAGGTCAGCCATAATTTAGACATTGTTAATGCCTACTAAATAATTTATACTCATTTATTAGTTAGTTGATTCTTAATTCTCTCAGTTAAATAAAGGGCTCTGTTGATCTCTTTGCCTATACCAGGATTTTATTTAAGTAATATAGGGATTGTGGTAAAATCAAATTTAGCCATGTTTATGAAATATATGTGCAAGAAGGAACACATTTCATAAATGCAGATCTGTTATATCACAGGATCTCTTGATTTTGGAAATCAGCAAATAATTAAAGGAAATATATATATATAT
>NW_022900936.1:19575966-19612661 GCF_012274545.1 Fukomys damarensis
ATATATATATAAAGTATTTTCTGCCCGATTAACTAGTCTGACACTCTTAATCTCAGTTTCCTGAATAGTCTTTTGACAGTAGTGAAATATAGACAAATTTTCCTCCAGTGCATAAAACATGTTGTCTAGAGTCCAACTTTTTCTAACCAAAAGCTTTTGAGCCTGGTCTTTACTGACTGCATCATTCTCAGCGTTGTGATATTCTGAACTCCAACCGGAACCTCCCATCAAGCTCAGCTCCACTACTCTAGGGTGACTTCTGTACTCAGCATCTCCAAACCTTTCCAAACTCTTCCTCTAAGCCAGTCTTAAAGTCTACCAAACTACAAGAGCAGGTTCTGTCAGAGCAAAACCCCCACTTCTCAGCTACCCAAATCTGTCTTAATTACTTTCTCACTGCTGGGACAAAATATGTGACACACACAAGTTAAAGGAAGAAAGTTTTAATTTAACTTACAGTTTGTAGAGATTTCAGTCCATAGTCACTTGCTCGAAGGCAGAGAGGCACGGCAGAGGAGAAACTCTCCATGGCATAGTGGACAGGAAGAAGCAAGACCTCTTTCTTTGCCTTTTTATTCAATCCAATCTATAAGCCAATTGATTGATGCCCCCTACACCCAGGCTTTCTCTTCAGTAATTTCATTATCAATGAGCAGAAATATGCTAAAGCAATCCACAGACTAATCTATTAGTAGTAATAATGTCTTTTGTGTAACAAGTTGGCTAACTTTGATTTCATGTAGGTTTGTTTGTTATATCCAGTTGAGTGATGCCCAGGCTTACTCTTATAGACCTTATTCAGTTTGATTAGTGTGAATGAATTAGTCAGTGTTCCCATTGCTGGGACAAATTGCTAATAGCATAAAGGAAAGTAGATTTGTTTGGCTTTTGATCCAGAGATTTAATTTCATGGTTGTCTGGATCCAAGGAAGAAACCTTATGGTAGAAGACATGGTGGAGCAAAGCTTCTGCACATTGCAGCCACAGAGGGCAGTACAGAAGAGCCCATGAGAGATAAACCCACCAACGATGCAGCCTCTTCTGATTCTAGAAGGATATTCACCTGTAATTATCTGGATTAGTCTACTGGAGAGCATGGTGCACTGATAATCCAGTCACCTCTCCAGAAGTCTCTTAATTAAGCAATTCGAAAAATTACAGATTTTAACACAATTCTGTCCTTCTTAAATTGACACCCCTCACATCTCCTTAAGCTGCCCTTAATCTCTAAGTAAACAAAATAAGTAAATGATTCTACCTAATGTGATAAAACAATAATGCATGAAACTGAAAATGCAATAATGTCTTCTGCAAAGTCTCAACATTTTTGGAATCACTCAAAATTTCAGCTCCAAAGCCCTGTTAGAGACTCAAAGCAAATATTTTAGCTGTGAAAATCTGAAATTCCAAAATCAAGTTATAGTATTTCAAGACACAATCACAAAGAATAAACATTCACATTCCACACACAAAAAAAAGGAATGGAGAGATAGAAAAAAAACTGATGAAGGAACACTGAACAGCAGCTGGACAAGCTTTTATTAAGTTATATAGTTCCAAGTACAATACAGAATCCAGGATACATGGGGGGAAATGAGACACAAAGGAATCGGGCACTCTCAACCCAATGGCCTTGCTTGTAACACGTAACCACTCTCTTTGATTAGCTCTGCTTATTGCCTAAAACTTTCTCCTGCAGATACAGCATGTTTATGCCATCTCCCAAATTCCTGGGATTTTTTCTGGTGCATTCCTACATTTTCACACATCCAAGACTCAGGGGAATACTCTTTGGTCAACAAAGCTTTGCTTTGAAATTTGAGTAGAAGTTTCCCTGACCCCAAATCCATTGCATTCTAAAAGCGAATAAAACCAGTATTATGTAGACATCACCAAGGTCTGATGCCAATGTGAACAATAACCAAGCACTCTTGAATTATAGGTACAGCGCCTTCTCAATGCTTGAATGACTTCACATGGTGAAATATATCCTGGTCAACTATTTTTCTTAGGTAGCCCTTCTCCAGTGGCAGGCTAAAGGGCTTTTTCTCAAGTGAAACATTACCTCATTCAAATCTTGAACTTGCAATTTGTGGGGTTTTGATGATATAAAAATATCCAGGAGGAGCATAGAATGATCTGGCTGTGACTTCCGTCACCTCGTTGATGAGCAGGGTTTATTTGGCTAATCTGGCTGGCTAGGCTGGTGCGGTCTTCCTCCCTCACCGTTCCGTGTGCATCCCTCCTGAAGCTGCATGCTCAGCAGAAGACGGCCACCCTGATAGAGGAGGACCATTTCGTCCATCAAGGGTATGTGAATAGCTGCGCTCTCCTGCTAAAAAATCTCCAAAAAGCACTTAGAATTCCCCAGAGGCATTGTTCTTGTCCAGAACCAAGGTCTTTATAATGCAGTCATCCCTTGCACAACCATAATTTGGGGCCTAACTTTTCACCAAGTTCTTTTCTTGTCAAAATTAATATTTTCAAATCTTTGGGGTCTGTTTTTACTCTAGGTTTTCCACATAAATTACCTAAAAACAGCCAGAAGGAGCCATGACAGTCCACGTAGTATGTCATCTTAAAATTTACTTTTCCAGATCATCAAATAATCTACTACTTTTAAGTTCAGTCCACATACAGTTTTAAGACATTGTCAGAATGAAGCCTTATTTATTTGAAGACTATAGTATGCACGGCTTCTTTTCCAATTCTCTACAGAATCTTCAATCCCAATTATAAACTCATGAGCCTGGCTTTTACTTTCCACATTCTTTTAGTATTCTAGTGCTCTGACCCCTGACCAGGGCCCCCATCACAGCCTGGTTACAGCATTCTATGCTTTCTACATCCCAGTGCTCACAAATGTTCCAAACTCTTACCATTAACCATTTCTAAAAACTTCTGGACTACATGGTCAGGCACAGTTACAGAGATGACCTTTCCTCCCTGGCACCGATTTTCTGTGTTAGCCAGGTTTGTGTTGCTATGATTCATACAACTTAATGCAGAGCAATTTTATGTGGCTCACAACTCTAGAGGAGTCAGTCCATTGCTGGCTGATACCGAGGCAGAAATCTCATGGTAGAAGGGCATGGTAAGGCCAAAGTTGAACACGAAATGGTGGCCGTTAAGTGCAACAAGCGACGAGTCTGAGGAAATGAGATCGCCACTAAAGTCACGCCCCAGACTCGTATCCTCCTCTTGAACCCTACTCTCTAAGAGAACATCCAGTAAGAACATCAGAGGAGTAATCCACTGATAAATATAGCTTTCTAATGATTTAATCATCTTTACGCAAGTCACAGTTCAGTTAATATTAACTGTTTAACCGATTCGTAGGCAAAGGTGGTCATAGTAGTGGTAGTAACAGTGGTGGTGGTAGTGTTGGTAGTGTGTGTGTGTGTGTGTGTGTGTGTGTGTGTGTGTGTAAAGATAGACAAGAGAGGAAGTGAATGTGACTACGAAGCCAGTGTTAGATACCAATTTAGATGCAAATTAGAGAGTCTTTTGCAGGGCTTACGTTTTGGGAACCAGCTAAACAAATGAACAAGTAAGATACAACATATGTAAACAGGAGTGAAATGGATTAATTTTTTTCTAAAGTCAATTATATTTAAAAAATATTTCTATAAATTAAGAGTTTGTGTATTTTATAATTTCCACAGTCACATGAGAAAAAAGTGCTATACTTTTAATAAAAATGACTACTTTCAGCCTTTAAAATATTATATTCTTCTGAAAATAATATTTATTATAATTTAATTTCCATTACCTGATTATTTTCTAAGTATTTCTCCAATTTTAATTTAATTATTCAGTTATTATTGAATCAGGAGTAAGCTTTTATATACATGCTAGATAAATTACCTTCCTTATTTTATGTATTTCAATCAATGGCTTTAAAGCAAAGAACAGGCTTTTTTTAGTATAATAAAGGTATTTCACAAGAGCAAAAAACAAGCAAAGTTAATGCTATTATAAGATTTAAATTTTCAACCTCATAATTCCTCTAACTCAATACTGTATTGATGCCATCTAGCACTCTTATTCCATGAAGACTTGGATTTAGGAATTTGGTTTAAAATGCTAATCTTCTGATGACTGATTTGCTGTCAAATACAAATTTCTCTTCGTTTCTGACCCAAGAAGATCAGATCAGTTGTTACCATTCATGAAACTATCTATGCCTGTTAATATTAATTATCACCCTGACTGGATTAAGACTTCCGGAGAGAAGTGACTGGATCTTGGGTATATGATATTTATCAGTGGGTTATGCTTCTAGCTGAATGTGTCCTGAGGTTGTGGGACACAGTTGCAGAAGGAGGTAGTGTGGGGTGCATTTGTGGCAGAGAATCTCTTGTTGGTGGTCTTCTCTTATACTCTACTTCCAGGTCACCACAAAATAAGCAAATTTTTCTCCCCATTCTCTTCTGCCATGATGATCTTGCTTTGGAGCCAGTCCACTGTGGACCAAAACCATAAGCAAAATGAATTTTTTTTCTATTTAATTTGTGTTAATCAGGCATTATGCACCAAGAAAGCTGAGCAGTATTCTTTCACAGCCTAACTCTTTTGGTCATAAAAGTTTAAAAATCTCAAACCATTTACAGTTATTGACAAAATTTCATCTGCATGATGCCTACATATGTACATATTTAGATTACTCTATTTTCAGTCTTTTCTTATGGCCTTAAAAATTTCCCAAAATTAGTTTGAAGAACAACAATAAATCCAAATACTCCCTTGGGTTTAGCAAGCTTATGGCCCCAGGAAAAGAGGTCCAGTCCTACATTATAACCTATTTATGTAGCCATATAAGAAATTTGGGGAAAGGTTTGTTTTAATATTTAAAATATGCTTTAATAGTCCCCTCGGTAAACCTGGGTCATATTTTATTCAGTGATGAATTCATTTGAAAATAAACCATCCATTTAAACGGGTTACTTTTGTTTAATAGTCTGCAAAGTTGCTTAGGTGGACTCAGAGAAGCTGATTATTGCTGAAAATGTAGAATTGAACCAGTAGTAGTTCAATACATTTAAGCTTATCTAATTGATACTTCTTTTCATAGATTTTGTTTTCAAACTGGAACAGGACAAGCTGATTAACATTGTTCATTGGAGCCAACATATTTTTGACTTTAAAACAAAATCTTTGAATCTCTACTTTACCAGCTGCCCACTGTCACACAAATTAACATCCCTGTCAGCTTTATAAATAAATCCTACGTTTTCTAGGTCCAGAGCTCTATACATGTCATCATCACTTCCCAAAATCTATGAGAATAAATGTTTTGAGCAACATGAAAATTAATAGTAATATTTAATTATTAATAAGAATTATTAATATATGTTTCTGGTAATTAAATACAGAAATAGGTTTACAGTGTTTAGGAGATTGAATACACATTACTCAGTAGATAAATACCTATCCTAATAAGTGGAGAGATACTACTGTAAAATATTTTCTGGAATAAGTTTTATTTTCTAATTATAAAAGGAAATGCATACATGTATATCTATGGAAATTAATAATGGGTATTACAAGCAATATTACCTTGTAAATATGTTACCTTAGCTAATATTGTACTTTTTTAAATGGCAGGATATGTTAGTTTTGCTCTTCAAATTTTTCCACACACGTTATATATTTTCTAAATCTCTTGAAAAGTGAAAATCGAGATGGAATGCTCCATTCACTTTCAGCTGCAGGGGCACGGAACTGCTACCTATTTAAGAGGACCACGATACTTCAGTCTACTATTTGCAGTATGCTTTTTTTTTTTTTTTTCAGGATTGCTACTATGGGTGTCAGGGTCTGGGACCAGTTCCTGGGTTCTTGTGTGCAACAAAGGAAGAACATGTGATGGTAAGGAAAAAGATGTGCATGTGATGGTAAGGAAAAAAGCAGCGTGGTTTATCAAGATGGCAGTATGCTCAGAGGGAGAAAGCCTGCCCCTGCAAAGGAAAGTGGCATGAGAGCTGAGTACATCATCGTTGTTAAGGATTTAAAATGTTCTGTAAGTTCTGATGAATCTCCCACTGAGTTTCCTGATTGACAGGGTGCTGAGTCACAACAGCTGTGTCAGTGGAGCACATCTTGTCCCATAATTCACTCAGCTATATCTGGATGTACGAGACACAGTCCATAAGTGTGAAGCTTCCGTGAGAGACAGGCAAAGGAAGCTTATTGTAGGTCATGCAAGAGGGCTGGTGAGCAGGTATCCTGATTTGAGAGTTTGGCATTTTTCAGGGCAGGTGCGGGGGGCGTCTTTGCTTTTCTTCTTTCTGTCTCTGGGTAGTGAGTCTTAGAACAAAGATTAGGGATTGGCCCAGGTTCAAATGAGTAGAGAGGAGTGGCCCAGGGGCAAATGGAGGGGAGCAGACCTGTAGCCCAGTTGTACTATCTATATTAGCACTCTGAATTTTCTGTGTATCTGCTTCTTTCAGATGTGCACTGAGTATTAAATTATGTAAGTTAAGGACTCATGGGTAGTCTCCCTCTGGAGCATAAACCTCAACACACGTTAATTCCTATTGAAGGAATGGTTCAGTCTTTTGTAACCTTACATCAGGTAACTATTGACTAAGGGCTCCTAGGAGAGTGGAACTGCCTGGAGGGCCAGACTTATTCAGCGAAGGAGGATTCTCCAAAGGATAACCACCTATAAAATTTAGCAAGACAGGAAAAAATAAGCACTGATGTGACTCTGTTTCTTTACAGATTTGTACTTTAATACAATACCTTATGAAGAGAGTTCACTAAAGTATTTAAGATCCCAGATACAGAAGCAAATGTCTGAATAAAGTTCAAGTTCTACCACTTAAGATTTTTGCAGCAAGTTAATTAACCTTTTGTGACATATTTTTTTGCATGAGAAAAATACAGATGGTTTTATACTAATTGCTCATTATCAGTAATTGAAAGGTAAATAAGAACAAAAATTACAGGGTTCCATACTTTGTCTGGATTCAAACATGAATATTACCATTCATGATCATTATGTTTAATTATTTATGAAAATATATGGGATGATAACTAAATTACCAGAATGTATATAGGTGTTCTTCTAAAACATGTTAAGGCAATACTGAATACACTTTCTTGCAAATTGTTTTTATTATAACTATATTAAGGGCCCTTTTGTACATACATAAAAATAACTTGTTCATTTTTAGGTAGTAAATTTATTTTCCATTTTGATAAATATTAAAAAGTCATAATGAAAACTTTCGTTGATTTTTTATTAAAAAATTAGAAGTGCAGCATCTACCTTTAAGAAGAGCATATTTGAAAGTTTTATGTCATTTTTAGCAGAAATTCTACTGTAATAGCAAACAATGCTTTATGACAATGGTGTATCAGAATGCTGTTTTCTATTCATAATTACTGTGATGATGGTAAATAATATTACAATTTGAATAACAAATACTAAATAGATATAATTTGGATAATATTTATGTTGAATGGACAAAGTAATTCCATAAAACTTGAGACCCTTTTACATACTAGCTGTGCCTCATAAAATTTGTGCTACCAGAAAATCACTATTTGGATGCCAATATATTTATCTGCAAAATGAAGATTACTAACTATATCATGTAATGTGGCAAGTTTTACATTATTATTCAGTATAACTTATATATTATATATTATTCAGTATAACTTCTGCCACATGCATAAGATTTTCATTAGTTTGTTTTCCAGTATTTAAATAATATACAAGCATACATTGGGATCAAACTGTCATTTAATAAATATGGATAAATGATCAAAATTTATTTTCCTAGACTTAAAATTGTAATATGCTTTTAGAAATGATTAGTTATAATAAGTTTATTGAATTCTCATATCTTCTCTAGATGATAAAATAAGAACCAGAATTATCTTGTATGTATAATCTCAACAGTTTCATAGGTTTTTACTTTTATAAGTATATAGCTCTGTGATGCTGTTTCGTGCTCTCATTTATTTTTATGTCACAAAACTTATCTCCCTAAGCAGAAATTTTTTCAATAATATCCCCAGAGATATTTCTGAGGTTGAAATAATAGTATTCAGAACTTTGAAGCCACGGTTTAGCCTAATAGCTGTGTTAACATTATCCATTCTGTAGATTGAAATGTAGTAAAGCAATATCCAAGTTGCTCTGAAAACGAATCCTCCTTTCCACATTTGGTCATTGGCTTATAAAGGAAAGAAGGGAACAATAGAAAATGGAAAGAAAAGCTGTGATTGCTATCACACAAGCTATTAACGGTGTCAGAACAGCAGTCACAAAAAATATGCCAAAGGGAAAAACAAACCAGTGTTGGGATTTATCAGCTCACTAAGCATGTAAAGCTTATTTATTTTAGTGGCATATTTTAACACAAACCAGAAACGATATTTTGTGATGTCAATCTTAATTAATTTATGTTTGGTCAAGCTATGTTTCTTTCCAAATGTTAAAGAAACAACAATGAGAATATTTAAAATTACAATATTTCACGTTACTCACTACCCATTTTCAAAATACCAAGCGTTGTAATCACTGAAATTTTCCATGTAAATATGGCCATGCTGAGTTATTCCATTTAGAACAATTTGGACCTCACATCACATCCACTGGGCGTAATGTGTGCAGTACAAATATCTACTACAGTATATGTGGGCATGTACAGTTACATATGATAAGTATTATCTGAAATCTAAGAGCTAATATATTTTGACTGAATCGCTCCATCCCTCCCAACAATTTGTTGATTCGAAATGAGTATCAGAGGCAAAGGCTCTCCATTTGGAAAATGGCATAAGTTACAGTCAATTTAGGGCATGTAAAAAACAAAATGTTGAAGTATTTTTCATTAAGTATTTTAGAAAAATAGATTTCAGTGAAATAGTAAAATATTTCAATAATTAATTAAAAATAAACCTAAAATATTTTCCACATAATCATACAATTTCTGTTCAATTATATAATCTCAGAAATTGAGATACATATGCACATCTATTTTATCTCACATTACCTTTAAGTGAATTGCTACATTCAGATTTTAAGTTCCATGTTATCAAATTTTGTTTTCATTTTTCCTTTTGGTAGCATAACACAGATTACTACCTTGAAGTGATATTCTCTAAAACATTTAGTTTTATTTTATTATTGTAATGGAATAATTCACATTTTTCTATTGCTCTTTCTCTTTTATTCTGTCCAGAAAATTATTTATTCACAATTAGAAAATGTCATTGAGTTTATCTTCCCCACTTGTCAATGTCCAATTATTACATGATAATTTTGAGACATGCAATATGTAACTTATTTTCTCAGCAAAACACAACAGTGCACAACAAATGGCACTTCTGCTTCATTTTTCAAATCCTAGGAACCTTGGATCCTCTGTTTCTTAGCGACAACATTTATTTCTTATAGCTCTGAAGGCTGAGAAACCCTAGATGAAGTTGGTGCAACTCTGTTGCCTGGTAGCAACTGACTTGTTTTGAAGATGGCTGCCTTCATTACATCCACAATGTGGAAAGCTGGGGGACCGGAAGTGTAAACTGAGAAGACAAGAGGTGGGGTGAGGAAGGGAGGGAGAGAGAGAAAGAGAGGGAAAGAGAAGACACAGAAAAGAGTGAGTAAGCCTTCATTTCTCCTGCCTCATAACCTAGTCATCACTAAAGTCCCTTGCTCCTTATAGTAATTTATGGGGATTAGAATTCATCATATGGGACTGGGGATTTAGCTCAGTTGCTCTGTCCCCTGCCTCGCAAGTGCAAGGACCCGAGTTCAATCCCTGGTACACATACACACACACAGACACATACACAGACACACACAGAGAGACACAAAATAATTCACATATGACTTTTAGGGAGAATATGAGCATTTAGTTCCTAACAGTATCCAATCTTCTACCAAAGTTTCTACACCCATCTTCTTCCTATTCTTGAAATTGAATAAACTAAAACTGATAAACTGCAGTATTATGCACAGACTTTCTTTATGCATGATTCTATTGCTTCTCCTGTGAGGTCAACTTTTCTTGTGGGAATGATCTTCTGCTCAAGACCTTTGCTCTTCCACAAAGGAAAATCACCTCTGTTAAGGTGCTACATTTTTCTCATGAACCTCAGGTTTCTCTGGTAGAAGTTTTATCATTACCAATTTGTGACTGTTTTTCCTATACAACAGTGCAATTTCCTCCAAAGTGAAGCTGAGATCATACTCACTGAAAGTATTCCAGTATGCCTAATTTACAATAGGATACAGAAACCAGCTGACCTTGCCTGGAGAGAGCCACATGTGAAATGTAAAGGTATTTTGAGTGCAAGCCAAGGTAAAAGTGTTTACATTATATGAATGTCACAAAACAAAGTGCTTGTCTTAATTCTTAAGAACCAGTGAGTTATCATTGACTTTTTGGGCATGTGAGTAGCTTATGGCAAGAATCTTAGCATTCCTAAAAGTTATTTTATCTACATGAAGAATAAGTAGGCAACACAAAAATTCCTAAAAAAGTCACAGTCTCATTAACTTGGTTGTACATTCTCATGCAGAATGTAGCGAGGTGAAATACTTTTCTTTTCCAACCTAATGGATCCTGCTTACAACAAAGAGTGGCCAACAAGCAATTTCACATTTCCTCAGCCAGGTCCACGTTCAATTTAGCAAATTTTCTGTCTTTTATACTAATGCAGGCAATATTTCCAGATTTTCTGTCATTACCATGTTTTTATGTAATCTTGAATAATAATTTTGTCATCGTTGTGTGAATCTCTTCTTATAGATTCCTTAGTGTTTCATCAGTCTTAAAGGCAGTGCAAAATGTTCAAATACATCAATAACAGATTTTAAATTTCATTCATATTTATGTAATATTAAATATGACTTCTGATAACATATTCACTTTAATATATTGAACATAATAAAAAACTATATACTGGATCATGAATATCCATCTCAATTATTTCAAAGGACTGAAATAAAATAAAATACTTTGGTTTTTTTAACTGTGACAGTAATAGACTAAAGACAGTATCAATTGCATATATGAAAAAATACTCCTAATGTATGCAAATTAAGGCAAGTAATAAAACTTTGCTACTTTAATTAAATAGGAAATCTTGCCTCAAATTAGTATTTTGAACAGAATACATATGAGTATAACATATACCAAAATATATGTAAGGCAACTTAACATTGTTTACTGGAAAATATGTAGATTTAAATGGTAAAATATATAAATATGTATATGATATGTAGTTAGCAACTGTGTAAAATAATACAATTTAGAGTCTATACTATTTGTTTTCTACTTTAGAAGCATAAGACAAAATTTTACTCCAAGAAAATAATAGAGAGTAAAGATAAAATTTGAGAATAATATATAGTAAAATAAGAGCATAATTAAAAGAGCAGTACTTAGTTTTTTAAAAAGAAAGTATAATTTATTAATATGCAAAAATATTGTCAAAGTTTAAAAGAAGGAAAGAAAACAAACTCCCAAAAGGAGAACTGTCCACTATATTCTCTCTTGCAGGGTGGCCTATCCTCATGCTGTACGGTACATTAATTTTCCTGCTTTTATTCGTTCCAAACTTGCTTTGTAAAACCGGATTCTTTTCCAACCTTTATTAAAACTTTGCTGCTCTTATGAAACAAGCAAACAAAAAAATACCAAAAGCAACAACAAAAGAACTACATATTTATTTGTCTCTAGATCGTATACAGATATTAAATTGAAATAAATATATACAGCGGTGCCTCAGTTCAAGAATGGATTCCTGTGTGAACAATTTGGTTCACAAGCAAAGGTGTTCAGGAAAATTTTCTTTTAGTTTGCAAATTCTGCATTAGGTGATGAACACAACCATCGCCGTCTTTCCTACAAGACCATGAACTTGGCTTTTTCCAGAATTATGGGACAAATTAGACTCATGAACCAAGGAAGCACTGTACATACATAAAACATTGTTCAATATTTTAAGCAACTCTGAGGAAAAATCAAGTTCCTTGAAAACAGCTGAACACAATAACACTACAGTACATAAAAATCTTTCTTTTGATCTCATTGAGTTTACTGCTACATTTTTAGGTATACAGTACAGTTACCTTCATTATTGGGATCTTGTACATAAAAATCTAACTAGCACTTTATCTATCATACAAGTTAGAATTTATGATTCAAACTTTTCCCAAACACAGATTCCAGGTCAGATAAACTTATAGCTTAGCACTACTTAATCTTTAAAAAGAAAAATCAATTCTAAAGAAAAATTTTCTAGAGAATGAGAAAAATAAACAATAACCAAATAGATTTTTGGGGGGGTATCATAACTCTGAATACAAAATATGATAAGGAAATTACAGGAAAAACATTGTAGGCCAGTAACTCTTATGAATATTGATGCAATAGTCACCATCTATAAATTGTCTAATGTAGTTTTGGGACATGGGGAAAATAACACTCTCCAACAATATTTGTTACATTAGCTCAATATTAGTTTAATATTTAAATTTATTTTTATTAGTTTACTTAGAACAGCTTAATGCAGTGTTAGTTTAGTAATAAAATATCAGATAATTTTGTTATAGCTTATGATAAATTTATTATAGATCATTATTATCAAGCATCTCAGGGAAAAATAATATAATTTTCCAAAAGTGTAGTACAAATCAGAAAAGCAGATGTGAAATCATTTTATGATAAAAGGCTTCCACAACACAATAAAAAGTTCCTCATTAGTTTGAGTAAATGGTGAAAACATTCAGTTATCATGGAAATTAAGACTAAAATTTGAAAAATTTTTCAAATATTGGAATACATCCTAGATATTTATGTGTGTGTGTGTGTGTGTGTGTGTGTGTGTGTGTGGGTGTGGGTGTATCATATTTTCTGCAAAACATTTTATGGATAGTAAAGATATATTCTAATTAAAGTACAAAACTAGGACTACATAGCATCACATGCTTATCTTTCAATGAATTGTATGTGATTTATTTAAAATTGATATGAAAATTATAAATACTATGCAAACACTACAAAGTATCCACCAAGCCTAAATGTGATTTTTTCCCAATTCTTTTTATTCGTAGAAGAGGAATAAAACCATATGGCTTGCTTTCTACACTGTTTTATAAATATATAAATATATCTGTTCATTCATATCCCCAGCACAGAAACTATCTGTAGATTCATTTAATTCTAGATTAATGACGCAATAAGCTTCTGTTTTCTTAACAAATGCACCATGCTATGCAATTTTGCAAACTTCTAGTTCTCATAATAGCTAGAAGCCATTTCATATGAAAGTAAAACTTTTTATATGAATATGTGAAGATAATTGCTACTCAGTAGTGCACAGAATAATGTCTATCACAATCATAAATTCTAGATTAACACCTGAAACAAATTTTTACCCTCTAATTTATTTTTATTTTTGTTGTTTATTGGTACATTTAAAGCAAACAATGCAGTTATATTCATCATTAGGATCTTGTACCTTTACATGACAGGTCTTGGTTCTCATTTTTCCCCTTACCCCTGCTCTCCTTTCACCCCTCAATGCTTCCCTAATTACAAAGACTTTGTTTCCATTTTTCCCTTGTTCACATTTTCCTTTGCCCTTATTTCCTTTCCTCTCCCCTTCCCACTTCCTCTTTAGCCATTTCCTTCCTATTTCACGCTATCAAATATACCATTTGAACCTTATTTACCATTTTAGTTTTTCACACCAGAGAAACTATATGGTATTTACTCAAGTCTTATTTCACTTCAGAGTATGGCCTCAATGTGTGTCCATTTAGCTATAAATGTCTCTAGTTTCTCATTCTTTATGGCTATTCCTCTGCTGGTTATCTTTCCAAAAGAATTAAAAGAACCATATACCACAGTGATATATTCACCCTCATGTTTATATTGGCACAGTCTGTAATAGCTAAAACTTAGAAACAACCCAATTGCCCATCAACTGGAGACTGGATAAGATGTGTTTTTTTTCTATAAAATGGAGTTTTACCCTCTCATTTATTAGTACAGTTTGCACATTACACTATGGTTAAAGAGCATTAAGAAAATTGCTATCCAGTAAAAACATAAAAATAGATTTAATTTACACCTGTGTTAAATGCCCTATATCTGTGCTTCTATTTAGTATGGTATTCATTATGGTTGAGAAC
Organism: Fukomys damarensis; assembly: GCF_012274545.1. NCBI lineage: Eukaryota > Metazoa > Chordata > Mammalia > Rodentia > Bathyergidae > Fukomys > Fukomys damarensis. The sequence goes on from NW_022900936.1 coordinate 19,590,131, forward strand.
ATAGCACTGTACAATTATCCTACACTCTCATTTTTATGGACTCAAATTACATTTAAAAAGTTAACTTTTCCTCTGAAATTCAATTAAAGGTGTATAGAAAGGAGAAAAAGTTCAGTACTATTTGGAATACGTTTTGATTTCATTTATCATATAAGAAGTAGAGAGAGAGGGCCTGAGATTTAGTCAGTGGTTCTGCCATACAAGTTCAAGGTCCCAAGTTGGATCCCTGGTACAAAAAATAAATAAATAAATAGGAGTAGCAAGAAAAATTTTGAAGCTGATATAATGCATAGAAAATGCAAACTACACACACACACACACACACACACACACACACACACACACACACACACACACACACACACACACACGCCCATGCATTGCCTATATTGTATGTATGTGTGCATATATATGTAAGCCTATATATATGTCTATGTATGTATATGTCAGCCTGCATAGTTTAAAGCTCATTCATGTTACTGTTCTCACTTCCTACTTGGACATTTTCCTGAGTTTGTTTTTATAAATGTAAATGAGTTTAAAGAGAATATTTGGAATGCGAGTGCAATCTGTGTATGACCTCTGTCACCCTATTGATAGAGTTCATTCAGCTGATCTGGCTGACTAGGCAGCTACCCTCTTCCTCCCTCAGTGGCCTGTGTATGTCTCTTTTGAAACTATTTGCTTGGCCAAAGAGGACAACTACCTCCGATAGAGTGTAAGAGTCACTGAGCTCCACTGCTAAAAACTCCAAATAAGCTCTCAAGAATATATTTGAAGAATTTAAAAAAGCAAAAACAATCAAACAAATTCAAACAGACAAACCAAGACATTCAAAAGTGGTAAGTGAAACTCTGTCATTCTTTCATCTTTGTCACTGCTATTCAAAAGTTAAAACTGAATAGGACAATCTGTCCATTCACTCCAGCTTTAAATGACACCAACTTCAAACCTGTGAAATGGGATTTCAACTCCTCTATCATCATTTTACAGTTGCTGTTGTTGATTTGCAGCTGCTGACCTGAAGTCCCTTTGCTGTGACATCTGTGAGGCAGCTGGTATTATGAAACTTTAATTCAAAGAGAAGGAGAGTTACATCAAAAACATTCTTTAGTGTGTTAGTTGCTTTTCTATCATTGCTGACAGAAATACCCAACATTCAAAGTTAAAGGGGAAAGGGTTTATGTAGCTCCCAGCTTGTAGAGGTTTTACTCCATAGTTGACTGGTCCCAAGGCAGGATGGCATATGGAAGAGGGGCATCAGAGAGGAGAAAGAGTTCATGGCATCATAGAAAAGACAATAGGGGAACCTTAGCAGCATTCTTCTGCCCCTTTATCTTATCCAGACCACTGGAATAAGAAAGATGCCAAGACAATCACTCATGTGTAATGGTTTAATCTCAGCATCACACATTCAACAAAGTCCAATTTTATCTGCATGAGGCTTTGGGGGAGGTCTAAACACAGGCCATCTAGCATACAATCAATAGAGACAAACCTAATAACAATGAATCATCTATTGACAGTCACCTATCTTCTGTGTCAAGCTCTGAACGAAGTTTTTAGGTACCATGAGGTGATTGAAATACATTTTTGCTTTGTTTAGTTGCTTTGTTTTATTTGAGTAAGGGTCTCTCACTATGCAATTCAAACTGGCCTTGACTCATTATGTAGCCCAGAATTGACCTCAAACTCAGAGCAATCCTCCTGCCTCGGTGTGTGCCATCCTTCCCGGCTGGAAGAAAATTCTGTAGGACAGCTAATGTTCATATTTTAGTGTTTTCCAAAAATGAATAAATACGTAAGTGAAAGTATAAACAGATCATATGTGGTTTTTAAGTCTCCTGTTATTACCATGAATCTTTGTAAATTTTTTTTTTGTAGACAAGTTATGCTAAGTGTGCATTACCTGATCTTTGTACAGAAGGAAGAAAGGAAAAAAAAAAGAAAAGACAGGAAGGAAGATTAACATGGTGAATACAAAGCTACAATTTTGCAGGTGATCCTTTTTCTGTATATATTTCTTATTCGGAAAAACTAAAGTAAAAATGAAAAATGGAGAAAAGGAACTAGTAATTTTAATGCCTTGCTTTTATTTATTTCTTTCTTTATTTGGTCTTTTGAGACAGGGTCTCACTAAGTAGTTGAGACTGATCTGGAATTCACTATGTAGCCCAGGCTGGTCTCAAGCTCACAGCGATCCTTCTGCCTCAGCCTCCCGAGTCCTGGGATTACAGGCATGAGCCACCACACCTGGCAATATCTCCTATTTTTCATGTAGGAAAACGTCATGCTTTTTAGGATTGAAAATGTTTTATTTTATTATCTGTTGATATCCAGAAACACATATACTTCTAAAATTATCAGTTTATATTTGGAGTACATTATACATATACTAATTCTATTGATACAAACACCTATCATATCTTGATCCTCTTACTCCTCCTTTCTCTCCACAACTGCTCTTTCCTCTCCTATCCCTAGAAAATTAGCTTCTACTTAAACTGTGACCAGAAGAATGGCGGAAATGATGATGAAGTTTCAGAAGAAAATGTCCCTCCCACACTCTACATCAGAAGTCACTTTCCATGTGGTTCATATACACAATAAAATCTCAAAACCTTTCAGAAACATCTGAAGTAAATATGATTAAACACACATTAAATTGAACTCAAAAATAAACACATTATTGAGATAATTATTTTAATAAAATGTGTGAATTAAACTGTACATTGCATCTATAACATGGAAGAAGTATGTCACAGACATGTTATTAAGGATGTACGAATCATTAATTGCAGATTCTCTTAAAACATTTTCAAATGATAATGCTAAATATGGACTTTCATAGTCAATTGAAGTTTTAGTGTATGTTTCTCATGTTTGTATGAAAATGCATACTATATAGCAAAATAATACTTATCATGAAACTAAAATATTTTTACCATTCGATTATTAATGAATATTGACAGTAAAGATAATTTAACACTTTTGTCCATGAAAAAAGGTAGAACATATGTAGTTATTGGCGAAGGGCTTTTTTCCATCAAGTTACTTTGACTCACTTGTCCTTGGTGTCCATAAGCCATGTTGACCACAGCAATAAGTCAAACTTCTCTCTGGCAAGGTGAATGATTTGTGGTTTTCATCCTGACGTTTAATACCTGGAAATGATTGCATTGTCACAGTAAGCCAGCCTCAGACCATCCCTCTCATCAAATGCTATGTGCCAATTGTTTATTTTACAACAAAAGCCACTTAAAGTTTTGACTCAACTAATAACAGTTTTCTGAAACGGTTTGTAGAGGGAGAGCATCTGTAGTTTTTATAGTGGAAACGATTATGATTGAAAGAATGGCCTTATTTTAAAGCACACTCTCTACTCTAGATACCATAGCTATTATTATTTCAGTGACCAGAATGCAAATGGGTAAATCAGTAAGTCCCATTCTCTCCTAATATAATGCCATTGGAAAAGAATAAATCCTCACACATGAAGTCTTAGGGAAAACCAATGATCACCTTGCCACAAAAATGCAATTCACCGAAATGCATGCCCTCCACCTGAGAACTTCTGGAGAAATAGGAGCTGCTCTGACATTGTAAAAAGACAGAGTGAAGTGTAACAGCAAACATTTTAAGGTTCTTCTGTAATAATTTCACAGCAGATGCAATTCAGAAAATGTACAGCTCCATATCACGCTCAGAATGACTTTAGTTTTGATGATAAAATAGTCAGTATCATTTTGATTTTTATCAATTTTAACCATACTATGAACATTAAACTTCTGCAACAAATGTTCTTCATTTTTTTCAAAAATATCTGATGTTGTTTTAAATAAAACAGTTCTTGAATTAACAAGGCTTGAAAAGAAAATGAACAGCTATTTAAACACTGCCTATGTTTATTTGACAGAGCAAATTGGAAAGAGAAGAGAAATTCGGATTGAGAAGAAACATCTGGAATCAGAAGGCAGATAAAGAGAAAAGCATTGTCACCCAGTAGGACTCAGAATGTGGTCATCTATCGATGCAGCAGAACTTCCCAGGATAAAGAGTGCCTCTCTTTATTTTTTAGCATGGGTCTTCACAGACCTTGTTTTTTTCGTTGTTTGTTTGTTTCTGGTACCAGGGATCGAACTCAGGACCTTGCACTTGCAAGGCAGGCCGCAGAACCACTGAGCTAAATCCCCAACCCTACATAGACCTCTTAATTTGAAAAGAAATACCCTTCCTTTTCCATTTATGGGAGGGAAACTAGTGTTTAAGTGCAAACTCTTAAATATACTGCATGGATTTCATCCACTAGCTGATTCTCATGGACCATCTTCATCAACAGTTTATCTCTCTACCTTTTCAACATCCTAAAAATGATTGTGCCGTTTGCTCTAACTACTCTTTCCATTTCTCTCAAATGTTTCTCGTGAGTACTTACACAAGTAGCTGTCTATATTGAATGCTTATATTTTCTCCATATGCCAACCTTTTATCTTACCAAGACAAAATAAGTCTTTCCTTTTTGTCATTTAAATAAATTACCGATCAGAGTCAAAGATACCAATGTTGCAATGATTGTTGCTATATGTTCAATTTATATGACAGTGTCACTGAATAAACCTCTTTCTTAATACTATACTGTTTAGCTTGTTTTACATTTTTAATACTAGCTGTGTCTTTTAAATCAAATTTTGTTATGTTATCAATATATCTTTGTACCTATCTTCTACTGATAATGAATATTAACTTTAAGTAAATTTTATCATGACTATATTTAAATAAATGGATAATAAATCATTAATATCATTCAGTGTCTGGTACATATTACAAATTCTCCAACTGTCTCAAAGATGATATTTGTTTTTCTCAAATCTCACAAATCACCAACATTCCACACATCACTGCACTGTTTGGTTATACCAAAATATATAGTGTATTGTAGAAAATATGCATTGTGTATATGTGTGGGGGTATGTTTTTACACATACTTGTGCACTATTAAATGAGAAACATGGTCATGAATGTGGTAAGATTTTGCACATTTGGCATATTGATAGTTTCTCTGGCAACCTTATGATTTCTCTAAATTACATGCTTGATTTAATTCATAGTCATTTGTTTGGGAAGGATACTACATATGTATTGGTGTTAAATTCTATCATTATGCTTATAGAAATATGATAAAAAATAAGTATGGGACATAATAAAATATAAACAGAAAAATCTGATCTTGAAAATGTGAACTCTTTTAGTTGTTTTTGGATTTTAAAAATAAAAATATATTTATTTTCTGTGGGGAGTTTTGTTAGAAAATGTAGTGATACAATCAACAAACATATGATATTTATCAAATTAATAAAACCGAGGGGTTTATAAATTATAAAATTTTGAGGACAGTTTCTCAACTATAATTTGTAACTTTGTTTTATTTGTAAATCCATTATTTCAAAAATATTATATGAAAAGAAAATGAGAAAGAACATAAAATGTTTGAAGATCATATTAAACCAATAATGTATCTGGATTATCAGTCTGTGTTGCATAAATTTTTGTTTATTTCATATCCTTTTTTGCTGTCATATATATGTATATTTGAAATTTTTATTTAGTATCTTCATTTCTCGTCATGTATGTTTGTAATCATTAATCAAAAAAAACAAAAATTGAAATATCATTTTGGAAGGTGCATATGGAGAAATATTTATTTTATACATAAGCAGTATTTTCCTCATTTGCTAAGTCACAGTGCAAAAAAATTAACATGCATTATACTTTTTCTGTTTCCCTCCAACTAATCAGCAGTACCTATATCTAGCAAAAGCAAACCCTGAACACTGCCACAGTTTGGCTCATTTTATGCTTTTCCTTGACCAAACTGCGATTAAAAACATTTCGAAAAGGGAAGAAAGGAGCTAAAGGTGTAGGGAAGGTGGGATGAGTAGGGGAAGGGTAATAAGGGAGAAGAAAAAAATGTGAGATAATAAAAAGATGGAAATGAAGTGTTTGTAGATGGGGAGGGGAGGAGGGGGTGAAGGGAGGGCAGGGGTAAGGGGAAAAAATGAGAATCAAGACGTTATGTGGAGGTACAAGATCCCAACAATAAATGTAACTGTACTGTATCCCTAAAATGTACCAATAAACTCAATTAAAGCTGAAAAAAAATGCAAAAAAAAAAAAAAGCATTGAGGGCCAGGAATAATGGCACATGCCTGTAATTCCAGCACTCTGAGAGGCTGAGACAGGAAGATGACAAGTTCAAGGGAGCCTTGGAAAATTGGTGACTTTGGCAGGCCCTGTATCAAAATTAAAAAGAAAATAAAATTTAAAAATCTTAAAGTTTAGTGCAAAGGCCCTGGGTTCAATCCTGAGTACATTAAAAAAATGAATCTGGATTCTCCAGTGGCCATTAAAACATCTTGACCTGCTTAATATTTTTCACACAGGAGTTATAGGGAACTTTTAATTTAAAAGAGTGTTATAGTATCTCAACTGTCAAATCTAAGATATTCGTGACAATTCAAATATACCCAATAAATTATAAGTTAATTTGTTTATGAGTTAAGCTAGTCTAGTTTGACATCATAGCTATGGTCAGTTCTTAGCTTTCTTCTCATATTCACAAAACCACACCTAGCTAAACTAATACGTCACATTTTCCTTCTTTCAAGGCCTCTCTTAGACTTGTTATTTCTTTAGTCTCTACATCTTAATTTGGTTTAAATATCCAGTTACTTTTAGAATCTCCTTAAATACCATCTACTGCAGTTAGCCATTACTGACCATGAATCACAGAGAATACATATTCTCCACCTTTATTATTGCCATGATTTAGTAAAGCAGTGTTAATATTTTCTCTATTACCTAACTGTTCAACATGAACAAAAAATTTTTTCTTAAACATATTACAATAAACATGAGAAAGGTGATTTATTTTTGTTCAGAACTGTCTCCTTAATGTTTTGAAAACCCTCAAATATGTGTTTGTGCATTACACACATTGGTAAAACAAATGAATGTATTATACTTGGTGTCCAAGATATCTGTGCTGTTTTTCCAACTGGGTATGTATTGAACCCAAGAAGAAGGACCTAATTTCACCAATGCATGGGTAGCTACACAAAATTACTAAATATGATACATAATTCTTAAATATTAACTGTATATGTAATATATGCATTCCAATAATTTTATAATTTATCTTTTATTCTGAGCTAAATATAGTTATGCTCAAATTCCACTCTTCTGGTACTAATAAATTCAATCTCAGTATGAAATTTTTAGCTTGTTAGTGTCAATGTTTGTAAAAGGAAAAATAGAAAAAAATGAGAATTTGAGAGGTTATCAGTTCACTCTATAATATTCAAACATTTCCTTCCTCATGACAATTTTCTGAAAATAAAGGCATGAACAAATTTTTATAATTATTACTTCTCCATTAAAAATATCTGTTTGAAAAATATATATCCATTTGATAGGCTTCAGATTCCAAATAAAAATATGGTGTGGGAAAATTTTCTCCATTATAAAATTTTCAGTTTTCAATTACACAATGCAAAAGCTATTAGTGACTTTTCATTGTATGTTTTAATGCCCAATCACCTGGGTTTATGTAACTTTGAAATAAAATTAAGAAAAAATACTGCTTTTTTCATATAACTATAGCTGAATCACATAGCAAGACCAACATAAATTGTCTTGATATAGCTACGTATTGTAAACTATCCAGACAGAACACTAAATGCAGCTTGCTTAATAAAGCATAACACTAGTTTTTTTTCTCTACATAGTAAATCTTCTTAGTACTCATCTTTTCATATCAAAATGCACATACCTAATTTCATTGATATGTGTATTTATCTGTTGACGTCTACAATTAATGCACTAATAATTCATACTTAAATGTTAAAATATGTAATCTATAGCTTTCTTTCCAAGTGACTATTTATTGTACATGAACTTGGAGGGGTGATTGTAAAATAACTAGGCTGCACTGGCAGCTGCTCTAAATGCTGAAGGTGGAAGTGACCTGAACAGCTGATAACTGATAAGTAAAGATCATCATTCAACCTAGAAATATATTTTCTTCCAGACGAAGCTAAAGACTAAGTAGCAATATCACCTTCTACTGAAGTGGGCACTGGTAGGAATTTACATGAAAGCAGGCAGGGAGCATGTGTGCCTCAAATAATATTTGGTGCATGGCAAAACTGTACATAACATTTGTTCAACAATGAGTGGGTGCATAAAAAACTCAAAAAAATCAGCAACCCCCAAATATAAAGACCCAATTCAAAAATGGGAATTTGAAATGAACAGACATTTCTCAGGCAAAGAAGTAAAAGCAGCAAGTAAATATATGAAAAATTGTTCCACATCACTGGTCATTCAAGAGATGCAGATGAAAACAACACTGAGATTCCACCTCACCCCACAAAGAATGGCTGCTATCAATAAATCAATCAACAGCAATCGTTGGCAGGGTTGTGGGGAGAAAGGAACCCTTCTCCATTGTTGGTGGGAGTGCAGACTGGTGCAACCACTGTGGAAATCAATATGGAGATACCTCAAAGAGTTGGGACTAGAGGTTCCATTTGACCCAGCCATCCCTCTGCTGGGTAATTTTACAAAAGAATTAAAAGAATCATATCGCAGAGATATATGTACACATATGTTTATAGTTGCACAGTTTGTAATAGCTAAAACTTGGAAACAGCCCATTTGCCTATCATTTGGAGAATGGATAAAGATGTGGTTTTTCTATAAAATGGAATACTACTTAGCCATAAAGAATGAGAAACTAGAGTCATTCATAGGAAAATGGATGCATATTGAGGATATACTAAGTGAAATAATCGTCACACATGTGGAAATATGGAATAGTTTCTCTATTGAAAAACTATAATGTGTGAAAAACTATAATGGTACATAAGATCCTAATAGTATAACTGACAATGTGAAATAGGAAGAAAAGGGCTAAAGATGTAGAGGAACTGGGAAGGGTAGGGGAAAGGTAATAAGAGAAAGGAAAAGAAACCATGAGAAAATGAAAAAATGGAAATAAAGTATTTGTAAGTAGGGAAGGGAGGAATGGGTGAAGGAAAGGCAGTGATAAGGGGAAAAAATGAGAAGCGAAACCCATCATGAAAAGGTACAAGATCCCAACGATGAATGTAACTGTACTGTGTACCTAAAATGCACCAATACACTCAATGAGGAAAAAAATGAGTGGGTGAATAAACAGGGATAGCAATGAGTAGGGACAATAGTATGTCCAGAATTCACAGAAATATGTAGAGTAAGAAGAGTGCATATTGATCTGAAGGAACAATGAGCAAAATAATATTTTTCTATGAATGTGTGTTTTTTGCATCTATATCATACATTCTGCCACACTGTTCACTAGCAACTAGCAAAAGTTCTTCCCTTATAGACTGTGCTGTGCAGAAATTCTCACATTAATTTTCATTATTTCTATGTGGTTTCACATATTTTCATCTATTTAGACATTGGTGTTATTTTTATACTTCCTTTCAGAGATTAATGATATTCCTTTTAAACTAGTGAAAATACATAGGCTTTAGAAATCGCAGCCTGGTTGGGGGTTAGCACCCTGTTCTTCTGGCCCAGTGCTTTCCTGTCAATTTTTATGGAAGCAAAAGGAATTTTTTGAAAGTCAATTATTTGAGTATCTTTCCATATAATAAACCTATGATATAATATTACACATACAAATTTTTCTCTTCAACTTTTAATATATACAGTCTCTGGATCAGCTTCCCAATTTACTTATGTGTTTATATAATTAAGCATATGCATCTTTTCAGACTTAAACAAAATTCTTCACTATTTAATAATACATTTTAATGACAATCACTAGTAATTATGTCAAATTACTAATTTTTGGTAATTTTCACAAAAGAAGATACAACATAAGTTAGGCAATGTTGTAAATATGAAGCTATTAGACAAAGCAAAAATGTGTAATCTAAATTATGTTGAAAATCAATACTAAAATAGAATTTTATTTGTTACTAAGTTTTTTTTTTCATATGTTCAAAAAAACATGCATTATTTACAGACTTACTGGCATCCCTAGAATACTGTGAATGATTGACACTCCTTACCAAATTTGTTTTCATTTAGTGTTTTCTCTAACTTTAAAAAGTTAATGAGTAAGATTAATAATTGAATAACAAAAATATAGTGGATATAATTGAACAAATTAGCAAAGTGAGAACAAGTATTTTAGCAAAAATATAAACATAGAGAAAAATTTCCACAAATCAAGATTCTGGGATGGTGGCAGAAAATATATTTATTTAACATGATTTGACAGAAAAAGTTACTAAAAATATATAGGTTCATATTACATAGTATTGATTCATATCATTGTCCACCTCATAAAATGGGCAAATTATTTGGAATAGCAATTTATTTTTATTTTGGGAGAGGGGATATTCTTTTACTTTCTAATGTCTTCTTCAGTCTCCTTTTTCAGCATTGTCTTAGTTACCTTTTTTCTTGCTGAGACAAAATACACAAAACCCAAAGTTAAAGGAGGAAAAGGTTTATTTCAGCTTGCATTTTGCAGAGGTTTCAGTCTGTAGTTGGCTGGCTCTAAGGAGGGTGGCATGTCACAGGGCCATTGCAGAGAAGAAACAGTTCATGGCAATTCATGGTAGAAGGCAGCAAAATAGTGAAGAAACAGCAGCTTATTCTTGTCCCTTTATATTATATCCAGGTTACACGCTTTCTGTAGAATTACTAATTTTTATTGTCACTCTTAATATCAGGTTCTCTCTTTTAATCCCAGCATCATATCATTAATTTCAGTATGACAAACTCTAATTTAGTTACCTTCAAAACTCCCTACCTATAAGTGCATGAGGCTTTGTGGGAACATCTAGGCACACACCATAACTTTCTGCCCTGGACCTTCAAAGACTCATGCATATCATTTAAGTAAAAGGCATTTAGTCCATCTCAAAGAATTGCCAAATTCATAACAGTTTCAGCATTGCTGAAAAGTCCAAATCCAACCACTCCTGTGAGATTTATGGCAAACTCTTAGTTGTGAGGCTCCATACAAATGAAAAGAAACTTAAACAGTTCCGGCATACAAGAGCATAAGATAAACTTTTCCATTCCAAATAGTGCAAATAGGAGGATAGAAAAGAATGGAACTTTTAGTTTTTCCCACTAGAAAAACTATTCTGTATTTATGTGTGTGTCTTACTTGTCTTACTTATTTCACTTAAGAGTATGGCTTCAATTAAATAAGATCCAAATGGTTTAATTGACAATGTGAAATAGGAAGAAAAGGGCTAAAGGTTCAGGGAAAGTGGGAAGGGTAGGGGAAAGGTAATAAGGGAAAAGAAAAAAATATGAGAAAGTGAAAAAATGGAAATAAAGTGTTTGTAAATGGGGGGGGAGGGCTGAAGGGAGGGCAGGGACAAGGGGGAAAACTGAGAACCAAGACCTGTCATGTAAAGGTACACGATCCCAGTGATGAATGTAACTGTACTGTATACCTAAAATGTACCAGTAAACTCAATAAGGAAAAAAATGAAAGAGTTGAAAAGGTTAAAAAAAAAGAAAGAGGAAGAGGAGGAGGAGGACAAGAACAACAACAACAAGAACAAGAAGAACAAGGACAAGAACGAGAACAAGAAAAGAATGGGAGGGAAGCAAGTCCCAAACCCAACAGGCCTAACATGAAGTCCTAGAGTTCCATATCTAGCATTCAAGGCAGTGTGTAGCAAGATATGAACACCAAAGGCCATATGTGGCTCTGTCCTATGGCTCTGCATATGTTTGCAGCTCTCAAGGCTTCTCTCTTGGACCACCTTCGTGCACTCCTTGCAACCATGTTCCTGGTTTCTCCAAACTTCTGGGAACTCACCGCATCTTCAGCTTCATACTCAGTTTAACAAACAGCCCTTTCATGGCCACACTGCCTGGCCTACCTGTCTTCTTCTGATCTGCGTGGAAGCCATCCTGACCCCACAAGTCTTCCATTATGTATAGTCCTAAAATTACGGCCATATGGATGATGCAGGCTTCCTTCTCTCTTTGATCTAGGGTTTGAGTACCTGGATTGCTGATCACTATGAACCCAACCCAGAGAAAAAAAATTCTATAGGCCACCACCATTTTGGAGTACAGTGAACTGGGCTCTCATTGCAAATTAATGTCACCCTTGCAATTTTGAAGCTATGAACAGTTGTGTCCTGCTTGTTGTTGTGATGTCTTCAGGTCATCTTTTCTACCATACTGTTCCTTTTCTGCAACTAAATTCTCCTTTGCTACATCTTTATAGAGTATAATTTTATTGGAGCTTTCTTTCTAACCAAATTCAAAATATTCTAAATCATTTGGTTGGGCTCTTCGATCCTGACTTTCAACATAGATCTGACTAAAAGCTCCCCAAAACAGTCATACCATTGTCTCAATAATAGACGGCCTTGAATTTTTTTCCTATGTGATTATTGCTTTACCTTTAATCCCAATCTTAGTCTCCGGACATCAGCAAAATGCAAGGAAATGTTTTGGCAAAGTATAACACACGTGATCTGGAATCCAACAGCAATGCAATTTTTCTTCCCAGCAAAAATCTCCACACCCCTGTCTTTATCTACTGTATTTTTATCAGAATCCAGGTCACTTGAGTTCTTACTATAATCTCTGAGCAATTACATCTTTGCTTAGGTTAATTCCTAGATATTTCATTTTTTCTTGCTGCTAATATGAATAATATTGCTTTCATAATGTCTTTCTCATCAAGTTCATTACTCAATGAGAATTTCTTTTTGAATTGGTATATACAAATGCTATTGAGTTTTGTTTGTTAGATTGATATCCTGCATTTTTGAATTATTAATTCTAAAAGGTTTTAGGTGGTTCTTTTGATCTTCTATGTAGAGTATCAAGTTATCTGCAAATCATGATAATTTGAGTTCTTACTAAAATGTATCCTGTTCATTTGTTTCTGTTGTCTGATTGCTCTGGTTAACATTTCAAGTGCTATTTTCATAAGAAGTGGTGGTAGTGGGCATCATTGTCTTGCTCTTGATTTTGGAGAGAAAATTTTCAGTTTTTCTCTATTTAATATGATGTCTGCTGCTGTTTTGACACAGATAACTATTATGTTCAAATATCATCCTTCAAGAAGTTACTTTTCAGGATTTTTGTCATAAAGATGCATAAAATTTTTAAAATCTTTTTATGTATGTGTTGATATAGTCATGATTTTGTGGTTGCTACTCATTATGTTATTTATTATAATTATTTATTTGCATACGTTGAACTACCCTTGCAATTCTAGGATGAAATATAGTTCATCATGATGAATGATCTTTTTTATAGTGAGCTGTATCCTTTTTATTAATATCTTGTTGAGCATTTTTGCATCTATGTTAAACAAGTAGATTGGTCTGTAGTTTTTTGCTGTTATTGTTGTTGTTTGCTTTTAGTTGTGTCTTCACCTGATTGGAGATCAGAGAAATACTGACTTCCAGAAATATGTTTGGAAGCACTCTGATCCTTTCAATTTCAGTGAAGACTTTGAGAATTGCTAGTGATATGAAGTCTTTAAATTTTTTTAGAATTTAGCAGTGAATGCATCAGGGGTAAAGCATTTTTTAGTGAGTATATATATATATTTTTTTAACTGTCTCAAATTCATTGCTTATTTTTTAGATGTTCAGTATGTTTGTGTCTTCTTGAGTTAGGTTTTATAATTTGTATGAGTCTAGGAATCACTGTATTTTTTAAACTTTTCCAATTTTTTGAAAAACATTTTATAGTAGTCATTATTCCTGGATTTTGACAGTGTCTACTGTGTTTTAAACTTTTACTTTTAAAATTGACTTTATGTGAGTCATTTCTATCTATGTCTCTCTTTGACAAGTTTGGCTAAGTGCTTATGTCTATTCTAATAAACATCACTTCAATTCCTTTATTGTTTGCACTTTCTTATCTTAATTTCAATAATTTCTGCTCTAATCATAGTTCATACTTACATCTCTGACGTTAACCCAGTAATATGTCAGCGATTTCATCCTCTTTCACTTGCTTTGCGTAAGCTCCCTTTCAAACATAAAGGAGACTGGACCCACAATCCATCATCAATTTACTTGATATTTTAATTGCAGTACATAAATGTTGTGGTTTCAGAAGAGTAAACCAATATCCAATTCAATTATTGGACCTTGTCCTGAGTCTTACAGATTCTGTAATTTCCAAATTTGTTTCAATTAATTTATTGTCTCACCACTTTAGTGAATTTGTATCATTAATTTCTGATGTATTTAAATTATTTTGTTACATTCTTGGAATCCTCAGCCTGTAAATAAATGTTTAAATTTGCATTCGTTAAGATTACTTAATTCAGTGTTCAATAGGTTTTGACAAATGCTTGAAGTCTTAAATTCATTATAATGTCACAATGAGCAGTCTTCTGCTCTAGAAAAGTTCCCCATGCTTGGATTGTTTATCTACTTTGCTTAGAACCAGAGGAATCCATTATCTGTTTACTCATTTCATGATGTTTTCTTTTCTAGAAATTAATACAATTTAGGATATATATACACATTTGTAGGTGCCTGGCTTCTTTTACTTAGAAATATGTATTTAAATTCCAGCCATATTGTGTCATGGTTTGACAGTTCATCCTTTTTAATTGCCAAACAATCTTCCATGATGCAAAACTACCATGTATGGTTTATTCATTTAGATATCAATTGATATCTTTGTTACTTTTGGGGGTTTTAATAAGCATGAGTAGGATTCTATAAACATCTGAATATGGGTTTTTGTGAACACAAGTATTTAATGGAGTTTGGTAAATGCCAAAAAGTGAATTGCTCATTTGTATGGCGAAACCATTTACTTTTGTAGGAAACTGTTTATGTTTCAATGTGACTGTACATTTTGGATTTGCTCTTTCCTATTGATGTGTCATGTCAGAATTTATATTGGAAGCCTTTGCCTTTTATGGATCTAATAGATATTCAGTGATATTTTATGCATTTTATATCCATTTTATTAACTAATATTATTAAATATCATGTTATATATTTCTTGGAAATAAACTTTCTTTGGATATGTGCCTGCTTTGCTCAGAATTATTGTTCATCTTTTCAAATTTGTTTTCTTCTTCATTTAACTTAAAATGGATTTATATGTTTTTTAGATATGAATTTTTAAATATTTAATTTCAGTCTGTGGATCCACTTTTTCACTCTTAGTATCCTTTTGCAGGAAAGGTTTTACATTTTAATAATGCCAACATCCAATTTATAATTAATGGATCATGCTAAATAAAAACTTATTACCAAATTAAAGGTCATACATACTTCCACTTAAGTTTGTATAACTGACTTTAAAATTTATGTTTTTGTATTTAGGCTTATGAGCCATTTGAGTTAATTTTTGTGTCATTGTAATGTTTATATCTAGTCTAATTTTTAAAAAATATATATTATATAATCTTTTTCTCTCTCGTCTGCCTGTCTTTCTTTCTTTCTTTCTTTCTTTCTTTCTTTCTTTCTTTCTTCCTTTCTTCCTTTCTTCCTTTTTCTTTCATACCAGATATTTAACTTGGGATCTTGTGCTTGTGAGGCAGGCAGTGGAAACTCAGAGCTAAATCCCCAGCTTCTTTAAAAATATATATACTTTTTAATTTACTTGCATTTAATCATTTAGGAAAGGCAGTAGATCTATATGTGTTATTTTGTCCTCTCTTTTCTAGTCTATTAATATGTCTATTTTATCAATCTACTGTTATATCACTAATTGTATTTTAAAATATTGTAAGTTTATAGTCTGTCCTCCTGAATTTTTTCCTTAATATGTGCTTGCTATAGTAACTGTTTCCCTTTTCATATACAATTAAAATCTATTTTTCACTGTATGCAAAATTGAATACTTGGATTTGACTAATATTGTACACAAAATATCTGCTAATTTAATTTGGAACTGTTGACATGTTACCTATTGATAAATAGCAAACAGCGAATATTTTTTTCAATTTATTTTAATGTGATATATATTTGTATTTGTAGCATTTGTTTTTTTACAATTTTCTGCAATTTTTGTATATATCATGCTAGATATATACCTTTTTCTTTTTTGGTATACATTACAATATTTTAGGGGTTTTATTGCCTTAAATTTTAAATTCAAGTAATTCACGTTAGATATATAGAGGAGCAAATTGTTTTTATTTTCCAACAATGTATCACCCAATTTTACTTCTAATTACCACAACATTTAAAAATTAATGTCTTATAATTTTTCATTTAGATAGCAATATCCCTACATATAGAAACATAATGTTTTATTTTAATTGTTTTTATTTTTTCTTAGTATTTTATTTCATAGCTTTAATTTCTATCAAAAATTTAAAGAAGACTGTTGAGAGAAGACATCCTTGCCTTATTTATGATTATAAAAGTAATGTATCCTGTCCCTTACCTTTATATCTTTATGGTCTATAGGATAAATATAATATTCTTTTCTTGTTTTTGTGTATAGTAGATAACATTTATTAATAATGAGAAGCTTAATGATCCTGAATTTGATGGTTAGATATACTTCCTTTATATATTGTTAGTTTCAACAAATTGCGTTATTGCATCTATGCTTATGAGATTTGTTGTTTGTTTTGTATTGCCATAGTAATATTCTATTTGATCTTGATAATAGAGCAATGTTGTTCTCATAGATTTATATATAAAGTTTTTCCTTCTCAATTTTCTGAAATATAACATGGAAAAATACTATAATTTCTTTGTTCTATATTTGGCAGAATTCACCAGTGAAATTTTTTGTCTGATGTTTTCTTGTTTGAAAGATTACTGTTTCCTCAATATTGATCTGTATCTATATTATCAATCTCTTGTTGTTTGTTCATAGTTAGTGATTTTCAAAAAATCAGTCCATTTCAGGAAAGGTATAAAGTTTTAGAGAATGCAATTGTTGATTTATTTTCATTTTCATTTTCATGACATCAGCAATAATGCCTGCTTTTCATTTCTCATATAAATAATACTGTTTGTTCATTCCTATATTCTTTCCATACAAAAATATTTATTTCCTTTCAGATTTCCTACTTGAAGACGTGTTTTGGTTGTATAAAATATTTTTCTCTTCCTCTCTACCTATTTCATTCTATTTTTTTCTTACTGTATGTTCAATTTTATCAAATATTTTCACTCATTTTTAGGGGGCATGTTTAAATCACAGCAAATGCCTTTAACATGTATTGTCTTATAAAATCATTAAACAGTAGAATTATCTCAAAATTTAACCAATAGAATGTTTCCATAACATGAAGAAAAATCTGTTCATGTTTTTAGGAAAACACCTCCTACCCTCCCATTCTTAAGAAATCATTAACATTATTTTTTTTATTCCAGTCTGCCTTATACATAAAATCACACATATGTAAACATTTTTTTAATACAGCTGTTTTTACTTGTAGGATTTATCAATAGTATCTCATGTAACAATATCTCATTTTTTTAGTGCCAGGTAATATGAAATTATTTCCTCATCATTTGAACGTTTGCAATTGGTTGTATATTTTGCTGATTATGAATAAATTTTTAATAAACATTCAAATGCAGGTTTCTTTGGAAGACACAGATTCTCTTTGTTTTGTATAATTCCCTAGAAAGGAAATGGGTCATCATATAATGAATAGTGTTAATTTAAGAAATTTTGGCAAATAACTGGTATTATTTTACATTCCCTCTCACAATATATAGAATGTTTAGCCATCTGCCTATTCTCACTCAATTGACACAACCATTAAAGAAAGTAAAGAATGGGCAGTATACATCGCAATAAGGGAGAGAGAATGAGCTTAGTATGTTTTAGTCTGGTGTTGGTTTAACAATTATGCGCCTTTATAGTATGAAAATTCAGTGTATGTGTACACAGGTAAAACATTTTGATTCATCTATACAATGAACTAATACTAAGAAATTTAAAAAGAATGAACAATTGCAAATGTCAAAATAAATATTCTGAGTGTTTTGAAAACTGTTTAAATAGCTCAATGTTTAATGTTGTTTCTATAATATTCTAGAAGGAGAAAATTTATCTATAGTAACAAAAGCAGATGAAGAGAGAGAGAGAATTGATTGCAAAAAGCATGAGGTACAATGAAGCTTCTTATATTGATCAGTACAATAACTACCTATATGTTCATAAGTCATCAAACTGCAATTTTTAAAATGTGTATTTTATTTTGTTTACATTTCTTGATTATTATTAAATTGCATTCCAAATTCTATTTACCATCAAAATTGCAATATATGAATATTATAATTGCTCTGTATTCTATCAGATATTGGGACAATCATTTTACATTATTTGTCATTCTAAGGTGTATACAGTGGAATGTTGCATTTTATTTTTAATTATC
Organism: Fukomys damarensis; assembly: GCF_012274545.1. Taxonomy (NCBI): domain Eukaryota; kingdom Metazoa; phylum Chordata; class Mammalia; order Rodentia; family Bathyergidae; genus Fukomys; species Fukomys damarensis. The sequence continues at coordinate 19,608,561 of NW_022900936.1, forward strand.
CTGAAGTATAATTCTATTAACCAGTTTGGCAAATGCTTACATGATATCTGTGTATCTTCTTCAAAATTATTTCTTCAAATATTTCATATTTTTTTGAACATTTATGATTTATTGAGATTATATGTAGTTAAATAAAAGTGTCATATATATTTTGCAGATTGATTTTTCTGTTCTGTTAAAATTTTGTACTCTGGGCCGGGGATTTAGCTCAGCGGTTCGGTGGCCTGCCTTGCAAGCGCAAGGACTCAAGTTCAACCCCTGGTACCAAAATAAATAAATAAATAAATAAATAAATAAAAAAATAAATATAAAATTTTGTACTCTAATAAGATATTTGTTACTTTTTCTTATACCATATAACTTTACTTCATACAAATTAACAGAAGATTTACTACCAAAAAATATTGAATGTTATAGAGTTATCTGGCAAACATATGATAAGATTGAAATTTGAATTTATATTACAAATGGAGGCATAACATTTATTTCAGGTAATTTAAAATAAATATAAAATTTTGTACTCTAATAAGATATTTGTTACTTTTTCTTATACCATATAACTTTACTTCATACAAATTAACAGAAGATTTACTACCAAAAAATATTGAATGTTATAGAGTTATCTGGCAAACATATGATAAGATTGAAATTTGAATTTATATTACAAATGGAGGCATAACATTTATTTCAGGTAATTTAAAATTTAATGACATTTTATTACAATTACCCATTTAAAAAATAAGTGATTGTGTAAACAATAAATATATTAATAAATTATCATATTACAGCCTATGTAAAAAGAAAATGCTAAATGACAGTATAATGAGAATGTATAAATCAAAATTCTTACATAAATTTGAACATTATTAATATATACCTATCTTCAAATATCCTTGAAATATTTTATGAGTGAATTATTTTTCTTTCATTTTTGCACTGTAACATTTGATTTATGATGATTGTTGCATTTCCAGCCTAAGTGGACATACAATTAATTTTACTTTGAATAATAAAGTTAAAAAATACATGCAATGTTACAGTTCAACTAGGCACAATAATGCAATATACATATGTTACAAATCATGTTTAAAATGCAATGCTGGTTTTAAATGGGGATGAATTCTTATTTAAAGTTATTTTTATTCTTTGCAGTGTCTTATCAAACAGTAATTGATATTCTAAGACGAGATGAATTTTAAACCAGCATGATTGAAATATCATGATGCCCCATTAATATATACAAGTATGTTTTGTGTATAATTTAAAATATATTTAATTTAAATTTTATAAACAATTGCTTAGAAACAATTTCTGCAAAATCTCTAAATCAATATGAAAATTCTTCCATGAGCACAATTTGTAAATGCCAATCAAGAACTTTTAAGTATTTTAGTGGAACAAAAAATACCCTCGAGCAGGAATTTATTTTAGAAAAACAAAAACAAAGGAAATATTAAACATTTTTGCACTACAGAAATTCCATGTCATACCTTGTTCAGTAACTTATTTGACATTTCTGAACATGCAGTGCTCATGGTATGATATTAGGATAGCATGTTAAATAAATGGAGTATTCTCAATACTGCATTAAAATAAAAAATCTCAACACTTCTAAATGGACATATTTTGGAAAAAGAAAAGTAATTTTCTAATTACTATACCTAAATAAAATTGAAAGTAATTACTGTGTAAAACAAATCCATAATCATAGCACTTGGGGAAAACATATTATTGTTTGTATTTTTTAGCAGAACCCCCAAATAAAGTAGATCAGTGCTTAGACACCTGCTAAACTGTTTTGTACTTAAGCCTATTAGGTTGAAGTAAAATTTTATTTATTTCTAATTTCTTTTCCATAGTAATTTTCATTATATTAGTAGTTCGTGTTTGAATATATAAAAACTAAATACAATATAAATTTAGATATATTTAGTTATTTTAAAAAATATTGAACTTCTTTTCAAATATATTTTAATGACATAGGGTAAATGGCAAATTGATGAAAATGTGCTGGCCCTGCTTATATAAATATTTGGCAATTCTAAGTTTAGCAAGCAATAGAAATACAAGTGAATATAATAAAAGATAGGCCCCATTCTTGAAACATTGGGTGACATTACAAGTAAACATATGAGCCTGATACTATTGTTTTACAATTCTGGAATAGCGGTCTCACGGAGTATTGTAGACACTTTTTCATGTTATCTAATGATATTAGTATAATTTTGTTGACATATGAATGAAAATTCTGGTATTTATTGCAATGGAAAATGTTTAATTAAAAACGATATCCTGAATAAAAGTTTGTTCTATGAATCTGAGTAATATTATATCTCTATTCATTGAATATCAGATTACATTTGATAAAAAAGAAGTGGCAATAAAACATTTTTATCTGAATTTTTAAAAGGAACAAAGTTTTTACTGTGTTAAAAAAATTCATTGGCTAGAATATTAGTCTAAAAGCTCCAGATAAATGATATGACACATACATATTTACAAGTATCTTAAATCATATCAGTAAGTTTCTTTTGGAACTAATTCCTGTCAAAGATGAATACTTCTTGAAAAAATTAATAACAGTCTCTCTACATATACAATTTTTATGTCAATGATTCCTTAATATATTTACAGAATGTCAAAATACTTTCAGAAGTGTCTGAAACTGTATGAAATTTAATGACCATAATTTTCTCTCTGTACTTTTAACAGTTACAGTCTTTGGAATTTTTGAGTATATTCACAGTTATGTTCTCAGTAAAACTGAATGTGTTGAGTTGATTGAATGTCCAGAGGAACCAATTAGAGGTAGGATATTAATATTAAAAGGAGTGATTTATAAATGATGAAATTATTTTTTCCCTTATTTTTCATACTGGAGGATAGACTGCTTTCTCTCAAGAGCTTAAAGCTTTTTAAATTTTTATTTATTAAAGTATGATTTTCTTTAAATAGAAGAAGAATAATTCTACATGCAATCATCCATGTTGGAAGTAGGAGAAAATGAGCCCTCTGTAAAACCTATCCATTTCAGAACCATACAGGGAAGAGTTGTTGATGAAAATCCAATCAAAGATTGCTATGCACTGGGTCCAAGCTCCACTTTAGGAAATAAAATTTCCTGATTATGTAGTAGGGACCATATTTTGTAGAGCAAATTACATAAATCAGAGTATTCTGTTGAAGTTTGCTGTTCTCTATTTGAAAGGTCTAATATCCATTAGTCTTTCAAATTAGGAGCTATAACAACGAATAATGTTGATGTAAAGTGATATATTTATATGTGTTTAAGAAAACTTTTAGGTTTGATACATATGTATTCCTAATTCAAAGTAACTGTACAAAAATAAAGTAGAAAAAAAGAAATTAGTCAAATAAAGCTAGAAATATATACATGAGATACTTAAATATAATTTGACAATAGCTCTAGAACTCGTTGAATCAATATACTTGAAACTTCAACTCTGCATTAATGTTTTCAATGCATTTATGATGTAATTGAATTCATGGATGGTCATGCTCTATTTTAAAGCATCATCAAGAATCTTATTTCATTATTATATTCCAAGAATAGAATGTAAGGTATAAAGGCTACTGTAAAAAGTTAAAATTTTAATTGATTGGAAAAAAATAAATTTGAAAAACTGGAAAGCATTGGCCAACAAATTTAATATGGCACTGATCCCAGGTATGACAAATGTAATGGGTAAGAAAAGGTTGCTTATTATTATTAAAATCGTGGAGCAAATTTTCTCATCAAATAGATGATAGCCAAATAAACATTCAGTTCGACTTCAATATTATGTCACATAGGATACTGTGTTTTTATTAATATTTGTTTTATATTTTTCTATTAAAATTACTTATATGGATTGGCATAGTGGTGCACATCTATAATCTCAGCACTCTGGGTCTGAGGCAAGCGGATCACAAAATCAAAACTCTAGGCAATCTGGCAATTTAGTAAGAACTTGTCTCAATATAAAAATAATCTTAAATGGCTGGAACAAAGTGTAAAGACTCTGTGTTCAATCCTGAGTACCAAACAAATATAAATAAAGAAGTAGACAAACACAAAAAGAAACCATATATATATATATA
>NW_022900936.1:19612836-19629415 GCF_012274545.1 Fukomys damarensis
ATATATGTATAATTATTCTTCCTGTTTTTATTGAATAAAATTACTTTGTTTTGTGATAGTGCCTTATTATGGAGTTCACACTGGCCTTAAACATTTAATATAATTATGTAGTCCAGAATGGCCTCCAATTCACAAATTTAATCTCTGCCTCCTGAGGATTAGTGTTACGCACACATTGTAACACCACGCACAGCAGTGTATCATATAATCATTCTTACTTTATGCTCCATATCGCCTCATGACTTACTAAGTATGTCGTGGGCCAACTGGATTTCTATTCCACTAATAGCTAACACTTCTATTTAAAATTACCTTGTGAAACTGCTACATCAGTGAGAAGGAAATGTGAAAGGAAACAAAATCAACGTATTAAAAATGATACCTCCATTAACCTGTTTATTTTACCAGTACTAACAATATCTAAAAATAGAGTCAAACTAGGTGCCTATGAATGGATGAATGTAAAAAATAAGGTAGAGAATGGAATATTACTCAGTGAAAAAAATAATTGTGTTCCACAAAATGGATGAAATTTGAGTATATTAGCTTAAGTGAAATAAATCAGATACAGAAAAACAATGCCACATGTCTTCACTCATATATTGAAACAAAATCAATACACCTGAACACAGGTTAGTGATTGCTAATGTCTGCAAAGGCTACAGCTAGGAAGACAGAATTTGGATAATAGGTACTCAAATTTATTGAGAAACATTGACTTTTAGTGGTTATCAAATACAAGAGTGACTATATTTCATATAATCTAACATATATTTAATAAGTAACTAGAAGTGAAGACCTCAAAGGTTCCAAATATCAAGACAAGAAGATAGAAATGCTAATTATCCTTATTTGATCAGTACACATGATATACACTTACTGAGTGACATAACACATTGCACCACATATTATAATGATATAATTAAATGAAGCTTAGTTAGAATTTGTTTTATAACATCTGTAAATTCAGGGCTGAGGATTTGGCTCAGTGGTTCTGCAGCCTGCCTTGCAAAATCAAGGGCTTGAGTTCAATCCCCGGTACTACAAAACAAAAAACAAAAAAACAAAAAAATTAAAATCTGTAAATTCAGATTAAATATTTTATGCCAATGTTTCTCTTATTATCCCTAAAGTATATTACACCTATAGACATATCGATATTTAGAATATTTGTAATTTTCCTCTGCAGTAAATTATCTAAATTTATTATCTTATAAATATCTAAGGGGGCCGGGATTTGGCTCAGTGGTTCCACCGCCTGCCTCACAAGCACAAGGACCCGAGTTCAATCTCCAGTACCAAAAAATAAAAAAATAAAAGATATATTTAAGGACAATTTGACTTCTTTATTTCCTATCTTTATTGCTTTTATTTCTTTCTGTTGTCTAACTGCTGTGACTAATGTTTTGCAAATTGTACTGAGCAGAAGTGATTCTAGTGAATATCCTTGTCTTGTTCCTGATTTTAGCATGAAGGATTTCAGTTTTTGAACATTTAGTATGATAATGTCTGTTGGTTTTTTATAGATGGCTTTTGTCAGTTTGAGGTAGAGAATGGGTATTCCAAGTTTTTGTAGCATTTTTATCACAACATGATACTCTATACAGAACACCACAAGAACTTCTAGACTTAATAAGCAGATTTAGTAGAGTAGGTGGATACAATATCAACACAAAAATCTATAGCTTTCCTTTATATAAAAAACAGACTCACTGAAAGAGGAATTGGAGAAACAACTTCCTTCACAATAGCATCAAAAAAAAAAAGAAAGAAAAGAAAAAGAAAGAAACAAAGAAACAAAGAAATACCTCAGAATCAACTAACAAAAGAAATCGAAGATCTCTTCTCTATCAACTATAACTCTCTGAAAAAAAGAGAACGAAGAGGATATCAGAAAATGGGAAGACATCCTTGTTCCTCGGTAGGAAGAATCACTATAGTGAAAATGGCCATACTTCTAAAACTGCTATATAGATTCAATGCAATCCCAGTTGAAATACCAGCAGCATACTTAGCAGACCTTGAAAAAGTAATCCAAAAATTCATTTGGAAAAAGAAGAGACCTAGAATAGCAAAAGCAATCCTAGGCAACAAAGACAAGGTAGAGGGTGTCACAATCACAATGTGAAACTATACTACAAAGTTACTGTGATAAAACAGCATGGTACTGGCAAAGAAACAGACCTAAGGACCAGTGGACAAGATCAGAAAAGCAGAAACCTCTTCAGACACACTCAGACACTTCATCTTAGACAAGGGAGTCAAACACCCTCACTGGTGAAAGATAGCCTCTTTAATAAATAGTGCTGGAAAAATTGGCTTTTAACTTGCCAAAGATTAAAACTAGAACTATATCTCTCACCATGTACTAAACCAACTTTGAAATGGATTAAAGATCTAAATATTAAAACACTTAACCAGCTGGAAGAGAGGCAAGGTAGAACTCTTGAAGACATTGTCAAAGGGAAAGCTTTCATAAACAAAACCTCAGCTGCATGTGAACTAGCACAAAGAATCAATGAATGGAATTTCTTCTTATTAAAAAGCTTCTGCACAGGAAGAGAAACCACCAGCAGCATGAAGAGACAGCACACAATGTGGGAAAATTTTTTTACTAGCTGTTCCTAAGACAAAGATCTACTATCTAGAATATATAAAGAATTTAAAAAAAATCAAACTTCCCAAGTTTAAAAATCCAATTCAAAATGAGCATCTGAAATGAACAGACATTTCTCAAAGAAGTACAGATAACAAATAAACATATGAAAAAAGCTCAACATCACTGGACTTTCAAGAGACGCAAGTGAAAACAATACTGCAATTCCACCTTATCCCAGAAAGAATGGTTGCTATCTTGATATTAAACAATAACAAATGTTTCAGGGCTGTGGGGAAAAAAGGAACCCTTCTTCATTGTTGGTGGGAGGGTAGACTGGTGCAACTATTGTGGAAATCAATATGGAGATACCTCAGAGAACTAGGACTAGAGGTTCCATTTGACTCAGCTATTGTACTGCTTGGTATTTTCCCAAAAGAATTAATTGAATCATATCACAACAGTATATGTGCATCCATGTTCATTGTAGCAACAGTTTTGAAATAAGTTATTTTTTTATATATATAGTGGAGTACTATTCAGCCACAAAGTATGAGAAGTTAGATGTATTTACAGCTAAAGTAATGTACATTGAAGTGATAATCTTACATGAAATAAATAGTACACACATGTGTAACTACCAAATAATTTATCTGGTATGAGAAGTTGAACATGTAAAATGAGTTAAACATGATCAAAATGCATAACAGATAATGTGAAATAGGAAGAAATGGTGCAAAGAGGAAGTGGGAGGGGAGGGGGGAAAGGGAAAGGGAATGGAATTAACATGAGAAAAGGAAAAAATGGAAAGAAAGACTTTGTAAATAGGGAAGAATTGAAGGGAGGGTAGGATATGTGGAAAATAAGAATCAAGATATATTATGTAATCCCAGTGCTGTTTTCATCTGTATCTCTCAAATGACCAGTGATGTTGAACATTTTTTCATATATTTATTTTTTACCATATTGTGGGTTGTCTCTTAGCTCCGTTGGTGGTTTCTATTGCAGTGCAAAGCCTTTTTAATAAGATGAGATCCCAGTTGTTGAGCTATCCCTCTGCTGGGTATCTTTCCAAAAGAATTAAAAGAATCATACCACAGTGATACATGTGCACTCATGTTTATGGTGGCTCAGTTTGTAATAGCTAAAAGTTGAAAACAGCCCAATTGCCCATCAACTGGAGACTGGATAAAGAAAATGAGGTTTTTCTATGAAATGGAGTAATACTCAGCCATAAAGAATGAGAGAAAAGAGTCATTTATGGGAAAATGGATGAATATTGATGCCATACTCTTAAGTGAAATAAATAGGACGGACGTGTCAATACCAAATAGTTTCTCTGGGGTGAAAAATTAAAAATGTAAATACGGTTCAGGAGCTCCAGTGGAGCAATTGGTTAGCATGCGGTACTTATATAAATAAAGTTCAAATTGTTTAATTGATAATTTGAAATAGGAAGATAATGGCTAAAGGAGTAGGGGAAGTGGGAAAGGTAGGGAAAGGTAAGCAGGGAAAAGACAAAATATGAGAAAATGAAATAATGGAAACAGTCTCTGTAAATTTGGAAGGGTGGAGTGGGTGAAAGGAGGGCAGGGATATGGGGTAAAAACAAGAACCAAAAGACATCATGTAAAGGTACAAGATTCCAGTGATGAATGTACTGTACTGTACACCTAAAAAGTGCCTATATATTCTATGATTAAAAAAGATATATATTATAAAAGTATGAATCTCCAACAATGAACATCACTATATTATAAAAATAAAATATACCATTAAAGTTAAAATTTGCAAAAGGACATATCTAAGTGTCTGAAAAAATGTTTTTGATATCATAATGTTCTTAAAAATTAACACTATTCAAGTATGCACTGCATTCAAGTTCTTCCAAAATGCTTTCAAATTACGAAAGTAGAAGTAGCAAACTTTCTTGATTTTTAAGAACTTCAAATTTTCCAGTAAATTTCTTTATCATCCACCTGGGTTAAAAGAACTAACAGCTTCAAAGAACATGGACATTCCAAATGCCCTTTTTGGTAATTATGCATTGTATACATGCATCAGTTTATCACTAAGTAATAAAAGAATGAAAGGGAATTTATTTTATTGGCCCATAGGACTAGTGGCTGTACAGTCCACTATGAAAACCTACATTTTGGAGAGTTAGGGAATCCAGCAGCTGCTCAGTGTAAGATATTGATAATTTAGTGTAAGTGTGAGACTGAAGATGCTAAAGGGGAAACCACTTGTTTGAATCTGTATTTATAGGCTGAAACATCTTCACACAGGTTTCAACAATGATTACAACACAAATGCCCATCAACTGATGAATTGATAGAAGACTTTTTTCTAATACAATGGAGTAACACTTAGTCATAAAGAAAAATAAACTTTAGACATTTCTAGTTAAGTAGATGGACTTTGTGACCATACCTTTAAGTGAAATAAATCAGATGAACTTGTATAAACATCTTTCTGATGTGAGAAGCTGAATGTGCAAAGAAGGAACAAACTGTGTAATAGATATTGTGTAATAGGAAAAAAATTGTTCAGAAGGAAAGAGGAACTAGGGAGTGGGGAGGGAGAAAGGAAAGAGGGGAAAAGGAAAAAAAGAGGATAAAAAGGAAGCAAATCTTTGTTAATAAGGAGGGGAAGAGGGAAGTGTTTTTTAAAAAATAAAATTAATGATGTTTACTTAAAAGCAATTATGCTAATGCAATGAATCTTTTTATAAAGGCCATATTGCAATCTAAAGTGTTGAGGAACCAATTTTGATTTTAAAAGTAGATGTTCAATGACATATTTATAACCAAATCAAATGTAAACGGTATCGTAAAAAGTTAGATTGTGACTAATCATTGCACAGCTTAAAAAAACAGAAAAACTAAATGAACAAAAAATAAATTTGTTTATCTATTAAAAAAATAAAAGTGTTTGAGGTGTAAGGCAAAAAATTAAATTGTTTTTTCTATAAATAAACATTGATAATAATGTAATTGATGATAATATAATATAATAAAATTTTCTCACTAACGATATTGACCTAAAATTCCAAAAACAATATGTAGATTGTGGGGACCAGACAATGAAGAAAATCAATAAAAATAAAATGTTGTCTTGTTTATAAATATAACACAGTATTTGGATACTATAACTTTTATGGCACTGTAGGTTTTAAATATTCATGTGAAAATTGTGCATATAAACACTAAAAACAATGCAAGATGTGATGTTTGATAAAAATAAGGCAGTAATCAGAATTACAGCAGCATAAAAATATGAGTAAATAAATTGCATATAAATTAACACATAAACTTACAGATAAAATAGCAGTAATTCATATATAGATTTTAAAAACTGATTTGCAATGTTCATAATTTCTTATATTTATCAGACCACAAATTCAGTACTAACACAATAGTCATAAGACTAAGCTTCTTTTTTCAGTCTTGATATCTTAATTATAATAGACAACATGTGATTGTGGTTATATTCTATTTTTGAGTCATATGTTTTGTGATATCTGTAATATATTTAATATTTTCTAAAGATGGAAGAAAATTTCTAATATTCACTTTTTTTCTGTGGCAAATGTTATTCCATTTATTGTAGGCCTTTGGAAAAAAAATACATAATAGAAATCAGATGACAAAATAAAGATTTCCGGCATGGGCTATCAGTTAGATGATTTGTGATAATTTTGTTTTGTCATGAGTAGGGAAACTATCAATCAATCCAAATTAAGAAACTATGACAGCACTTTGCTTTATTTACTTCCAAATTAACAGACACCAGAGCTATTAACAGTAGAATGGGACATCTGGCCTCACCCTGAGAAAACAGCACATCTAGATCCCCAAGCTACAGAGTTTTGTAAATCACGTGATGTTAAAGGTCAAGATGAAAAGAACCATTGTTAACTTTGCTTTGCTGACTGGGAACACCCGCTTCCCCTGGACTAAAATAAATTCCTCTAGGAATCTTAAGGTAAACTGAGAACAACAAATTGCTGCATCTGGGTTAAAATTAACTATTTTGTGACCATGATTTATATATCGGCAGTGTGAATTGAGAATGAAATGTAACCACCGGAAAGAGATCATGGATGTAAAACACTGTAAAAGGGGAAGCTGTAGTCCAGTACATGGTCGATCTCCAGCACTGGTTTTTAAGTGCAATCAGCCTTGTCAAAAAAATAAACTTTTTCTTACTTTACTTCCAAAAAAAAGACTATGAAATACATTAGTATTCTTTAGAGTATTAGATTGAAGATGAAAATATTATTTAAGATGAAAGGGTTAAAAAATAGAATGAACTTGAACATAGATATTGTTGAGCACTAACTACTGATAGGACTGTTGGTACTATAACAATGACTAGTACTATTACTATTACACTACTAGTAAAAAAAGTAAAATAACAATGGGTAAGCAGAGAATTCTTACCATGTTTGGGGTTATTTTCCATATGTTTTACTAAGATTATTTTCACATGCAAAAAATTCTATAAGAATACTATTATATAAATGGCAGGGAAAGGACATTTATCCCATGAAGAAATGTAGCAACATTCTAAGGAAGTATCTGCAGCACTGTGGCTCCAAGCCCGCCCTTCCAAAATGTACTCTGTAAAGCTCTGTGAAATTACACTAGTTCTGAACATGTTTTTACAAGAGCTACTCATGGTGATTTATGCCCCTTTGAGCATACTTGAACTTTCTTTCAATCTCTGGCATCCTAATTTGTAATGATCTAAAGTCTCTATCCTTTTGAAAAAGCCACATGAAAAATGAAACACGTTTGCTATGAATAATCTTTTATTTAACTAAGAAACATTAATGTGCATTGTATTTTTAGTTATATACCCTGGTGTAAAATGAAATAACTTTTAAAGATTTTTATCACTTTTAATTTCTGTGAATCAGTGGTTAATGGGCTCATTTTGTAGGTTAACATATGCTTAGTAGAAATTTGTACTGTTAGTGTACCATGTGTTTTGTCATGGCTTTAAATTGTACAACAAAAACTGTATGAGTTCTAAGACATGTTTCTACAAACGCCCTTCAGACATAAATGTCACACTCTAGTTCAAATAAAAAAACAAAACAAAATCACATTTCCCAATGTCTTTTTAAAATTTCTTCTCAAGTTGAATTTTGACTTTATCTCATCCTTTTCTATTTTATTTACATGTTTTTTACTGACAATAATTTGTTCTGTTTATAGACATTTTAGTTTGTACCAAAGGAAACTTAACCCAAAATGATAATATACTAGAAGATAAACTGAAAAAAATGACCAAAGGACAATCAGAAATCATATAATCATATAAAAATGTTGCAAAATACAGTTGTGCATGGAAGCAATGTACATGTAATGTACAAGAGAGGTTGATTTAAAATTCTGAGATAAAAATTTGTGCACATATTTTTAACACATTTGGATGAGTAGATAATTGTATATGTATAAGTTCTTTATAGAAATTGTATTTTAAAGTGTATAGAATCCAAAATATCATATATATTTGCATGAAATATCCATGTTATGTAACATTATGTTATTCCTAGATTTATTTAAAATAAAATAATGATTCAGTTTGGTTATGGAAATTATATAGACTAAATTCTTGTTTTTTGTTTTGTTTTTTGCTACTGGGAATCGAATCGGCACCTTGCACTTGTGAAGCAGTCAGTGGAACCACTAAGCTAAATCCCCAGCCCTAGACTAAATTTTTATCAGAGAAATTTAAAAACAAAATATATTTTTTTCTAAATACAATTGCCATAATCATCTCGTCTTAAAAGTAAAATTAGCGTATGCAAGAATACCTTTTCCCAAAATCATTTTCCTTCCTCAAAAATATATCATTTCCAGTTCAAACTTTGTTAATAGTTTTTAAACATTTTCTTCGAACAAAGCATTTCTATGAATGTGAAACAGGAATAAAAATTAATTATTTACTTATTCATCATTTCATTTTGTAACTAGCTCTGTTTTTGGAAGATTTAAAGTCTCTATGCTTGTGCTGTAGTTCATGCTGTTACAGAAGTCCATGTTTATTTAATAGAGGGAATGTTTAGGCTATTTTTCTGATTAAACTGGTCTGTAGAAGGGCATGAAAAAGAAATTTTATTTTTTATTTACGAAAAAGTTTGAATTGCTTAGTTTTGTATGTACAATTAGTTGTTACATTTTTAGAGATTACAATATTCCACTTTAAAATATGCAGCATACACATAAGAACACTTTAGATAAAATTGCAAGTTAATGTTTCCTATTCTTTTCTTCTATGGAAATAAAAATAAAAGGTACAATAAAAGGGGTCAGTGACCTAGAATTAAATGCAGTATTTCTTGATAGCAGAAAAAAATAAGCACAATAATGAATAAAGTTATTATACTGCTGTGGCCTGACAGTGAAATAAAACCTCAGGGTAGCATTCAGAATTACCTAGCATTCTGCTCTCCAGTATTTCATTATGCAAGAAACCATGGATTTTCTATGATACATTGACCTAAATACATTTTGCACCTTCAAAACACATTCCAGTGTATCATTTATAAATTTTGCAGTTCTGGTGCTTTAATAACAAGTAAAATCAGTGTTTATTCTTAAATTGTTTTGTTATAAATAACCCATTTGCTAGATGTCACATTGTTTTTCACCTTTTAATATTTTGGAAAAATAAAGCCCTGATAAATTTTCCTTTCTCAGGCTTTCTCTTGGGAATAATAAAAATAAAACATACAGAAATGGAATCTGTGAATACTGTATTTAGTTTATGAATGACTGCAATATAGTCAGCTATAAACTTCACAGGGTTCATTCATTGATTAATAACGTATCTATGATCCAATCTCCTCCTACAGGAGTCTCAATCTAGTCAAATTCACAATTAAAATCAAACAATTGAAACTTTAAAAAATTTTAGCCATTCTCTTGTTTTGTTCTCCTGCACTTGCAATATTTTATTTTTTCCAGTTGCTTGAGAAATTCTGCTTTCTGTGATTTTTCATGTAAATTTGTGATGCAAATGTTCTATAGGTCCAAATGAGAAGTTACTGGATTTTAAAACAGGTTTTTAAGTTCCTGACTGCCTTGGAAAAACAATCTAATAGATTTCAGTTAGTAACATGTTAAGGCCAAGGAGTTTGTCTTCTGTCCCTGTGGTGGTCTGTGGATCAAAGAGTTGAAGAATTAGAAATTAGGAAGCCTAAATCCTGTAGTGTTATTTTTGGTCCCTTCAACAGCCACGTGTTATTAGCCACTGTGAAAGGGAGAACATTTTGTGAGACTACTGGGTAAAACCTTAATGTATAAATTATGTTCCACAGATTTCTGGCTTCTGTTAAAGCTTAAGCCTGCAAATGAGATAGTATCTGTGTCCCAAGGACTGTTTTCCTATCTGTATCGACAAAAAAAATCTTACGTAAATTGAATCCCTTGTTTTGTAGTCAGGCTTCTTTATTATTTCATCAGATTTCTTCTTATACTATGGAAGTTTTGTATAATCTCCTGATAGCAGGAACTACATCCTTCCAGAATTCATGGTCTCGAGGAATCATGGCCTTGAAGAGCTCATGTTAACCTTAGTTTTTGTTCGTAGGCCACAGTCCTTTGTACTAAAGCAAAATAAATCAATTCCTTATCTCAGAGTTTTTGTTATTCTTTTACATTGGCACTGGCATCTTAATAATATTGAGTTGTCCATTGAATGAACATAGTGCATCTTTCATTGTTATTTTCTGCCCTATAGTTTTGTATACTTCATAAATGCAGTTTTCTGTAATTGAATGAGTTTTATGTTGTTTACAAATATTTAACATTTGCTTATAAATTGCATATAGAAAATACAATTGTGTACATAATTATATATGACTACATATATAGGTGCAAATATTATATATGTTTGTATATATAGATATAGAGAGTCACATGAAGATAGAGTTCATTCATAGATATGTGATATTTTCATTCATGTAGAAAGGATTAATACAAAGGTAAGTGTAAAACACAATTTCCTAATGTTGTGAGTTTCTAGATCACAAAATATTCTTGGTAAATCTTTGATTGTATATTCAATAAATTGATCATTTAATTTTAGTAAAAGACTATTCAAGATATGCAAATTAAAACAACACCTGGGACTCCGTCTTACCTTAGAAAGAATGGCCACTTTTAAGAAATCAAATAATAACAAGTGCTGTAGGGAAAAAGGAAGAGTTCTACATTCTTGCTAGGAATATAAACTAGTACAACCACTGTGGAAATCAGTATGGTGATTCCTCCAAAACTAAAATTAGAAATTCCATTTGATCTAGACAGTCTCATTGTAAATGTCTTTCTCAAAGATTTAAAAACATTATATTACAGTGATACATGTATATCCATGTAGATAGCAGCACATTTCCTGATAAGTATATCCTGGATGCAGCCTACATGTTTACAACAGATGACTGGATAAACAAAATGTGGTATTTATGCATAAAAGAGCATGACTTTGCCATAAGGAATAATAAACATGATTCATTTTTAGGAAAATGGACTAACCTTGAGAGCAAAAAGGTTAAGTAAAATTAATCAGACACATGCTTTAAATATTGTTTGGTTTTTCTTACAGAAGAAACCGAAATTATAATCAAAGAGCAAAATGAAAGCCAGATACAGTAAAAACCTTGGTTTGTGAGCATAATTAATTCCAGAAAAATGTGATCCAAAGTACATTTATTGCAAAGAGAATTTCCCATAAGAAAGAATAGTAATTGAGAGTATTTGCTCCACAACCCAAAAATACACATATAAAAATGATTCAAAACTGTGATATAAATATAGTAGTCAAGAAAATATAAAGAAAAATGAATTAAATTATACTTACATTTGAAAACCTTCATGGCTGGGGTGAGGGATACAAGAGAGAGGAGGGTTATTGTGCAGAATGACTTTCACTATCACCAACAGAAACACTACTATCACTTGGCTTTACGGGATATTTTTCTTGTCATGGAGCTTTAACAAGGAATCTATCAAATGACACTTGCTTTTGCCTCCTTTTTAGGATTTCACAGAAATGTGACATCACATTGTCATTACACAGATTAACTGCTCGTACTTGCTATAGTCTTATTCAGCTTTTCTACAAAATTTGGCACTGTTTCTCACATTTTACACAGCTTCCTAATCTCACTTGAAGTGAGGGGTTTCTCTCCCTTTTCCTCCTACTTCTCTGTGGATTCCATCTCCGCCATAAGGGCTTGTGGATGGGAGACAATCTTCCAGACAGAAAGAGAGAAAGGAGAGGAGGAGAGAGGAGAAAGAGAAGAGCCATCAGCTCATTTGTGGTCATGTGACATTCTGTATCAGGTACTACTCGTATTTTCAGAGATTGCACATTTATCAAGTTAAACTATATTAGAAATCTTTTGGTGTCTTGCAGAACATTTGCAGAATACATTACACAAGGTCCAAGGTTTTATTGAATAAGAAGTAGGGCAATATATATTTCTCAAAAGGGAAGATCAAGAGATGGAGCATGGGGGAGGGAGAGGAGAGAAAAGAGGAGAGGAGCGAAGGGGATAAAAAAGGAATGAAGAAGTGCTATGTTCATGTACCAACTCCACGTGAATATGTTGTAATGCAAGCATGTATGAAAAAGAATTTGAAAAGTTATTTAAACAACCCAAATACTATTCCTGAGAAGCAAATTCTGTTTTTCTCAGTATACCTACTGGGAAAATATTATTCAATATAATCATTCAGGAATAAAAGTGGCTATGTTGTGTTAAAGGCATTATTCAACGTGTCATTTGTGACCTAACTATATGGTGAATGTTTAAATTTAAAAAAAAAATGGTTGCAGCAAAATTTGCTTTGTCACTATTCACTCTCAAAATATTTCCACTTCCTTGTAATACACTTATTCCAGCATTCTTGCCACTTTACAATGCAGGTCCTGAAATCGTCTTTTGTAAGGGTTAGTTGTACTGTGCTTTTGTCCTGAGTCAGTCAAAAGCATTTACCTTTCATGGGAAGAGCCAAAAGTGGTACAGTGCCAGGTCTGGTGAGTCAGGTGCATAAAAACACAAAAGGTAGTTTTTATGCTGCCTTTCCGTTGCATGATATTTGGCAGCAAAGTTCACTGTATTTGTATTAGTATATGTTTGTGATAACTGGTAAATAAATTCATTGAGAGAAATTGATATGCACACATATTGAATCTTGTTGCTTCTTATTTCTCCTCCTCTTCTATCTCTCCTGTTTCCTCCAATCCTGAAATCCCTTTCCCATAGACACAAAGTCAACCTCCTATTTCCTACCATTTATCTTTCATTTTGCTCTTTATTTATATTTTAGGTTGTGCTTCTAAGGGATGTTATGCAATATTTAAATCTCATCTGATTTACTGCACTTAGCATTAAACTGTCAAGGCACATCCATTTTCCTAATAATGAATTTTTTCTTTGATGAACAAGTAATACACTATTTGTTTAGATTTATTTAGATGACACATTTTCTTTTCCATTCATCCATTGATCAGCACATAGACCTCTTCCAAATTCAGCTATTATGAACCATATTGTTTCAAACACAAGTATATGCATATCACTGTAATAATATGTCTTTAACTCTATGGGATGGTACTGAGTAAAGATACTGTATAGTTGGCTCAAATGGAATTCTTATTTTTAGTTATCTCATAAAGATTCTCATGAAAAATGACTTCCGCAGATGCTTCCAAAGGTTGCACGATAAATGACATATGTGTTGTTTGAAGAATGTCCTGAGGGATATTAATGACAATGTGTCTTTTACTCTAATGTTTAAAATTTAACTGTTCATCATATATTTGATTATATCTCACAGATATTTTATCTATCTAAAAGTCAGTATATTATGATTCACATTGGATTATTTCTGTACTAACAATGCATTAGATTATTGATTTATATTTTTATTTCTGTTTGCTTTTCTCTTTATGCACACTTTTATAATTTTTATTTATTTTATAAGACTTTCTTAATGATTATCAAGTTTTATTCACTCATTTCTTATACGTAGCACTTCTGAAAATGTACCACTTACTGACATTCTATTTTCTGACCAATTGAATCTGGACAGTTGCTCCTAATGATATACTTAGTTGGTGATATAAAATAACTTAGGAATATCTATGGAAATTTTTATTAGGGAAGCTATTCTGAATCACTGAGCAGAGAGAGAGAGGAAAAAAGTCCAAAGAATTACCTGATTTAATACTATTTGTCTTAAAGTGATATGTTATTCTGTTTCAATATTTTTATTCCTTGTCATAAGCAATATATTTGGAAATTATGAGACAATGAAGAGGAACAAGATGAAATATTGTATAATAGCTAAGCAATTGCTTTAAAGTTAGACCTGAGTTTGAATTCTTTTGTATATCTTAATAATTGTTGAACTTTAGACATTTTAAATCTTTCTTAAATTTTCAGTACCTATAAAGTATAGATAAAGTACTAAGTTTATGACTATAAGTATTATTGGAAATGATAAATGTAAAGCATTTAGTATGTTGCTCACCTATAAATCTAACTATTTTTATTATTAGCTATTAGTCAATGATACCATATCGGGGGGCTCCTGGACAGATTTAATTTTATTTCACAAAGTAGTTATCTTAAAGATTTGTCCTTATTTTCCTTTCTAGTATAACACACTATCTTGGCTTGAAACAACCAATTTATTCTCTGTATATTATTTTCTATAATCTTCTATGTTAGTGACCTCGACTGGGCTTCCCTGAACAGTTCTCCTACAGGTTTTGCTGGAGCCAATTATGAAAGCCCCAGTCATCTCCTGAGTCTACCATGGGTGGGTGCTCTAAGACTGTATCATATATCTGGTGCTTGCTGCTCGTAGTCCAAGGTCAGATGATAGCTATGGTACAAATTAGGGTTTATTGCTTTGGATTACATGGTCTGTCATCCTTTAGTAGAATGAACAGACATGTTTTACATAGTAACCTCAGAATAATGTGCCAAGAAAATGAATAGAGACTTCCATTCTTCTGCAGAATTAGAATCAGAATTTGCCCAGTACATTCCTACCGCATATTTTTTGGCAGTACAAGAACATCTCTGATTTTCCACAGCAGAAACATTCATTCTGTTTCTTGAGAACAGCAGGGAAATTTGACTGCAAATGTTTAGGCAAGAAGAGGATGGATGAGTTTGTGGCCATTTATTCTTTCTAATAAAATATTCATGATTTTTATCCTGGAATGTGTTACCTATACTCTGACCCTTAGACTCAAGCTAATAACAAATTTACCAATTCTCTATTATGGTAACATTTCTTTTACATTTTCTGATAATGACAAAATTTTCTAATACCTTCTTACTCTCATGACAGAGAAAAGTTATATTTATTGAACATTAATGAGAATTTAGATTTTACTTTCTACTTTGCATAATTACTTTAATCAACTATGAGCTACAATTTATAGCCAATAAATATATAAAAATGCATCTTATATATAAAATGTAATCATTCAATAATATTTAACATTTGCCTGAATAAATTACATCTTTGTTTGTATAAGTTTAATTTTTCCAGAGAAACACAGCTATATTTGTATTCTTTATGCAGTGATGTTTCTTCTTATTTTTCTAGTACTACCAAATCCTTCGTTTGAATCAGACAATAAAATACAGGATTTGGTGAGGTTTTGCATCATTGTACATTTATAAATTAGTGTTTTCTGATGTACATTTGAAAAAATAAAAAATATAAATCTCAGTAATATAATTATTAAGAAAAAATAGGATATTTTACACACATGTATATGTATGTATGTGGATAAGATATATATATGTGTGTGTCTCAACGTATTTTCTGTAAATTTATTATTTTTATATGCTTAAAATACTGCCATATATTAACTTGTGTATCTTGGAATTTTTATCAAAATGTAGCATGTCTTTAATATCTCATATACCTTTTCTGTTATTGCCCCTTTTATCATATAATTTTGACGTGATAGTTCACAATGTCTCTGGTGTACAACATTGCACTGGAAGCTCTTGTTGCTAAGACCTTCCTTTCCGTATGATCATCATTACATCATCTGTGTCAGGCTCAGTTCTAGCATACAAAGCTACTTACGATACATTTTCCTAATAAACGTAGAATTAAAATGTAAATCCATCACTTGAATCCCATTTTTATATTGAAACTTGATGATAACTCCTATTTCCTTATAAAAGAAAGTCCTGGTCTTTGGAAAACATCTTCCTGGTTAGGGATTAAAAGCCACAGTTCTTTGCTGCTGAGGAGCAATGAAGAACTAAATGGTTTGGGATTGCAATGTACTGATCACCAGGTACTACTGTTTTGTTTTTATTTTTCTCTTTCTTTGGCAATGATTGGAAGCTTAGGAGGGCATTTGTTTTATCTCCCTTGGGTCGTAGGACAGACTCATTACTATCTTGCCACTGTTGTCCTTCTCTTGCAAGCATCCTGGCTCTGCACAGTTGGTGGTGGTGATCAAGCAGAAGATGTGCTAGGCATGGCTATGCACTTTTGGGCTTTCCACACAATTTACCAAGAACACAGAGGTTGATTTAGTCTTTGATATGTTTTCATGCTCAGTCAGACCTGTGAGAGAGTAAGCAACACTAACAGGCTCAAGAGGTTGTGGCATGAAAACAAAACAGAACAAAACAAAACAAAACAAAAAAACTCAAGGCCATACAAATTCATGTCCATTTTGAGTGGGAAACTAGCAAAAGAAATTGAGAAAATATTTTTCCTTCACTCATATTTCCCAATTGTTGTCATGTCAGAAAATGTGGCATGTCTAAAATTATAGCACATTCTTCCCCAAATCATAACCATGACAATTAAAAATGAATGAGATTAATAGCACAGGGGATTATTTTCAAAATTAAATGAAAAATCATGTGATGGTAATATATATCTATATCTATATCTATATAGATATAGATAT
>NW_022900936.1:19629454-19678485 GCF_012274545.1 Fukomys damarensis
GTGTGTGTTCCACATGTTAGGGTTTTGCGATCCACTAGAATTATTACCTTTGTTATATTTTTATTGAAACTTCCTCTTGGAGATAGTACTATCTTAACAATTTAAATAATACTATTCGTTGCAGCTGGCTATTTAGCTCAGTGGTTCTGCCACTTGCTTCACAAGCGCAAGGTCCAAGTTTGATCTGCTGTACCAAAAAAAAAAGTGTTCCACATGTTAGGGTTTTGCGATCCACTAGAATTATTACCTTTGTTATATTTTTATTGAAACTTCCTCTTGGAGATAGTACTATCTTAACAATTTAAATAATACTATTCGTTGCAGCTGGCTATTTAGCTCAGTGGTTCTGCCACTTGCTTCACAAGCGCAAGGTCCAAGTTTGATCTGCTGTACCAAAAAAAAAAAAAAGCTATTCATTTTTTGAGTTAGGTATCTACATTGTAATGTTGCATAATCTAAGCAATGATAAATAATCATACTGTACATAGCATATATATAGAAAGTAAAAATGTTTCTAATAAGTTTTCCTGTTTGTTACATAATCAAATATTCTTATGCCATTTGAGAAATGAAAATAAATAAACACTAGTAAACTCTGATGGTTTTTGTACCAATGAAAAATTGTGCCTCTCAAGTTCAGCAGTCATGACAGATTTTATTCATGTCTTAAGCACAGAAGAGTTATTTCCTTCAATTCTACTGAAACAAAAGCTAAGAGATTGTAAGTAACTGAATGACCTACTGTAGAAGTAGGGCATTAGGGGGAAGATTGGTCAATATGCATAAGGATCTACATTTGCCAATGGATGATTACCGAAATTAGGCTCCTACACTCCCAAGAGACAGAATTAGCAGTGATCATGGTGATTATATTTTAAAGGAATGGCTCCTAGGTTCTTGAGAAGCACATTTATGGGTTATAAAACTGGAAAGAAATTTAGAAGATTCAAATATCAATAAGACAGAAAAAGCATGCAAATTTTCTTAGATTTTGTATGAAAAGGCAGGTGATATCCCTGAGTAACAAGACATCTGCCCAAACTTTACTGAAGCTGAGGAGAATGGTAAAGTGGTCATATCAAATATGAACACCAATCTAATCTTTTAGATATAAAAGCCACCTATCCAAAATCAATTATATAAAGCAAATAAAAATAAAGTAAAAGAAATAAAGTAAAACGTAGTTTTACAAAAAGTATTATCTTGTCATCTTTCCATATTTTGGTGTTGATGTTTAATTTATACTGTAAAACATTTTTGGCAAACGTTTTATGAACGTTTCATTTTACAAACCAGTTTACTGAATAACAATGATTGTTTACTTTTAATTTACCATGAAATTCAGTACCTAAAATAATTCAATGGAGAAAATTAGCTAAGAATATAGTGAAATATATTTGTTTTCTTATGAATACTAAGACTATATCCCCTATATATTTATTTTTAATTCAAAGAGTTAGTTGGTATGGAAATGATACTTTTACAGCCTGAATTATCTAATACAACATGTATAGTAGGGTTTTATATAACCTGTTATATTTGTTTGCTAGTGCCACCATGACAAATCAACGCAGTGTGTGCTTAAAAAACAGAAATTTATTCTTGTAGTTCTGGAGGACAAATTTCTAAAGCCAAGGTGTTTGCAAGGTTTCTATCTTCTGAGGCCTCTTTCCTTGGTTTCAGAAGTTTACCTTTTCCTGTCTCTTCGCTGGATCTTTACCTGTGCCCACACATCTTGCTAAATATAAGTGCTCTCATATTCACACTTTAAAAATTTATTGAGTTTATTGGTACATTTTAGGTATACAGTACAGTTACATTGATATTTGGAATCTTGTCCCTTTACATGACAGGTCTTGGTTCTCATTTTTTCCCCTTGTCCCTGCCCTCCCTTCACCCCTCTTCCCCTCCCCTTTTACAAACACTTTATTTCCATTATTTTCATTTTATCATATTTTTTCTTTTCCCTTATTTCCTTTCCTCTACCCCCCCAATTTTCCTACACCTTTAGCCCTTTTCTCCCTATTTAACATTGCTAATTATCTCATTAGGATCTTATGTACTATTATAGTTTTTCACACCAGAGAAAATATTCGGTATTTACACATGTGTGGCTTACTTATTTCACTTAGGATTATATCCTTAAAGTGTATCCATTTTCCTATGAATGAATCTAATTTCTCATTCTTTATGGCTGCATAGTATTCCATTTTATAGAAAAACCACATCTTCTTTATCCAGTCTCCAGCTGATGGGTAAATGGGCTGTTTCCAAGTTTTAGCTATTACAAACTGTGCCACTATAAACATAGGTGCACATATATCACTGTGACAAGGTTCCATTTGACCCAGCCATCCCTCTGCTTGGTATCTTTCCATATTTCCTCTTATACAGACATAATTAGGGCCAAATCTGTTAGCCCCTTTTAAGTAAATCAGCTTTTAAGACACTTTCTAAATATTATTACACTTTTTTCAGAGATGATAGTGCTTCTGTTTCAGTAAAGCAATTCAGAAGGACATAACCTGTAGCACTTGGTAGATCTAAAGACTGATTGCAAGTAGCTCATAGCATAACATGAATTATCAGCTTACTTGTAAACAGACTTATCTAATAACTGATAATTTACATTTAAATGTTATGGTAACTCACAAAAACAGAATAAACCCCTGCTATATAAAAAAAATTGCCAAACAAGCCATATCTGAGTTGTGTCCTCAGGTTGACATTTATCAAGAGGTAAAAGAATGGGCATGCAGGCAAAATTAATCATTAATTTCTCAAATTAACAATGTAATAATCATTTTCTCTCATTTTAAATAATAGCTATTCTCACATTCATTAAATTACTTCTGTTAACTATGTTTCTCAGTATACTTAATGAATTTATTTTCTAAATATCTTACATGTTTTAGACTTGTTTTTGAATCCTCTGCCATATGTAATTGTGTATGGTACAGTAAAGGATTCGATTATTATATAAAACCTGTAGTCCCAACTTTTTTCAGTCTTACTTAGACATTCTTAATATGTCCATAAATATATTTGGCCCTGGAAGACGATGCTAAAATAAGGTAACAGTGCTACAAAAAAATACAACTATTTCATAATGGTGAATGTGTACAGATTCTTATTTAGTGGCACACATTTTTTCAATATTTTACACATTGTGATGATTACACAAATCATGTTGCATGCTATTTTTTACGTTTTACACAGAACAGAGTAGAAATAGGATGACTGCGAAAAATTTCAAATATCTCAATAAGTACTTAACCTCATCGCTGACATAGAAATCAGTATTAACTATTCAAAGTGATCTCCTTGAAAATCAGGAGCAGATGTTATTCCTTTTTATTTTGTAGAATATTCTAAGTAATCATATTGAAAGAAATTTACTTTTTTCTCTTAAATGCATATAAATCTCTTTAAGCAAATGCAATGATAAATGAAACTGTACACAGCTTGAGGATTTAAGAATGTCCTTCTCAAGTACTTAAGAATCATCATTTTAAAATGTAATAATTGAGTAAATAAGGTCCTACCCTCCCTATTTCTTTGGCAGGCAGGTACCTAACTGTACTAGGTGTCTTGTTACGAGTGGCACAGCACCACCTTCTATAGAGCTGTTCTGCTAAATTCAAGCAGCAAACACAGTGTTGCCCTCAGTATCCACTGAATTTGGCAAAAACTGTACCAGACAAATAGTGCTGTCAAGTCCACATACTTGAGTAATAGTTGTTATTTATCTCCAGAGTATTATGAAATAGGTTGTAATTACTTTGCTATATAAAAGTTTGAAATTTCTTATCTTTGAAATATTGTAGCACATTGATGATCACTTTTTGATGTAATACTTATTCACTTAAAATTGTTCATTTTTCTTCTACTATGGAGAAAGAAGGAAGAATTTTTTATAAAAAATGTAGACTAAGGGTGGATATAGCTAATGGGAAACTTTAAAACTCAAATATCACTTTCTTACTATTATTTCTAGGAATACAGTGGTTCCAACTCTCTAAAATATTATCAGTGTATGTATTACTAGTACTGTATCTTCGCAGGGAAGTGTTCAACCAAAATAGCTTATATGACACTGCTTCTTTTAAATTTTTAGTTTGTTTGTTTGTTTTTTGGTACTGAGGATTGAACTCGGGTCCTTGCGCTTATAAGGCAGGCCACCGAACTGCTGAGCTAAATCCCCGGCCTGACACTGCTTCTTCTAATTATCTTAGAAACCTTCTTATCATCTCCCCAGATAGTAACTAAAAAGTATTGACAGTTGTATGTAAGCACCAAAAAAGAACAAAGATGGCACAGGAAATATGGGTGTTTGGATTTTTGTGGTTGGTGAGGCCTCTGAATCTCTACTTTACACAAAATCAGACTTTTCCATTTAAAACATCAGCTCTAATCAGATCTATACCTCCACTAAATAGTACCACTTGAGGACAGGAAAATAAGCCATAGTGATTCAACATCACATTGTCTCTCTTAACAGATAAACTGAAGATATAAATAATTTAAAGAACAAAATAAAAGATAGATGATCAGAAGGTAGACTTTTTGGAGAAGCAATTGGCATATGGAAGTGGTGGTAGGCAAAAGGGTAGGGAGAGGAAGAGATCAAGATGTAATATGTGCATGTACCAGTTCCCAAGATGAGTGTAATTATCATGTATCACAAGCACATGTTAATAAAACATAAAAAGAAGAAACAAATGAGAAACTAATTTGAAAAACTAAATATAATGCTTACCAATGTTCAGCTTCTTTTTGTGAAGTTTTTCTGTTTCCAAGTATGGTAGAGAAAATCACATAAATATGCAGCAAAAATTCCAGGAATAAAACCCACTTATGAGTTGTGGACATGGAAAAGACATTTATATATGACAGAATATGAGAAGAATCCTGTTTCTTTATAAGTATGATTGAGCTCTTTGTTACCTCATAATGGTACTCTGAACCCAGCCCTAAACTTTAAGTGGATTTCAAAGAAAAAGTCAAATCACTGTACCTGAAATATCAAGTGTGAACCAACAACTATATAGGTCAGAGGAACTAAGCAATAAAAATTAAAGATTAAAAGCCCTGAAGCCCCAATTTTAATATTATTTGCCAATAAAGAAGCTCAAAATAAAGCTTTGTGAGAGAGAATAATTCTGTGTAGTTCAAGCTAGTCTTGAACTGGCAATTCTTGCCTCAGCCTCCCAAGGTGTGGAATAATAGATTTACAGGCATACACCACCATGTTAGGAAAGCAATGCTTTAATGTATCTGTATATACCCATTAGGACGAACTTATAGGAAAAAAATTACAATTTTAAGTACTACTGAGATGGTAGGGCAACTTAAACTGGGATAACTGCTCTAGAAACAAGTTTGGCATATTCCTACAGAGGAAGTCTGAAGATAAAACAGGAGAAAATCTACATGCACTTAAGTATAGTTATGAATTTTAAAATAAAACAGCAAAGGAACAACCTCTGAAAGAGTTTATTGATAAGATAGACTTTATGGAAATAAATGAAATGTTGAAAATAATAAGAAGATAACTTATATCTGGAAGAAAACACTCGCAAAAATACATTTGGTAAAGGACTGATATTCAAAATATTCAAATAACTTTTCGCAAAACTTATTTAGTGAATGTTTCCCATACCTACTTTTCATATTAAACTTTGGTGGTAGGTACATGTACTTAATATATCTTAGTTACTTTTATTCCTTTAATCTCTACTCCCTCCATCTCTGGAGAATTCAACAATGAAAAACTAGGAAATCTAGTTGAGAAATGGGCAAAATCCTTAGATACCGCACC
The DNA here is from genome assembly GCF_012274545.1 of Fukomys damarensis. Taxonomy (NCBI): domain Eukaryota; kingdom Metazoa; phylum Chordata; class Mammalia; order Rodentia; family Bathyergidae; genus Fukomys; species Fukomys damarensis. The sequence continues at coordinate 19,635,276 of NW_022900936.1, forward strand.
CAAGAAAATATATTGACAAAAAAGTAAACATATGAAAAGAACTTTAACTTTGCCTTTCATCAGAGAAACACAAAGTGAAGAAACTATGAAATGCTACTTACATATCCTATGTATGTATGTATGTATGTATGTATGTATGTATGTATCTATCTATCTATCTATCTATACCAAAGCACTGACAATTCCAAATGCTGCCCATAGCATGGTAGATTACCAATTCTTGTTTATTATTGGTGAGAATGCAAATTAATATAGATACTTCATCCATCGGAGCTACAGCTCAGTGCAAAACTCACCATACTACTACCATATGGTGCAACTATTTGACTTTTTAGTATTTTCTCTAATAAATTGCAAATGTACACCCACAAAGAACTAGTAACTGTATATTTATGGCATTTTTATACATGTAAAAACATCAAGGTGACTAAAAAATTGATGAATGGATCAACAAATGTGGTAGACTTAGAGGATACGACATTGTTATACTGAACAATGAGCTTAAATGTAAATTACAAGGTGGAAGATGTCAAGCAGAAAAGGTGACATGTTGGATGACTCCAACAATACGGCATCCTGGAAAAGTTGTTTTTGTTGTTGTTGTTGTTGTTGTTTTTGTTTTTTGTTTTTTTTAATTCTCACAGGTTACCAGGAATTAAGAATTGGGTAAGAATGAATAAGCAGAATATAGAGAAATTGTAGGGTAGCTCACCTACAATGTTTAGCATTATAATTGTGGATACAAGTTACTACACATTTCTTCAAGCCTATACACTTCCAACACTAAAAGAAAATTGTAATGCAAACAGCTTTGTGTAATGATGTGTGAATGTCAGGTCATTGATTGTAACGAATGTGCTAGTGGATATTGATTGTAAGGAAGGCTCTGCATGGAGGGAAATGGGAGATATAAAAGAATTCCCCACACTTACTTTTTAATTGTGCTCTAAAATTGAAACTACTCTAAGAAGGGTGCATGGTTTGTTTGTGCCTCCCCAAACTTTACATGTTGAAAATGTCAGCTGAAATATAATAGCATTAGGAGGTAGGAGCTTCAGGAAATGATAAATTTATGAGATGGAGCCTTTAAGAATAGACTTAATGCCCCTACACAATGTTCCAAGGTTGAGCTCTCTCAACCCCTTCCTTCCTTTGAGTATACAGAGATGACAATAAAAAAATAAACTCTTGAACACCAGTATGGATGAATCTCAAATATGTAATGTTAATTTATACAAACTTTCTATAGATATGCATTGTACAACTCTATGGTGTGATTTAAAAGTATAGTGAATGATTAAACCAATTATTACAGCAAAAAGCATATTGCCATTAATTATCCCCAAAAGTCTCCTCCTTGCTTTGAATATGTATCCACCATTCTTACCACTTTCTGAAGCAGTTCTTTGCATTAGTGTCTTTAACAAGTGTGGATAGAAATACGGGAATGCTGCTGTGCAGTGTCATCTAACAGAAAAGCAGCTGGTAAAAACACTAAAGTGTATTCTTATGTACTTCATCCACTGAATATAGATCTGTGTGAATTTTGGCTCCTCCTCAAACACAGAATGACCATGGATGGTAATAGTTTTGAGTATATTCAGGACAGTGAGGTAGCCAGTATAGCAGAACTAAAGATGCTCAGAAAACAACTTCCAGAAATGGCAAGGACAATGGCATAATTGTGTTCAAGCCAAGGAGTACTTTCATGAGAATTAAGAGAAATGTGGCTTTTATTGCAGCAATTTTTATTTAAACATTCCCTATATTTTTATTATATATTGTACATACAATTCTACAATAGAGAAAACTACTGGGAGGAAGAACTGTTAGTTGGTTACCCAAGGTTAAAAATGAGTAAAAGGATTGACTATGAAAAAAGAGCAAAAGACAATTTTTAAAATAATTTTCTCTCTCTTATTTGCAGTTGTGCTTGTAAGACTGAAACTCAGTGTCAAAATTAATAAAATTAACACACACATATATCAAAATAATGAATTTTATAATACAAATTTAAACACACGATGGAAGAGAATGTTACTTTTGGATATAGATTTCTTTTTTAGAAAAGACTTGTTAGTAATTTTTACCAGTTAATATTTGAATTGTGACCTATATTTTAAACACTCTATAGACAAAAAGAAAAATCAATTTGTCAAATACAAAGGTTATAGCTCTCTATATTGTAAACATCTTGTACAATACAGTATTGTAATCACATCTATAATGTACTCTTTTAAGGGCAAGGATTGCATTTTGTTTACATTTGTCCTTAGTATCTAGCACAGCACTTCAATAATTGTGAGTGAAGTACCAGACATTAGTATTTAAAGAAGTCTTTGCTCACTTATGCAGGTATCTAGACAAACAAAGAAGGATTGTTTTATGACATGGTTGCCTTTAGAAGGAGACTCTCATTGATACTACATATAATTTTTTCATTTTGAATTTTGTAAGGTATATTATAATTGTAAAATATACTTTTATAAAACAGACCTTTACACAAGTGCAATCCCTGTTCCACTTTAAACATGTTCAATTGAATCTTGAGGAGCAAGCACATAATTTGGCTAAAAATCTAGAAGTAAGAACTCTATGCATATGCTAAATTTCCTTACACTTTTAGAAATTGTCCAGTAGAAAAATGTGATTAGAGGAACTGAATGCACATATTAGTAAGTGGATATGAAGGGAGAAATCAGATTATGACGATATTTGTATGTGACTCACTCCATTTGTGCTGCTTTAACAAAAATACAAGATTACGTAATGTGTAAGAAATAAAAGTTTATTTCTCACAGCTCTGGTTGTTAGTCTGGGAAGTCCAAGATTCCAACTTCAGCAAGCTCTGCGTCTGGTGAAAGTCTGCTCACTCCTTGTACATGCCCACATTCAGAAATGAGAAGAACAATAAAAAAAAAAAAAAGCTGACCGCTGCAGGAAGACTTGGTTTTATAAATATATTAACCTCATTCAAAAGGACTCCCTCCAAATTAATTCATCATCTTCTAAAGGCTTCATAGCTTAGTGCTACCATATAGTTAATTGCTTCTATACAAGAATTTTGGGAGAACATCCACACCCCAGCGATGTGCTATATACTAAGTTGTTTCAAATTCAACATGAAAGTAATGAGGAGGCACTGAAGTACATAAGATAAAAAAGCTATCAACTGATTTGTTTTCGATGGCCCCTTCCAGTGAAGGAGATAAATATGTTATTGTAGCCTACACCAGGGGCAGGAAGACTAAATTAAAAGATATTGGTAAATTCCAGTTTTAAAAAGATACAAGTCTAGACCATTAATTCGGCAGTGTCCCCAAGGAATTTTAGTGTATTATAATTATTTATGTGTAATTATGACACAATTAAATCTATAGGAACACCTTACACTGTAATTGTCCTAGATAACAGTAAATCATTTGTTCATAGGATTTTGTTTCATTGGTTCTTGTAATTTAATTAAACTGTGATTGAAAGTAAAGTATGGAATTATTCCTGTGCATATATATGTGTATCTACATAGTATTTATAATTACATTTGACTCTACATATACATTAACGTATGCTTAGAAAATTTAACAATTTAGTGAAAATTCCATAACAAATTTTACTTTAAGTATTTGTTTCTAAAAGTACGTGGGAAATTGTGTGACAAGTTAAATATACAGATTAACTGATTTTTCTCCATCTTCTCCATCATTATTCTATTTGACTTCAACCTTCACTCTGTCATGCCCATGTAGGTTTTATTTTGTGTGCAAATATAAATCAGCAGTCTTAGGCAGCCATGCACTGAAAATCTTTTCCACAAAGAACAATGCAGCTAAGTAACTTCTACTATTAACAGCAGGCTTTGTTTTCTATCATATGTACCATCACCTTTTATAGAGTTTAAGATACTGAAAAATTCTACTTTCAACATAATTATACCAACATTTTGCCTATGTCCATGAACCTCCCATTGAATATGAGTTTTCCAATATTTTCAATAGCATAAATATTTTAAGCCACCCTAGTGGGAAAATCTTGGATTTGAGAAGAAACCCATGCAGTGATTTTTATTAAACCCCCTACTAAAGCTCTATACACAATGAGGCATTTTTTTTTATCATGTGCATTAAAGTGACAAGATGTTTTCTACTTAAGAGTACTTATCACTGTTGTACTTGGTTATCCTTGCAGGGGGCTAGAAAATGCAGATAAGATTTTTTGAGTAAATCCTAGCACTATCTAGTCTGTAAGAAATTCTGTCTTCAGCAGAAAACAAGTTTCAGCCTAATACCTGAAAATAAGTGCACACTGAGTAAAAGGTTACTGAGTCCTAATGCTTGATGTAGTAACTTCAAAGCATTTTCTTGTTAAAACATTGATAAAAGTTAGTCAGTAGCTGAAGGAGATGAACAATGGGAGGGAGACATAGATGATAATCTTATTCTTTCTTGGGAGCTGGCTGTTATAGATTTTATATTTAATAGGTAAAAGGAGTTTCAGTGACTTAGTAGTTCATATAAGAATATATTTTTGTGAAAGTCTCCAAAAAAGCAAACATTTATGACAAATAAAAATTGCAAGAAAGTAAATGAAAATGTAGTCTAAAAATATAGTTTATTTTTAAATTTCAAGCAACTAAGCTATCAGTTTAATTTGACTCTCTGAATAAGAAAGTAACCCTGTTGCTTAAAATTTATAGTCTTTGGTGCAGTTTCCCAATAGTTGAAAACAGCTGACAGTGAGTGACAATTGATTCAATTTTATTTGGAAAAATGAGAATTATTTGACATGTTTATACTGTATTTTTTTTTACTTAAAATGCATAAATATTTTAAGCATTGAACTTTCACACTTAACTGAATGCTTTTAGATAAATGTAGCTTATTCAATTTCATTTTGAACTAGAATATCAACAAAGTAGGGAAAAAGTATAAATCATTGACCCTTCCTTAATGAAATCCTTGTCAAAGAATTCTTAATCCTTGATCAAATACTGTCATTTTAAATTACCTTAAAACAATATTCATTTCCTTCAGTTCCTTAATGTCAACTATATTTTTCATTTATTTAATGACTAGTTCCTCAATTAAATAATTAATGGTATAGAGTTATAACTTTATTTATATAAAGCACATATATATTGTAACTCAAAGACCCCACAAGTGTCAGTACAAAAATAGTCTTTATATTGCTTGCACAAAGGAGGTAAGGACACAATTTACGATGGGAACAAAAAGAACTTTGAATGAAATTTATCATAATTTCTAGAGAATGCTGATATATGAAAGAGAATGTGACAAGTTATCTAAAATAGTTAAAGCATGTATGTTCCTGTTGACTGTGGTTGATAAAGTTCTATAAGAAAATATATTACAAAAAAGAGGACCATTAAGGAAAGCATCAGCTATTTTACAAGCACACAAGAAAATGAATACTGGAAGCATAAAAAAAATCTAAGAGGTGTATTGTTGGAAGACATACCAGATTCCAATCCTGTCTTTCTATATTGTGCAAGTTTATTTTCATTTTTTATAATTTCAATTGTGCATGTTTATGTAGTACTGTTTGACAATTTGAAATAAGTATGCAATGTGTAATGATTAAGTTAGCATTTCATTTCCTGAAACATTTTCAAATGTTTCTTTGATGAATACATAGAAATTGTGCATATTTATATTTTACATTTGAAAGCAACCTTGACAAATGATTTAATGACAAAGACTAATTTTCCTTGGTTATTTTCAAAGATCAAAGCAATTGTGCAGGGGGCATATTCATTTCTTAAATAATCTGAATGTATTTAAACCACAGTAGTGATCCAACTTCTAGAAAAGGACCCAAAAATCATTTAAATTTTATTAATGAGCTTAGGTAAGTGAAAAATCATATATTATTTCTCCGAGACTCTAATTTCTTGAATTGAAATAGTATAGAGAAGGAATTGCATGAAAAATTAAGCAGGAAACAGCAGAAATAAAAGTTTAGTTAGCAAATAAAGTATAGACATAACTGTAGCAATTAAGCTGAATGATACTAAATAGATAAAATGCTAAGTTTTGAAGAAGTATATATTTTTAAAAGAACTTGGATTAAAAAAAAAGAGGGTAAGATGACTTTTGGTCAGCTCAATTATCAATTTGATCTGTCATAACAAATTATCATACAGTGCACTGCTCATAAAAAGCAGAAGTCTTATTTTACACTATTCTTTACAAGTTCTTTAATCTCATTCATGAGGACCTCATGAACACATCATTTCCTAAATTCTGAACTTCCAAATATAAGGTTAGTATTTCAATGTAGAAAGATTAGAGGGACACAAATAATCAATACATAGCAATCCATAGGCATGTGAAAGAGCAATCAGGCTAAGAAAACAACTAATTTATTAATGACAAGGGAAGAAAGCAATATTTAATTCAGAAAAATTCAGTGTGTTAAAAAATGAAGATCTCAGAGTTTGGAAATAAGGGCGGCAGGTCACAATAAGCAGTAAAATGTCAGTAGCTGAACTGGAATGAAAACAAGGTTTTTCAACTCACAGATCAGTGCTGTCTTCATAAGCGGAAGGAAGTCAGAATCAGACATACAGAGATCCTGTCCTTGCTTTGGCCTTCATCAAGCCAACCAGTAAGGACTGGCTAGCCCCCCGTGAGCCTGCCATCACCCTGCCTTTGCCCCACATGCATCCATCAGAAGGAGGTCCAGGGAGGACATCCAGAGATCCCATCCTTGCTCCACCTGCATCAAGAAAACCAGTGAGAACTGGCTGGCCACATGGGTGCCTCTGCAATATCCACCCTGCACCCAGTGCTCTCAGGCCTCCTGATTGCACCAGTTCTTGGATCCACTCTGCAGAGGCACAGGTGGTCATAAAGGTCATTTTTCTGTGCTCCAGAAGATAAAACAGAAGTGAACAACTGCAATACAGGCATATCAGATCTACATAGTTGGTAAATTGGAAAGATCACCCCCTTCCTCAGAACTTTGAATATCTTCAGAAAAAAGGACAGAGGGAACTGTCAGTAGAATCTTACAGAGTTCAAACACACAGGAGGTTAAGGAGCTCAATTTGGGCCTTCCAGACCAAATTCAGCCTGAATCTCAGGAATTAGCCATCAGCTAGCTGAGACTAAAGGACTTAGTTCTCCACATGGCTGCACACATTGTCTATTGTGACAGCAGAGAAATAGTCTGAAAGAGGCCCTTCAAATTCTTTTTCTTCTTTCTTTTCCTCATTCTGCTCTGCAAATTCTCTTTTCTGTCTTCTTTTTCCAAATCAATCTCTTGCTCTCCATATTATTCTTCATCTCTCTATCTCCCTTTCTGTTCTTGTTACTGCCCTCACTCAGATCACTTTTTTATTGTTTTTTCTTCTCTCTTTATTTTCTTTTCTCATTTTCCTTCACTCAAGTATCAATAGTTGCAAAAGAAAGTGAGCCCCTGTCACTCTCAAGTTGTTATATTCTTATCCTTATTCTTGCACTCTCTCTTTCCCTCTTGTCTTCAAGAGTTTCCTAAAGTTTGTGTGGTCATCCTGTGTCCTATGGCTTCACTTGAAACCTTCTGCAATTCTTCTACCTATCTACTCCCCTTGTCCTAACACTGTCTAAGCTTCCATCCTAAAGGGTAAAGATGCTATATTGAAGAGTTTAATCACTGTAACATATTTTGGGCTGCTACTTGATTTTGATTTAATTCACATGGTTTAAAAGTGATAGAATAATGACTACCACAAATGGTCAATTTGTAAACTGTGCTTGATCCTATTGTGTGGCTGATTGTATGAATTGGGCTAAAAGGTTGTGATTGATTTAATGAGTTGTCCATTCTGTTACTATGAAAATGAGAGTGTCTATCAGTCGTTAGAGACTCAAAAGCTAAAGTGCAACTATATCAGAAAGATTTAAGTAATAACCCAGGGATTAAACCAATGACAACCCAACAACCAAAATAAAAATGAGAAAACAAGCAAGACACAAAGACAGACTTCCAGTTGACCAATGGTAAACTCTAGGGGAAATGAGGTTGAAAAATCTGACAGTTAACCACTAGCACACTGTGAAGCAATAGCACAGGAAATATCAAAAGAGATCAACCAGGCTCTAGAAAAATTCAAAATGGAAATAATTTCCCAGATAACTACAGAGATGGTGAGCAAAATGAAAGACATGATTAGAGACTCCAGAACAGAAGCTCACAAAAAAACAATAGATGAGCTCAGGTCTATGATACAAGCCATGAAGGCCCACCACCAGAAAGAAATGGAAACCATAAATGCCCAACATAGGAAATAAATGGAATCCATGAAACAGATTCAAACGTATATCCAGGACATGAAAAACTCTATTGAAAGTTTCAAAGCAGGATAAATGAATGTGAAGATAGAATTTCAGATACAGAAGATAGGATTCCAGTCAGTAACCTTGCAAAGAGACATCTCTTAAAATCAGTAAAGGATCATGGGAAATCTATCCACCAACTCCTAGATGATACAAAGAATAACATAAGATTGATAGGAATCCATGAAGTAGCAGGAGAAAATACAAATGATTTAAAATGCTGCTCACAGAATTAATGACAGAAATCTTCCCCAACAGAGGGGAAGAATTTGACATATAGATAAGTGAGGCATATAGGACTCCAACTAGCAATGATTAAAAAAAAAAATTCTACACCTAGACATAAACTCAAGATCCCAGAAATCCAAAAGAAGAATGAAATACTACAAGCAGTAAGAGAAAAACAACAAATCACTTGCAAAGGAAAGCCCATCAGAATCACAGCAGACTTTTCGACACAAACCCTCAGGTCAAGGAGTGAAAGCCCATCAGAATCACAGCAGACTTTTCGACACAAACCCTCAGGTCAAGGAGAGCCTGGAGTGAGGCATTTCAAGTCCTAGAACAAAACAACCTCAACCTAGCCTGATGTAGCCTGCAAATCTCTCTTTCAAGATGGATGGGAAAATAAGATATTTCCATGACAGACCACCTGAGAAACTTCATGAATACTAAACAAGCACTACAAGGAATTCTAAACAATATCCTAGAAAAAGACAATGAAGGTCATAATACCATGAAGCCCAACAGAACAAATCAATTAGGCAAAGAAAGAAACTAAAGAGAGAGGGCAAAAAAGTAAAAAGAGTCAACAAAAAGACAATAACATGACAATAATAATTCAGTACATATCTGTTATAACCATCAATGTCAATGGCTTCAATTCACCAATCAAGAGAAACAGACTGACAGAATGGATTAAGAAGCAAAATCCAGGGGCTGGGGATTTAGCTCAGCAGTTAGGTGACCTGCTTTGCAAGTGCAAGGACCTGAGTTTCAATCCCCAGTACCAAAAAATAAATAAATAAATAAAAGAAGCAAAATCCAACAATATGTTGTATACAAGAAACACACTTAGTGCAAAAAGAAGCCCTTAGACTGAAAGTGAAAGGATGCAAAAGAGTTCTCCATGTGAGAGGAGCCCAGAAAAAAGCAGGGGTACCTATGATATTCACAGACAAAGTAAATTTCAAACAAAACTGATTAAGAGAGACAAGAATGGCCATTACATCCTTGTAAAAGGAACAATTCAAGAGGAAGAGATGACAATCATAAACATATATGCACCAAATATTAATGCCAACAACTATATAAAACAACTATTAAGTAACATGAAAAACCAAATAAGAACTAATACAATTGTAGTGGGGGACCTAAATACCACACTATCACAAATAGACAGATCATCTAGGCAAAAAATCAACAATGAAATACTAGAATTGACCCAAGCTTTTGAAGATATGGACTGAATAGATGTATAAAGAGTGTTCCACCCCACAAAATCAGAATATACATTCTTTTTTGGCTGGTCATGGGTCATTCTCCAGAACAGACCACATACTAGCTCATAGAACAGGTTTGAATAAATGCAAATAAATCAAAGTTATCCCATGTATATTATCAGATCATAGTGCAATCAAGCTGGAGATCAATAGCATAAGAAACTGTTAGGAACTTCACAAACATAACACAATTGAACAACACTCTCCTGAGTAATCTCTGGGTTGCAGAGGAAATTAAAGAAGAAATTAGACAGGTTTTACAAATAAATTATAATGCCAACAAAACATACAGGAATCTGTGGGACATAATGGAAGCAGTTCTATGTGGAAAATTCATAGCAGTGAATGGCCACACTATGAAAACAGAATGAGCTCAAATAAACAACCTAATAATGAATATTAGACTTCTAGAAAAAGAAGAACAAGGAAAATACAAAGCTCATACAAGAGAGGAAATTATAAAGATTAGAGCAGCAATCAAGGCAATGGAAACTAAGAAAATTACACAAAAAATCATGAATCAAAGAGTTGTTTTTTTTTTGAAAGAACAAATAAAATCAATAAACCCTTACCTAACCTTGTCAAAAAAAAAAAAAAAATAAAGGGAAAGTAAAGGCTCAGATCCATGCAATTAGGAATAAAAGAGGTGAAGTCACAACAGATCCAACAGAAATCCAGAGGATCATCAATACCTATTTAAGAACCTGTACTCTTACAAAATGGAAAACACAGAAAAAATGACAGATTTCTAGATAATTATGAAATACCAAAGTTAAAAAAAAAGATAAAAATATTCTAAACACCCCAATTACAATCAATGAAATTGAAAATGTAATTAAAAATTTACCAACAAAGGAAAGCCCAGGTCCTGATGGCTTCACTGCTAAATTTTACAAGAAACTTAGAGAAGCACTATTGCCACTACTCTTTAAACTTTTCAATGAAATTGAAAGGGAAGCAATACTTCCTTCCAAATTCATTCCTGGAAGCAAGTGTTACTTAAATTCCCAATCCAGGGACCCAACTAAAAAGTAGAACTACAGACCAATTTCTTTAATGAACGTAGATACAAATATCCTTAATAATATACTGGCAAACAGAGGGTCATCAAGAAGATCACACACCCTGGCCAAGTCAGAATTATTCTAGGGATGCAAGGATGGTTCAACATATGTAAGTCAATAAATGTAATACACTATATTAACAGAGTCAAGGACAAAAACCATGTAATCCTCTTAATAGATGCAGTAAAAGCATTTGACAAAATTGAACAGCTATTCATGATAAAAACCCTGCAAAAAATTGGAATAGTTGGTCTATATCTCAAATTCATAAAGGCTATGAAAAACCAATAGCCGCCAACATACTAAATGTTCAAAAACTGAAAACCTTCACATAAAATCATGAACAAGACAAGGATGCCCACTATCACCACTCCTATTCATTATATTTCTGGAATTATTAGCCATAACAATTAGACAAGATAAATAAAGCAATAAAGTTAGGAGAGGAAGAATTTAAACTGTCATTATTTGCTGAGAATATGATACTTTACATGGAAGACCCCAAAAATTGCACCAAAAGACTTCTAGACTTCATTAACACTTTTAGCAATGTAGCTGAATACAAGGTCAACACTCAAAAATAAATAGCCTTCTTGTACACAAATAATAGACTCATTGAGAGAGAAATTAGGGAAACAATTTCTTTCACAATAGCATCCAAAAAATGAAGTGTCTAGGAAACAATCTAATGAAAGAAGCAAAAGAACTCTACATTGAAATCTACAGCACTCTGATAAAAGAGATCAAAGAGGATATAAGAAAATGGAAGGATATCCCCTACTCCTGGGTAGGAAGAATCAACATAGTGAAAATGGCCATACTACCAAAACTGCTATGCAGATTTAATGCAATACCAATTGAAATTGCAACAGTATATTTCATAGAATGGGAATAAATAATCCAAAAATTCATTTGGAGCCATAAGAGACCTAGAATAGTAAAAGCCATACTAGGCAACAGAGACATGGCATCAGGTATAACAATTCCCAATTTGAAACTATACTACAAAGCCACTGTGATAAAAACAGTATGGAACTGGCAAATAAACAGACCTGCAGATCAGTGCAATAGATTGGAAGGTACAAAATCAACTGCAGATGTACTCAGCTACCTCATCTTTGACAAAGGAGCCAACCATCTGCTCTAGAGAAAAGATAGCCTCTTTAATAAATGGTGTTGGAAAAACTAGATTTCAACATGCCTAAGATCAAAACTAGATCCTTATCAAGGAACCCTTCTCCATTGTTGGTGGGAGTGCAGACTGGTGCAACCACTATGGAAATCAATATGGAAGTACCTCAAAGAACTAGGATTAGAGTTTCAACTTGACCAAGCCAGCCCTCTGCTGGTTATCTTTCCAAAAGAACTAAAAGAATCATACTACAGTGTTATGTGCACACTCCATGTTTATAGTGGCACAGTGTGTAATAGCTAAAAATTGGAAACAGCCCAATTGCCCATCAGTTAGAGACTGGATAAAGAAGATGTGGTTTTTTTATAAAATGGAATACTACTCAGCCATAAAGAATGAGAACTTAGAGTTATTCATAGGAAAATGGATTCATATTGAGGTCATACTCTTAAGTGAAATAAGTCACACATATATAAATACCAAATGAAAAACTATAATTGTAAATAAGATCCTAATGTTATAATTGATAATGTTAATTAGGAATAAAAGGGCTAAAGTTGTAGGGGAAGTGGGAAGGGTAGGGGAAAGAAAATAAGAGAAAAGAAAAAATCTGAGAAAATAAAAAATTGGAAATAAAGATTTGTAAATCGGGAAGGGAGGAGGGGCTGAAGGGAAGGCAGGGTTATGGGGGAAAAACGAGAACGAAGACCTGTCATGTAACGGTACAAGATCCCAGTGGTAAATGTGACTGTCCTGTATACCTAAAAAAGTGCCAATAAACTCATTTTTAAAAATCCAGATGTTTCACAAACTGACCAGGGACATTCTCATTGTGTTTAGAGATTTTCAAAATACCAAAAGAGAAAATTTTTAATTTATATGGACTAAGCTTTGGATTTACCTCAGTTGTTCCACCACTGGCCTCACAAGTGCAAGGACCTAAGTTTGATCCCTGGCAGAAAAGAAAAAAAATTATGGACTAACTACTCTTGAATTTTCAGTATTTTTCATCAGAAAATATGTGTTTATTATTTGCAAATTTGGCATATTTCAAGGTTCAGAAAGAGTAACTCTGCTAATTATGTGATAGATTTCCTGATAGATAAACATTACAGATAGAACTTAGAAAGAGAACGTTCACCAAGCATCATGGATCCCTGATTTTTTTTTTTTTTTGCATTGAATGAGTGAATTTTCTTTTCATCTTTTAGATGAAAGTGTAAGTGCTATATGACTGAGAAGGAGACTATGTATCACACTGGGTGTTTAGATTGGAAGATTATAGCAACTGTTAATACTAACCACCTTTCCACAATGACACTTTCATTTTTTTAGACTTGCTATGCCAGTAAACACAAGGCGTTTTAATATTTTACTTTAATGCTTCTGAATTCTTAAGTATCAGGGTGTGCCTTTCATGTCATCTTAAACTTAAGGATATTGTATATTATAAGGATATTTCAAACCTCAAGGGTATTGTATACCCTTCTCTATATATTATCTTTTTTTCTAGAAATATTGGGACATTTTCCAATTGGCATATCATTTTATTTTGAATAAAACATAAGAAGGTATTCCAAATATCCCCCTCTAATTAATAACTATTATTCTTTCCTCCTTTTCTATTATTTACTGGTACATTTTAGTTATACAATACATTTACATACATCATTAGGATCTTGTACCTTTACAGAATGTGTCTTGGTTCTTTTTTCCCCATTCCCCAGCCATTTCTTCACTCCCTGCCCTATTTACCAAGACTGTGTTTCCATGCTTTTATCATATTTTTCCCTTCTTTCCTTTTCCCTACCCCTCCCAATTCTCTATTCTTTTAGACCTTTACTTCCTATTTCACAATATCAATTATACTTTTTTCCTTTTATTGAGTTTATTGGTATATTCTAGGTGTGCAGTACAGTTACATTAATTATTGGGATCTTGTACCTTTACATGACAGGTCTTGGTTCTCATTTTTTCCCCTTGTCCCTGCCCTCCCTTCACCACCTCCTCCCTTCCCCATTTACAAACACTTTATTTCCATTTTTTTTATTTTCTCATACTTTTTATTCTTTTCCCTTAATCCCTTTCCCCTACCCTTCCCACTTTCCATACACTTTTATTTTGATCCTTCTTTACACTTTTAGTTTTTCACACCAGATAAACTATTCAGTATTTACACGTGTGTCCTATTTATTTGACTTAAGAGTAGGCTTCAATGTACATCCACTTAGCTATAATTGTCTGGTTGCACCAGTCTGAACACCTGTCAACAATGAAGAGTTCCTTTCTCCTCACAACCCCACCAGTATCTGTCATTGGTTGATTTCTTGATAGCAGCCATTCTTTCTGGGGTGAGGTGGACTCTCAGTGTTGTTTTCATCATCATCTCTCAAATGACCAGTGATGTTGAACATTTTTTCATAAGTTTATTTGATGATTTTACTTCTTTGAGAAATGTCTCTTCATTTCAGATGCCCATTTTTGAATTGGGCCTTTATATTTGGAGGGTCTACATTTTTTTAGTTCTTTATATATTCTAGGTAGTAGACCTTTGTCTGAGAAAAAGGTGGTAATTTTTTTCCCCATGTTATAGGCTGTCTCCTAGCTCTGCAGTTGGTTTCTCTGGCAGTGCAGAAGCTTTTCAATAGGATGAGATCCCATTTGTTGATTATTCGTGCAAATTCAGTGCTACTGATGATTTGTTCATAAAGTCTTTCCTATGCCAAAGTGTCCTCACCCATCCTTTCGTTGCCTGGAGGCCTGATCTTTTTTTCTCTTTCAACCATTATGTCTTTTTGAATTAATTTGCTGTTATTTTTGAAACTCTGAAAATTTAGAAAATCATTTCTGTTTTTGTTGTTACGGGGAGCTTACTCAGGACCTTGCATTTGTAATTAGGTGGAAACATTTCTAATTGTAGTATACTTGTATTTATTCTATTCTAATACCGATTTATTCAAGCACTGAGCTAAAATTAATTAATTAATTTAATTAATTAATTAATTAATCATTAATTTATTCATTATTAGATATCCATGCCAAGCACTTCTAAACTATTGAGAATATAGTGATAAAGATTTTTAAAAAATATTCAGCAAATACACATATGAAAAAATGGCCAACATCACTGGTTATTTGAGAACTGCAGATGAAGACAACAATAAGAATGGCTGGTATAAGAAATCAACCAATAATAAATGGTGGCAGGGTTGTGGGGAGATAGGAGCACTTCTTCATTTTAGGTGGGAGTGCAGCCTGCTGTAACCACTGTGGAAGTCACTGTAGAGATTTCTCAAAACACTAAGAGTAGAAGTCCTATTTTACCCAACTATTCCTATGTAGGGTATCTTCCCAAAAGTATTAAAAGAATCATACCCCAGTGACATATGCTCACTCATGTTTATAGCAGCTCAGTTTGCAATAGCTAAAATGTGGAAACAGCCCCATTGCCCATTAAAAGAAGACTGGATTAAAATAAAGTGCTTTTTTTTAATGAAAAGGAGTACTATTCAGCCATAAATAATGATAAATTAGGGATATTTATATCTAAGTGGATGAACATTGAAAACATACTCAAGTGAAATTAATAAGTCTTGTGTGTAAGTGCTGAATAGTTTTTTAGGTGTGAAAAACTAAAAATATGAATGAGGATCTATAAGGTTATATGTGAGTACATGTGTAATTGATATTGTGCAATAGGAAGAAAAGGTCTAAAAGAATAAAGGTAGTGGGAGGGGTATGGGAAAGGTAAAACAGGAAAAATACGTGAAAGGGAAAAACATGAAATAATATTTTTGTAAATAGGGAGTGGTGGAGGGGGTGAAGGGAGAGCTGGGGAATGGCAAATAATAAGAACCAAGATAAATCATGTAAAGGTACAAGATCCCAATGATGAATGTAACTGGCTTGTATACTAAAGTGTACCAATACACTTAATAAAGATAAAAGAAATAAGGACCAGTCCTAAAGTAGCCTTCATAGTTTATACTACAGTAGTTAGTAGGCGGAAGCTAGTTTATAATATTATACTTTGTAGAAAAAAAGTGAGGTTCTTGCCATCTTTCCCAAAAGAGATTTGTTGCTGTTACTGAATGTAGGTAAACCTTTCCTGGGTCACAACAATAATCACACAATGGTTCTTTATTTCTTCACTAATTGTTTTCTAAATATATTGCACTATATTTAGAAGGAGCTGTCAAAAACAGAGATACTCAAAATCTTTAAAAGCTGTAAATGTATTTCTCTCATCAAAATATCTTGAAAAAGCCATTCTGGAACAGACATGTCGGGTTCATCTTCAGCATATTAGCCACAGTGAGACCCTCTGGCCACACTGGCAGCTACAGTTTACTTAAAAAGGACATTATATATGAATATTAATATTTGTATATTAAATGCATCATTTTAAAACTCTGAGACTTTCACAAGATATTCCTATTTATCTGAGCCACTAATTAATCTTATAATAATTTCCAGCTTTATAAAATGGATGAGCAGTATTGCCTTTATACTGGCCGGCTTTCCAATTTGGCATTCGTAGCTATCTTAACCAGTGTTTGCTGCTACAAAATAGTCCAGTGAAAAGGAAGGATGAGCTGACCTGCATGTATGAAGCCCTTCATTAGTCTAAGGTCATGTACTGGTAATATGTGTGTACATGTATGTAACATTTTACAAATTATTTTACTTATTACAATTTTTTGGGGGGGTACCAGGGATCGAACTTGGGACTTTGTGCTTGTGACTTATTATGATTAACATCATTGATAGTTAAGAATATTTTACATCTGAATTGAAACTTACTAATAGAAATTGTCTCATTTGTATAATTTTCTATTATAATAACTTCCTGTGATGCCTTATTTATCTTTCATTAGTACAACTGTTAAAGATATCAGTTTAAATTACTATGAATTTCTACTTATAGTCTTATTTTTAATTGCATTGAAATCTACACACAAATCATGATTTTAAAATGAATATATTTTTGTTTTTAAAATGAGCTACATATACTTTCATGTTTCCATTTTGCTATTCACTATTCAAAGCATGTCCAAATATATGGTTTCATTTTTTGTCTTAGAGCTCCATTGTAAGTCAGCTGCTGTTATCACACCAGGAATTCAACAAATACAGGTCAGAAAATATGGAACTTATAGCTTCAGAGTTACTTAGTGGCAGAATTTAACAACTGACTACTTTTTCAGTCCTGTTTTCTTTTTATAATTTGTGTAATACTGCCTCTTCCTTTGAAATATTTGCACATGTCAATGTATATGTAGGAACATAATCATAATCTCTGAGAGACAGCAAAGGAGTAAAAGTGGTAGTAATTCAATACCTAATATAAAACATGGCACAAGGAAACATCCACAGAGCTTCACACTGACACAAAGAGCTGTTGCCTACACTATAGACGAATAGTACCCTCTCAGAAAAATCTCTATTGTACACCTTATTTTATTTCACAAATTAGTGTTTCCTATTTATGTATTGCTTTGGATTTTAAAATAATATTTTCTGTCATCTACTCCCACTCCCACTAAATAATGGAGTTGCATAAAAACGGGCTGCTTCTTTTATTGATGAATCAACCTTTAGTAACAATATTACATGATGATGTTCAGTGAATAGTTAGTGAATATTCAAGCCTGATGGCTCACTGTTACACATGGGCCTTGCACTTCTCACTAGTGTAATGCACCCAGCCCTCACTTCCCAAACCCTCACAAACACTGGGAGCAGTCTATCAGTATCCCAACTCTACCCTGATGCTTACCTCAAATTCGCTTGGCTCCACGGATGCTTGATGACGTCCATGCCATCTGCCAGAGTGCTGCATAACCCGCTATGACTTGGCTTTCATTTTTTTCTCTCTTCTGACCATATCTTTTGTAGATTTCTTGGTTATTGTTCACTAATATATTCATTATATTACAAGCTATTCCCCATTTTTATTTTAGATTTCTGGAGGAGAGGGTCCATACACACTAATATCTAACTTTACACCTTCCTACTATATTGCATAGAAAAAGGATTGCTTAATTGAGTTTTTTCTTATTTTATTCATTTATTTATTTAGATTTTTATTAGTGCATATTTTCAGTACGTAATGATTATGTTCACTGTAGGGAATTGGTATGTGACATATTTCAATTCTATCTTTCCCCTTCCTTCTTCCCCCTTTTTATTTAATTTATTTTATTTTATTTATCAGATTTATTTATGTCTCTTATGAGGTCTTATAAATTTAACCATCATACATACAGATTGAAAACAAGACTAACAGGCCAAAGAACATATAAAACATGAAAGACAATTGTACTAAATCGAGGTAAAGTTTTAGACACATCATCTTTGCTTGATTACAATATATTTCTCTCTTTCTGCCTGTGTTTTAGTTCTCTCTATATAAAAACTTTTCACATAAGAGAAATCATGCAAGCATAATTGAATTTTATTTTGGATTAAGTGTAATTAAGTTTTTTTAAACAAAAACATATTTTTGTATATTATACAAGATTATTTTAACAGGTAATATTTTCTTTCAATGAGTAGCTCTAATAGTTTTAAACATTTGCCCTGTTCTTTACTTTAAATTGCATCTATATATCACAATCCAGCAGCTAAGAAACACATAGAATTGCAGAAATAAATATATAATCTTTTTTTATTTTTAAAGTGTAGTTGCTGCACAATCCTTCAACTTGTATTCTACTGGAAGTGTTTTAGTCACAAAAATTACTATGTTTTTGTGAATGTATTATTAATTATTAGATTTAGCCTGTTGAACATGTATAGGAATGATCTAAGAAGCAAAACTTTTTGGCAAAATATATGCATTCATCTTAATTAGTCTCAGCATTTTTAATACCAAAGGATGAAAGACATAAATTTCAGGAAACAGAAAAACAGAAAGTAATTCTATTTAGATGATCATACCAATAATTATCTAATAACATAAAGTCAGTCATGAGACCATAACATCACTGACAACTTTATCATGTATCATGATGCTATAAAAGTACTCAAATTGTAATGTAAATAGCTGATGGTATGAATTAAATTTCAAATTCTTAAGAAGCACAAAGAAGGGAAACTTTGTAAGTGATTTCATCATTCTAAGAGGCACCTTTACAATCTTCATTGGAAAGATATTTTTAGCTAAGCTTTTCAGTTGTGTTTGATTACATAATGCAGAGAACAAAAAAGTTTAATTGAGCTAATGATGACATTTCCCTGTTAAAGAAATTCTGCTTGTCATTATACTTCATAAATTCTGTTTGAAATTCTTCCATATTTCATGTTTGGCATGACAGTAAATTATACTCATTTAAAATTTGTAATATTTTACTTTTAAAATATTTAGAAGAGATATTGAGGGAAAGTTAGCAAATATTTTTGCTAATCTAGTTTCCTGTAGCTACCATAAATTGAATAATAAATTCCTTGAAATAGAAAGGGAATTCATAGAATAAATATTGGAGCTAGCAGGATTCTTTAACCGATTAGCCTAAGAAATGCAGCATTGATTATTGTAATGCTGAATATTAAGTCACTGTGTAACAAGAATTTAGGGGAGTGTTAGGGATCATATTATTTGCAAATAACAGCCACCACTCAAACTGCTTTTCACACCAGATATACTATGACCCTTGGTAATTTGTTTTAGTGACCAACCTTCCATCACAGCTTGCAGCATGGCATGGATCTGGCTCAGAATTGAATGGATGCCAGACGATTTTTCACAGCTGCTTTAAGAAAACCAAATCATTTTGTGATTATGCTTTTCACATTATCTGGTATGTTCACGTGGCCAGCTCCTCCTCATGCTAATTACTTCAACCTTCACAGTAGGTGTGGACCTTTTGCAGTGATGGTCCTACATAAGTATAAATGTTGAAAGCACTGGCATGAGTTCCAAGTGAGCCAAAATGCAACACCTCACTTTAAATAAGTAAACTAAATCCCTTTTACCTTTTCTGAAGAATGTCATAATGTTCTCCATAGCAGCTGTATCGTTTTATACTCCCATAACTTGCCCTTGTAATATTTAGTGTTTGATAATGGCCACCATATAACATATGAGTTTTTGTTTTGTTTTGTTTTTGCCAGGGATCAAACTCAGGCCCTTGAACTTTCAAGGCAGGCAGTGAAATCACTGAGGCAAATCCCAGGCCCAAGCTGACATTTAACTAAACTATGGTTTCACTTGCATTTTCCTAGTGATTAGTGACATTGGTCATTTCTCTATAGACTTTTGTGATGTTTCATTTGATTGGCAATTAGATCACCTTGAGTGATTAGCACAGCACACTCCTGGGTATGTCTAGAAGGACCCAGGAGGCCTGATCTTGGGAATTAGACTTGGTCCTTAGGCTCTTCCTCACTCTTTGGTTATTCCCCGTTTCTTTTCTCACTGCACATTTCCTCTTTCACACTTTTCCAGTACAATGTTTCTGCCTTGGAGCCTGCCCACTATGGACAAAACTCTCTGAAAGCAGGACCCAAAATGAGTGTTTTCTCTTTAAATTGTGCCTGTCAGGTATTTATCCCAGCATTGGAAAGCTGATTAATACACCTGTGGGGTTCTTGTCTGGAAAATTGCCTGCTCCAAATTCTTTGTCCATTTCCTAATCAGGATTTGTTTTGTTTGTTTTGGCTATTGAGATATCAGAGATTCTCATATTATTCTGCATAAGTTTATCAAAGAAGTGATTTTCAAATAATTCTCCTAACTTTTGAATACTTTCTTTACTAGAGAGAAATCTTCAGTTTGATGTGCTCCTATATTTTTATTTTTCCTTTTATTGTCAAGTAAATCCTGAGAAGCAGAATTTCCCTATATTTCTGCTGGTGTATTAAGGGATTCAGGTCTTCGGCTTAAGTCTTTCATCTACCTGGAGTTGATATATATTTATCATGTAAGACAAAGGACCAATTTAAATGTTTTCATGTAGATTCCTAGTTTTCCAAAACCATTTGTTGAGGAAACTGTACTATCATTATTGTATATTCTTATATCATGTCAAAATTTTATTTCAGTCTCCTTTCTTCTAGTTCACTGATGTATAGGTCTGTATTCATGCAAGTACCATTCAGTTTTAAGTAGCATAGCTTTGTGATATGTTTGAAATCAGAAATTATGAAGGCTCTGACTTTGTTCCTTTTCATGATTCTTTTCATAATCGTTTGTAACTGTATATGAACTTTAATACTTTTGAAATTTTATAAGAATTACTGGGATTTTAATGCAGATGATCATAGCCTAACATTAACAGTCACCACATCTCCATTAGAACTTCTGGGAGTCATTTTTTCCAATGAAAATATCTAGGCTAGTTCCTCAATGTGGAGCTTTTTTTTTTTTTTTTTGGTAGTGGGATCAAACTCGGGTCCTTGCGCATACTAAACAGGTTGCAGAACCACTGATCTAAATCTCTGGCCCAATGTGGAACTTTTAAGACTACACATTATTTAGCTTTTGGCATTTTCAATTTTTCTTAAATTAAATGTAGTTGAAAATAGAATTATCCCTTTTAATCTGAACATTCTGAATTTAAAACCACTTCCTATTTTATATTTGATTATGCTGCAGCCGTTTTTTTATCTGCATCTTTTCTTTTAGGTCCTTTGAAAACTCATCCCTAAACACTAACAAATGCTTGACACAGTCTCTTCTTAACCACCTCAATACACTGCAGTTTGGTACTTGTGGCAGCTCTTAAACTTCAATAGTAAATTTTACCCATGTTTGTACATTGGCTTAACATCACTCTCTTTTTCCTATGCACAGATTAAATTTTCTTGCAGTCTTGGGTCTTCTGAAGCCAGTGATACTTAAGATCTTATATACTCCATTAGTCTTTCCTTATAAAATTTAAACTTTTACTAGGTTATGCTGTAGTAGCAAATAAACACATAGTCTCAGGAATTTCCAACAAATGATTTATTTTTGCAAACATGTTGCATTTCAACTAAAGTTTGACTTTGGCTGTAATATTTTCTACTTAATTATATTCCATGAATCATCTTTATTCAGAAATCCAAACTGAAGGAAGAGCCAAAGCTATGCCATGATATTTTTCAGCAAACTGAAAAAATGAACAGAAGATCCATAAAAACATTTAAAGTTTTTTTTTTTTTTCCGAAGCATCACATATCCATTGTTCATACATTTCCTTGGTCAAAGAAAATCACATGGTCAAAATTAATTTCTATGAAGAAGGAAGAATTCATGCCGTATGAAATCCATTATGGTGACAAAGAATTTAAGTCTAATGTCATTCTTCTAAAAGATGGGAAGTCATCTGGAAATGGTGGTATAATCAGATATAATAGGTGATCATTAATGTGATATTGCTGAACTTTCATTGCATCTTATGTGACATTTTGGTAAAACGATATGTAGGGGCTCTTTTCATCTTAGCTTGTATGTGGGAAACCACTCTGCCATAGAGAATTTACTTTCTTTATTCTTTTCTCTCTTCCTATCATTCTTCCTATTATTTTCCTTTTCATCTTTCCCACATTTTTTTAGAAATATTTATCAAGCAGCCTAGTGAACCATTGAACCACTTAGAAAAATTATTCAAACACAAAAGAATCAGCAGTATAGACAGGAAAAAAAATCTATATGATAGTAGGTACACAGTTCTAAGAGCAATAAAACAATTGAAAAAATCTATAGAGAATAATATAAGAAAGATATTTTCTTAGACACATTTCTGATGTTAAATTTATATATTTCATATTAAAATTAAAGCTCAAAAAATTTTAAGTGTTCCAAAAGTGTTATGAAAGATATAAATATTCCAATGAGAAAAATCATATGACCACAAAAATGAGGATAAATTGGAATATAAAACCAAAAGGCTTTTAAAACAAACTCTTTAAAAATTATTTGCCCCCAATTAAGCCATTTCATTTATTAAATGTTTCAAAATTTAAGAATTCATATTATAAATTCACTGAATAATCAAACTTTTCTGTTTTGCTATAGTAATATATAAAAAGCCAGGTAACTATGGCCTTTGAATCGAGTCAAGAAACTTGCCTGATGTTAGAATAAAATTTTATTGAAAAACAACCATATTTCATTATGTATTCTGTATAAATGTTTTTATGAGAAAATGCTAAAAATTGAGTAGAAGCAGCAGAGAATTCATGGTCACAAACTGTAAAATATTTATTACTTACTCTTTTACAGAAAGATCTTCTAACACTGTATATGGATAATTATATTTTCACAAATGCTAATTAAAAATAAATTTTCAACATAACAAGTCCTTTATTTACAGTCATATAGTGTGAGTACAGCAATTCAATTAATCTTAAATAATAATTTCTGTGCAGAATCTAAGAATTGCTTTAAAATTCTGATTTTTCAAACTAGATATGCAGTTTTTATAGGATTATCTCTGTCTAAACATGTTTCAAACCTCCCATCAAATAATCAAAAAATATATATATATTTCAACATCACAAATTAAAATTGAAATACAATGATTTAATACAAAATAGTGTAACAAATCAAGAATGCAAAGGACATTTGCGTGTCACAGAATAATAAACCACAAAAAGATGATAGCAATGAATAAGTATTCGTATACTTTTTAAAAATGTGTACATATATAAGGGAAACCTCATGATTAGTGTGATTAATGATACAATTTTAAATATTTTAGCATTGGTATTATTGGGAATGTCATTTAGAACTAGATCAGAGTTCCGATTAGAATTTCATAAAAATCTGGTATTTTGTGAGAAGGTTAAATAGTAAAAATGAAAAGTCATAGCAGTTTTTCTTATTCTTATCAATAAAATGTATACCATTATCATAAGTTTGAGAGCTATTTTCACACAGATTGCTCAATGTTACATCATTTGAGTTGCACTATATTTCTACATCTCTCTCAATAGGAACTCTAATGAGAAGTTAGCAAGTGTTTAATCATCAGCGTTTTCAACCACAGACATATCAATGTAACATGAAAATAATGCTAACATTTTTCTTTGTAAAGAAATGATTTTGAAGATATGGGTCTACCAAGTTTAACATGTACAGGAAAAAAGCAAAAGACTGGCATTTCCTTGTTACAGCAATGCATCTTAACTAGGTGTGTTCTTGCCTTGAAGGGATCATGTGTTTTGTGAGATATCTGAGCTTGCTAATTGGTTAAAAAAAAAACTCCTCTGTGTGTGAGTTTTCTTAAACTGTGACAGATCCTTTACACTGTGACGATTTGATGGCATTTAAAAATGCCAACCTTAGCTAATGTTGTTATTTCAGCATATTTAGACTTTCAGAGACTGAAAATAAGGTTTAAAAAACTTCTAATATCTGAGGACATTAAAAGTTTAGTGACAGGACCAAAGAATACAGAGTATGACATTAAAAAAATGCATTTCCAATTCCAGATTTGGATCAACTTATTTCAAAAGACATTTAACAGCAATATCATAGCAATTTTTTGTATGAAGAATGAAGTCCTCAGTCTCTGGTTAGTAGGATTTGTGAGAATTGAGGTGATAACATAATAAACAATAGAAGAAACTAAGCAGAAACTGAAAATATGTATTTCAAATTTGCCTTTTTACATTCAAAATTATTTCCCATTAGAAACGTGTATCATTAGGGGCCAGGGGGATTTAGCTCAGTGGTTTTGCCACTTGCCTTGCAAGCACAAGGTCCTGAGTTTAATCACTGATACCAATGTATATATATTGCATTCAGAGTATGATATACAATTCTTGTAAATTACATGGAAAATAAGACAATTTTTAAAGTGTAAAATTCCGCAAATGTCTACATTTCATCAAATAACACTGATTTTGTTTTTCTTTCCTCTATTTTCTTCCATAAACTATAATGATAGTGATTGCAAGAAGGAAATAATTCTTCCTCCATTTAATTTTTTAGTAAGTGTCACTAAGCTTTCCCCTTTTTTCTCTCTAGAATACAATTTTGAAACTTTTGTGACAGGATGCTAATTTGGAAATTTCCTCTGAATATCTCTGCTAGAATAGATGTCAACTTCCAAGGGGAGTTGGGAGACAGGCCAAAATGCAAACTTCCAAGGAAACCGCTCACTATTTTACCACCCAACTTTTGAAAACCTTTACCTACATCGAGGTTCAAAAATGATCAAGGTCATGCTTTAAACTGTGGAATTCTGAGGTAGTATCCTTGGAGAAAATTACTACCATCTAACAGAAGTCAGTACAAACCAATAATCAGTGGTCACACACAGGAAATCAAGAAGGCGATTTCTGACCCCACACTCAAAGGGACAACTTTCCAGGATATTGTTCAAAACTGAAGCTATGGATTCTGCCATTATGAGCTTACCTAAGAATACTTTCTGGTATGTATCAATACCTGTGCGTCTCTACCTTTCTTACGCAGTCCGGTGAGTGGAGAATAGACAAGATAAAAAATAGTCTTGGGCTTTAGGGAGGTTGTGGCTGACTTAATAAATAACTGCAATTTCCCTAAACAAACAAGACACACTGATATTAGTTAATGAATTATTTGTAGTCATCTTCAAAGAAATCTTTCCACACCGTGTTTGCTGGGTTAAAATGGAAGAACCATAAAGCAGAGTCTGGATGCGGTGGATGAATCAAGCAAAAACCAAAATAAAGAAAACCTCAGTCACTGAGTATAGAGTAGAAGGTAGCTGGAGAGGCATTAAAGCAGTGAGGCCCACGGAGACCCATGGAAATGCCCTAAAGAGAATTGAGCTGACACCAGAACTTAGTTAGCTTTCTTAACTTTCACCCCTCATCCCTCACTGTTGTCCTAATCTCAGGCAAGATGTGAAACTTGGAGGAAGCAGTCAAAAACAGGGAAGAAGAACTTTACTTTCTTCATTAAATGAACATGGAAGTTCAACTTTCTGGAAGTAAATGGACTGAGAAATTTTACATTTCATCAAAAACAGAAGTGTACTAAATATATTGGGTAAAGAATTCTTGGTAACTTTATTTAGAAGATCGCATCGGTTCTCAGACTGACAAACATGCCATTGCCCTGATAAAAATTATATTCAGTAACGTTGTGGAGAAAGTGCAGATTTTAATAGAATTCTTCAGTCATCTTTGTATAAGATGTGTTGAAAGACAACAAATATTTTATTGTAAAAAAATATTTTAAACGAAATTTAGAGAAGCCCAACATTTATTGAAGGCCTGTTTTGATAAGTAAATAATTGTCCTAATAAAATAGCTATTGGTCCAGGTAAGTGAACTTTGCCCTGATAAGAAAACACATGCCTATGTGAGAAACATTTTCACTCAGAAAACTCAGTTCAACAGATTTCTGAAATTTAAATGATTTTTTGCCATAATGACTTCCTAGACAAAAATGCACTGGTGCAAATACATGTGCTATACAAACCCAGGTAATTTCTCTCCTTAGCCTTCTCCTTGTGTAATAAATATGTTCACCTCAGTTACTGAGTTCATTGCTAAAACTGCTGGTCAGTTGTGCTGCATCAGTCTCTGTTGAATGTCCTTTTTTTTTTTCTTTTCAAAAATGTTTTGGTGTTTTGTTTGTTTTGTTTTGTTTGTAGCAGGGATTGTACTTGGGACCCTGAACTTGGGAGGCAGGTGGCAGAACCACTAAGGTAAATCCCTGGCACTTTTTTCATTCAGTTTGTAATGTAATAGTTCATTGGATTACTTGAAAGAATATAAAATGCAAAATAGCATTCAAAGCCCTGGAAATCACAGAATTTAACATTCTGGAACATATTAATATTTAGAAAATGATGTGACCAGAATTTTTAGTCACTTTCTAAAGCCAAAGTCAATGAAGAGAAAAAAGATTAGCTACACTTAATTTTGAAAAACTACAAAATCCCAGACTAATTCTCCTTTAATTTACACCCACATATCTTCCTCTTAGTTGTCATATTCCAGGTGATAGTCCCTGGCTCTTTCAATACCTCAAATATTTGATTTTAAGGTACTACTTGGTCTTAGACTTTGGTAATAGTTGCCTGATTGACAAAATAAACTACAACAATTTCCTTATTTTTTATTTTAACTGTACTTGCTGCCCACTTGTTGTTATCTTTTATAATAGTCAATGCTAGGGGAAGTTCCGCAATTTTACAAATCTATTGAATATAATTAACTGTGATACATCCTGAAGAGAAAACACTTGCTTTAAGAGTATTTCAAAAATCCATATATATATACAAGTGTATGTTCATTTTCAGATTTTTGTCAGTCTTGTTTGAATGGATTAGTTCAAGCAATATAGGATAAGTATTTTAGGGATGTGTTGAGACACTTTATTGTGTATTCGCTTTAATTACTCTTGGTCATAAGAAAATATATTAGTAAAAATAAAAGATAAAAGTAGGAGTTCTAGAAGTCCAATAAATGTTTGCTGCAAAGTGCTCAGACAGAGGCTAAATGACTATGAATTTCATGATATTACCTGGCCTATTAGAGTAATGCATACAGATGTGTGAAGGAGATCGCATTTGGATTTTATTGGACATAAATTTACATATGAGAATGTCATGTCAGTGATCAATGAAAGTTGCACGGTACAAAAGATTGTTTATTTTAAGGGACACTAAAATTAAGCAGGCAGTTAATTACACTTCCTCCCAGAACAATGTCAGTAGATGCTGCCCTTACTTTTAGAATAAAAATGTAAAAGTTGTCAGTCTCTGGTAATTTCCATAAACTCAGTGCACCAAAGAATTATTTAGAACATTTGTGACAACAGAAGCAAAATTAGGATTCATGATGGTTATGCAAACTTAGGATCAAAGATATTTAGATCTAACTTTAAATCACAGAGTATCTTTCTAGTATTCAGACAGCAAAGATTCATGTCAGTCAATTTTCTAAGACTGACATACTATTACTCTAATGTGTAAAAATTCTATTTTTTATCCAGTTATATTAAAACAGTAGACTTAGTGATTTTGCCCAATATTCATTCACTTTGTGTAAGAGGAGCACATTTGATAAATTAAAATGAGTTCAATTGTTGGAACTCTTTAGTTTACACTTAACCAGAATAGGTTCGCAATAGTGGGTTTTATCAGGTTGCATTATATTCATTGATTTTTAGGTATATTTTATTTCACCCTCTGTTTCTATAATAGAATGAATGAAACTTGGCAATTTAAACATGAAGAAAGTGTAGTTAGCTCACAGTTCTGAAGGCTGTAAATCTAACATCCATAAGCCCTGTCTGGTGAGTGTCTCACGCTGCTTCTTGATGTGGGTGAAAGCAGAAGGGAAGATCTGCACATAGGCAGGAGAGAAAACCCAAGTGCAAATCTTGTTTTATACCCACCACATTGCTGGTAGTTCAGCCACTTTTGTGAAATTATTTAATCACTTCTTACAGGCTCCACAAGCTCTGGACACTGTCGTGTTTGACACCAGATTTTAAGAAGTTTCAAAGGGAACAAAGTATATTCAAACCAAACCATAGAAATGCAGTTTGGTAAAATTGGTTAAAATCCCTTAGTTATTTGTTTTTCTTTTTGAGACAGGGTCTTATTATGTAGCTCAAATTTGTCCTCAAATTCGTTATGTAGCCCAAGTTGGCCTGAATCTGTGATGATACTCCTGCTTCAGCCTCAGAGTGCTGGTATTATAAGTATGCACCACCAAGCCTAGAGGCAAAATTTATTATTTCTTACATTTCATTATATCCAAAAAAATCAC
This sequence comes from Fukomys damarensis, assembly GCF_012274545.1. Taxonomy (NCBI): domain Eukaryota; kingdom Metazoa; phylum Chordata; class Mammalia; order Rodentia; family Bathyergidae; genus Fukomys; species Fukomys damarensis. Next base: position 19,664,014 of record NW_022900936.1, read on the forward strand.
TTATGCATTTTTTGCACCTTTTTTCTTGAAAAATATTTTAACTCAATTATTACAAATGTAAAGTAATGATTGTTTAAAATAGCTGGATTCAAATATAATACAAATTTTGAATCAATATGTTGCATTCTATGCCATTGTAATAATATACTTTATTTCTTAATTAAGATAAGTCAACAGCAGAAAGATTAGAGAAAGTAAAACCAATATTTCTATTAAGGAAGCCCCATAAACTAGCATTTACTTCTGCGTACTAAAATGAAACCATAAAACTCTATTTAGAAAAACAGTTTTTTCATCTGTGTGTTTTTCTAATAATAATAATAATAGTAATAATAATAAAAATACAAAAGTCGATGAACATTTAACAGCTCATTATTGGAGTTAAAATTTCAGTTCTAGAAAGACTTCCTTTGACAATTATAAGTTTGTCTATGCTAGGAAAAAAATATAAATATATTTTCAGGACTAAAGCATTTGTAGTTACACTTGACATTTTGATGGTAATACAATTGTTTCCTTAGTTGTTTTATTTTTTATACAATGCAGAAAAGTAGAGGCCAACTGTTTCCTGATGAGAAACAGCATTAGTGAAATTCAATTCTTTACCTATAGAAGCCCGAAAATACTTAACACTACTGTTAAAGCTGCAAGATCTTTTCTGCTTTCTAGAAAAGACTTGAAATCAACCTTTATAACTTTCTTCTTTAGAAAACCTCCAAATGTACCTTTTATCTATGCAAATATAAAGAAATTGCTTTCTTTAGAAAAAGAATTAAAATAGGAAATTGTGTTCTAATAAGGGAATAGAAAAGAGAAACTTGAATATGTCAATGTGTACCTGGCACTATTTATAGCCAAAGCATGAAAAAGCCTTAAAATATTTGGGATGTGTGGAAATATAGATTAATTTGCATAAGAAAAGAGTCTTACAATTCTAAACCTGTTTGTTAAAATTATCGCAGCCTGTATTTTATACCAAGGTAAGAATGATGAAAATTATATGACCTTTTATTTTGCATTTTTGTGCAGCCCCTGATTTCTGCTTTGACCATTGAAGCTTAATCCTAGTAGAATTAGCGATATCGGAGGTCTGAATTACTTAGTCTGTGAAATGCCTGTAATAAATCCTCCTACAAGAAAAGTCTGGCTATATGAAGAGCAAAGGAGAGTGCATTATTTTTCACATTTTTACTATTTGTTTTTTTATTTAATCCAGTGCAATAGCGTGGAGGTAACAAAAAATTATAGGTGATTTAAGATATGGGATATGGTGAAATAAATTTAGCATGTTCCTTTGGATCTGACTTTTTGTGAAATATGATAAAGAGTCATAATCGGGCATAAAGAAAGCATGATTTTTAGGATGATGCCCCTATAGATCTCACACAATCCTCATTTTAAGCTTCACTTTAGGAATTATTATACACAGGAAAATTTTACAACACAGGCATGCAAACTTTTTTGCAATTTTTGTTCCATTAAACAATGTTTGTAAGGGGGATTTTCACTGAAATGTTCTATTAGTTTCTACTTTTAACAGAACATTATGCTAGTCCCCTCACATTTCTATCAAAGGCAGCTGGGAAGCTCTTTCTATCTCACATGAAGTATAATTCTATAGCATTAACTGAGAGATAACTGCTAAGAAAACTGAACAGAGTTCTTATATGATTGACAATGATATCCAAATGTTGAAGTTTCATTATTCCATCCATAATCAAGATAGGCCAAGTAACATGTTAGGTGATAAGGTCTAGGAAACACTTATGAGAATATGAAACCATGTAAGCATTAAGCATTAAGCATCTTTTGATTGCATTTCTATTTCATATATGTTGATATGTACCATATTTAGCAAAAAGTTATTTAATTAAAAATCTAGTAGAGAAAACATTATACTCTGTTATGTTCACAATATGTTCTCACAGCTATGTAAAAGCATGTTTGCCTATATCATATTAACACATGATTATTTCATAAAATTCTGACAATGTTGTGGGCAATAATAACAATTCCAAAATGGGGATTTCATAAAAGTAACCAAAATTTATATAAGATGAGCATAGATAACCTGAAGATCCAAATTCTTAAGTGCTCCAAAAAACTAACTCTCTAGGGTGCCAGCTGTCCAAGTGTAAAATTCTACATTGGACCACATGTGAAATTTCATAGTCAAAACACAGGAGTACTAAAATGTCTATGTAAAAATTTTTAGGGTATGTCTATAAGGTGCATATGAAACACACATGAATTCTGTGTGCACTCTTGGGTCCCCCACCCTTAATATATTTATTTACTATATAAATATTCAAACATTTCCAAATGTATACAAAATAAAAACTTTGAACATCTTGTTCCCCAAAACTTCTCAAGAAAGGTTCACATGAGGGATATCTAAAGAATCAGGATATTTAAATGAAAATTGATGACACCAGTGAAATTAATTGCAGAAAACAATAGCATATTTGACATGAGGATTTTTTTAAAGGATTATTTTAAAAAATGATGTTCATAGGAAGGAATCTAGATTATCAGGCAAAATTTTCAGTCAATTCTTAGTTTATAATATGTGAATAAACCTTCACCTGACTCTTCTACACAGAAGCAAAGGAAAGTTGTTTAAGTAGCTTAGAGAAATATTTCCAGATAAGGTGTAATTATATTAATACCTTCCTTATAGAGATGATTGAAGATGTAAGTATATAATTTCTATATACATATGCATTAGTATGCCTTCATGTATTATAAAATGTAATGCATATTATCTGTTTTTACATTCATCAAAATGTTTTAAGATAAAGCTCTTATCTCTCTCTTTTTTGTCATATGTGAATTATAAAATTGTTTCCATGGTCTCTAAGATTTCCTTTATGAAAATATAGTTCGTATTATTCATGTATGAAATGAATAGTTCTCACTTCACAATTTTTGGGTTGATACTCCTCATATAAAATATTTCTTTTAGTCGGGCATGGTGGCCCACGCCTGTAATCCCAGCACTCAGGAGGCTGAGGCAGGAGGATCGCTGTGAGTTCGAGACCAGCCTGGGCTACACAGTGAGTTCCAGGTCAATCTCAACTACATAGTGAGACCCTGTCTCAAAAAAAAAGTTTCTTTTAAATATTATAAACCTCTAAGACAAATTTGTGAAGGAAAATAAACTCAATAAGGCAATATGACATAAGCAGAATTTGGAGGATAATACCTTTTCATCAGACTTGCATCAAAGTTTTATATCTATTTTAGAAACAAAAATTTGATCCAACCCTACTCCTACTTGTCTAGGTTCTCTGAAAATCAGATGCCATGGAGGAATTAAATGTCCAAGGAATTTTCTAGAGGAAATATTTGTGTGAAGTGAAATAAGGAGGCTATCTTCACATTGAACAAACAAATCTGATCTTAAATTAAGGGAGGAAAATAACAGATGTGTCATACACTTTCTGTCCAATAAAACTTTTTTCAAGTTAAGAAATTCTTGAGCCAAAATCAGATAAAAAGTACCTTTGTCTCTACAACCATGTTTCGCTCTGCATTCATTCATGGTGTGAAAGCCTTAACGCCCTCATGGCCAAGGATTTCCAAAGCATAATCCAGAGCCCATGGGCCATCATCACCCTCCCTGCTTCCCAGGACTTTCTTATGGGTTGCAAAAGGTCTTAGGGTCACAGAATTTTGATAAAGTCAGAGAATGGCTCAAGTTGGTGAACAGTGATAATTTACTAACTTTTTACAAATTATTATTGACTAATGTCATGGGAAGGATAATTACCCATCTTCAAACCTAATCCAAACAACAGCTATTTCCTCTGAAAGTTTCTCTGTATATTATTAATAGTATGTATTCTCAGGAAAAGAAATAAACAAAGCAAGAACAGCAAAAATACCACCAAGCATATCTATCCTCTTATAGAAACCCACATTAAAAAAAATGTCAAAGACAGAAATTGCTTCTCAGTTTAGGCATAGCTCCCTATTTCACCACCAAAAATATTTCCTGGAGGTAGGTCATTTTGTGTATGTTATTTTTATGATGGGCCACTTCATATGCAACAGTGTTTCACAAGTCATGTCAAACAACCAAAAATTCTTCCACTGACGAGGTTATCATTTGTCAGACACTGTGGAGTATGGACAGTTCCTGAAAGGGTGCATCAGGTGCACTGTCATTTCAGATGTCTCCTTCACAATCAAGTCTGTTTATTTCTTTCAAAATCTTAACATTTTCAAAGCAATAAACTTGTATTATTGATTTCCTCTTTAATAATTTTTTTTGCAAAATTAATATCAGTACATACTTTTATTACATAATGTGTGCATTCTTTGGGGGTAGTTGTGCATGAACATAATTCATCTTAATCGTTTTTTAAATCCCCCTTCCCTTCTCTTCCTCCTCCTCTTTTCCTCCATCTCTTAAAATGAATCACACACATAAGTTTCAATATTACATGGTTTCACTTATATAAGAAGCCCAAAATAAAACTAAAGAGCAAAGTGCAAGATCACAGCAAGTAGGGAAATAGATGTTTCAGGGTATCTTATTCAAAGATGAAATATGATAAGATTAAATTTGGTGCATTTAAATCATTTCGACTTAAATGCAAACATGATTTGCAGTTTTAAAATTCAAGTCAAGTTATTCATAGAAAGAGTAACATTTTCTACTGGGATTTTTCAATTGTGCATTTACTTTAATAACAGAAATTATTCTAAACAATATTTGCTAGAGCTATTGGGAACTATTCTGTACTTAGGGTACTAAAAAGAATCTGGCATGTGTACTAACATACAATGGAATAAGCAAAAATGTCTTCTACAAATGCTTGCATATTTCTTTTAATTTCATCATTAATTTTCTCTTGCTCTCATTCTTAGAAAATAAGAATTTAACCATTATTAAGTGCACAACTCTGAAATCCATGCAAATGCCATAAAACTTTGAGGCATTCCTGATTAACTATTTATTTATTTTATTTTTTATTATTTATTTATTTTTTGGTACCAGGGATTGAACCCTGGTCCTTCCGCTTGCGAGGCAGGCGGCAGAACCACTGAGCCAAATCCTCAGCCCAACTATTTATAAATAAGGCAAATATTCAGTGAATTGGAAAGATTTCACTCTTATAGCTGTAGCTATAATAATTTGAGTACAGTTGTATAGTATATAAAAATAATTAACAAACATTTAAAAACCGGTAACTTTTACCTAGTATAAAATGTGAAATATAAATTTTAGATAAAGTCACTATAAGAATAATTAGAGAAATGACACAAATCAATAGTACTCTTCTGAATACAAAGTCAAAAATGCATCAAACACATAATCCAGTAAATTTTTTGAATGTAGATCTCTATAAAAAGTTAAATATGAATTTTACAGAAAATAAAGGCACAGTTTTTTCAATTTACTTCTGCCTTGCACTTTGATTTGTATTAACTTCCCCCTCTTGCCTCCTCCCTGGTGCCTGTTTCCATGGGTGGTTTATAATCCATCATTACATGCAGTGAAGCATAAGGCTCCTTCTACATGCACAAAATCAAATCCATACTTTGGGACTGTATAACTAAAAGTGGGATTTCCTTAATGTAAGGGTATTATTTTCACAGATCTCTGTGAGCCTGCAGCTACAGAAACATCTCTTACTGTCAAATGCGTTCAGAAAGACAGTCAAATGGGTTTAGGCAATTGCACAGCAAAGAAAGAGTCCTATCTCTATTCTAACTGTTGGAGAAAATGCAGGATATTTTAGTATTAGGAAAACCCATTAAATGGCAAATTCATCATTTTTCCTATCTCTAAGTTCAATATGTCACAAATAAGAAATATGGCTCTACATTCTTCATCTTATACCACTCTATGCGAGAAATGCATTACACCTATCCATGAAGAGAATAAGAATTGTATGTTGGGTGTACAAATGTTTCTAACTCAATGTTGAATACAGATATAAAACTTATGGACGATGTGATATAAGACAAGTGCAAGCTAATCTAAAACATGGATTACAATTTTGTTAACAGATACGGTGAAAGTATGAATTAAGACAAATTTTGAAGTTAAAAAGAGAAAAGCATTTTCTAATACCAACAAAAGCACTTTAAATTAAAATAAAATAATTTTATTATCTGAGTAAAAATGTTATGAGATTCATTTCAAAAAGTATCAGAGAATATACAGATATTCAGGTAGTGGAATTTAACTTAAATTTAATAGAGATATAATTTACACACTGTTATATGGACTTCTAGGTTTGTAATTCTGAGTTTCCTCAAATCTGCACAGTCTTGGATCCATCAGCTGCATCAAGATACAATACCCCTGTCTATTTTTTCATCCTAATTTGTAATTCATCCTTTCCCCTAATCCTAGTTCCTGGAACACTGTTTTCCATTTTTGGTATTTTCCATTTTCTTTATATTGTATATATGACTTGCCAGGTCGGAATTTTTACTTTAGAAACTGCTCTGAAATTCACACATGCTGTAGTCTACATATAGACACCTCTTATGGGACACCCATCTCAAGCAATTGGATGCCATACCTTGTTCAGAGACTCAAGTGGAATGGATTAAGGAAGCAGCATGCCGTAGTCAACTTTGCTCTTGCTGGACACTACATGTGAGACCCACAACTTAGAGGATGGAAAAATTATTTTGCTCCACAGTCAGAGGACTCAGTAGCTTCATAGCCTCCTGAGGGTAAGACAGAAGCATAGTAGATGGGTGTAACAGAGCAAAGACACTAGTTACGGGAAGCAGAAAAGGAAAACAGTGCCAGAGAGGAAGGGGAGAAGCATCAAGTATAGCTCCCAAGTTCGCACATCCATAACACACCCAGAGACACCAGAAATGTTCTCTAACCATTCCCTAGGAAAATTCCCAAAACCAATCAAATGAGCATTCCATCCTAACCATCACAGGGCTTGAGAGATTATGTTACTGTCTTTGTTTTACGTGCTTATTAGGTAACAATTGTATTTTCTTACATTCATTTTTAACAGATGAATAAACCATAAACATTAAAATCAGACACAAAGGCTTCAATATTGTATGGTTTTGCTTTATATAAGATGCCCAAAATAAAGAGCAAAGTGAAAGATAGATCATAGTTAGTTGGGAGATACATGTAAAACTTCCTTTACTATATAATATTACAGTTCTCCTGAAGGTTTACCCTGTAATCAATGAAAATATTAGGCTACAAATAGATTTTCATAACAAAATTTGCATTAGGTTTGATAATAATTATTAAAACATGGAAATAACACAAATGTTCATGAGTGTAAATATAGGAAAATTGTGTGCAAACTATAAACAAGAAAGTTATTTCCAACAATGGTGTGCAAAGTACTAATACAGCCAACACTATTAATGTGTATCAAAATATTTTGATGAAAGGAAGCTGCACAAAATATATAGCATTTGGTTGAATTTATAAAAAAACAAAACAAATGTATATTAACAGAAAGAAGTTCCCTGTTTACTGAGGCATCAGAGCAGGAAGCTATAAACTAAAAACTAAAATAAGGGTACATTTTATATAAAGTTTTATATCCTGATTATGTTAATAATCACATGTGCCTGCCAATTTGGAAAACTTAGTCTAAAATAGCCAAAATTAATTACATGAATCAGGTGGCTTTTACTGTATATAACATAAATCTCAATAAAGAAAAAAGTAAAACTATAGCCAATTTTAAACTTCAACTAGGATGATTAAATATAACTTTTCAAGTGTATTGATGCCATGATGTACAAGAAAGTATGAAGCCTGATAATAGTGATTATGGCTGAATTAAAAAATTATTAGGTAACGAAGAGTGTGAGTACACAAAGTTATTTTGCTTTATTAATAAAATTATTTGGGCATTTTCCAGGTATTTGTGAACATTTCTCCAAAATTTTCTCACATATTTCCTTAATTGGCCTAAATTATTTTTGTTCCTTTCTCTTCACTAGTCAGTGCACTATTCCTTCCACCTGTGGTGATTTAAAAAAAAAAAAAAACTACACTGGGGACACCAACTACCTTCTTGAAATTGTTCTTTCTACCTGTGAGTAGAAAGTGCAACTCTCTATCATACACCTTTTGCAATTGTGTGGGACAACATTTTTCAGATCTTCCTACAGGGAAGGAAACAAGTTATTGTGTATCTCTATCAAGAAGGATAAAATTTGTGGCAATGAAGTACCATATTGGGGTTTCCTAGGATCTCACCGTGGAGAAAATTTTTGTTTTCTCCCTTTGCACTGAGCAACTGAAGTACCAACTCTGTTAAGGGTGGTATCAGGTAGGAAAACATAAGCTAGAATAAACAAAGTGGACCATATAATACAATATTAAGGTGACTAGCCAACCTGCCAGGAAATATTAGGGGGGTTTAGCCAAACTGAAAAGCATGCATGTGAGTTTCACTGGTCAGCGAGGCTTAGAATTCAGAGCAGTAAATAGACAGCACATATTCTCCTACAGTGAAGCCAGGTAACAAGAGGAAAAGCCAGCCTCAGTTATTCGTGCCAAATTTCCAAAATGTGTACAGTTGGCCTTTCATAAATGTGGGCTCTACTTCAATGGCTTTAATGAAACGTGGATAAGCACATTCAGGAAAGTTGTACCTTTACTGAATGAACACGTACAGGCTTTGTGTCCATAATTTCTGAACAAGGCAGTATCGCCAGCTATTTACATAGAGTCAACACTGTGTTAGACATTATAACTAAAATGATTTAAAGTATATGGGAAGCTGGGCGTGGTGGTGCATGCCTGTAATCCCAGCACTCGGGAGGCTGAGGCAGGAGCATCGCTGTGAGTTCAAGACCAGCCTGGGCTATATAGTGAGTTCTGGGTCAGTCTCAACTACAAAGTGAGACCCTGTCTCAAAGAAACCAAAATAAATAAATAAATAAATAAATATTTTAAAAAATAAAGTATATGGGAGGATGGGCGGAGATTATATTCAAATACCGTGGCATTTCATATAAGGGGCATCAGCTCTATCTATAAATTTTGTTATCCATGGAAGGTCCTAAAATCAATGACCCATGTATAGGAAGGGGCAATGGTGTTTGTTTTTACTACACAAAGGATAAAGAAGAGAAACCTGAAAGTAGAAAAGAATACTAAGAATACCAAAATAACAATCCTCCTTTGTAGAAACATCTTTTTCTCCACTAGATTCAGTATCCACCCTTTTCCATCCTGATTGTATCCCTGGAGACTAACTTTACAGATGAAATCAACTGGGTTGTTCCCCTTTATCTCACTAGTTATTATTAAAACTAATAGTTTTGTGGAGATGGTAAAATTTTACCCTGTAATGAGTTTCTGGCTGGGGTTTGAGGATTAAGTTGACATGGCAGATTAAAATGAGAAATAGACTTTTATACCTATACGGGCACCTCAGCCATAGAAAAAAATGACAACTGAACGAAGCAATTAGAGGCCAATGCTTATATCCTAGATTAGACAAAGACTAGTAGATTGTGAAAAACAGACTAGACAGAAGGTCTTGGACTATGGAAGTTAATAATGGAAAAGTGACGAGATGAAAATGAATATTTTACAAATATAAAACAAAGGTTTTGTTTGTTTGTTTGTTTGTTTGTTTGTTTTTGGTAGAATTCCTGGAGCCTCAACTCCTCGTCATTTGTGAAGAGAATGTTTTTCCTCTGATATAGAAAGGCATCTTTCACACGAGGTTTGCACCTTTTGCTTCCTAAAAGAAAAAGGAAAGTCAGAGTACTCCTTTTGAGTCCTATTTTTTCAAATGCCTTTCACTCACAATAATGCCTTCTTTAAAGTAGGATGTTGCTGGATGGCACGTTCCGACGTTCTTCATGAAACATTCGCAGAAGACGGAGGATTGGAATGGAGTGAGGGTGGGAGTGGCTTCATTTTGCTACAGACATCTAAAGTTATTGCACAATTTTTCTAAATGTCCAGGTCTTGATGTCGCTCTATTAAACTATTTTTACCCTTTGGCCCTCCTGTCCTATAGAGGGTAACATCTGTGTGCGTTTGTCTTAACCCTGTTTTCCACTTGTAGATTTACAATCCCTTCTTTAAACTCCTGATTGCCTTTTAGATGGTGCCATCTGTGTTCTTGTCAGCTGATATATTAAACTGGCAGTTTGCTCATGTTTGTCCTCATTAAAGCATAATCAAATTTAAATATCAGATCATCTCAGGATACTCTTATTATTCTTAGATGAGAAAAAAATTAGAAATCACAAAAAAAAAGAAACCTGGTTACAAATGAGCATTTCATTAAGCATATTGTACCAAGTAAGGAAAATATAAAATCCTTTTTAAGAAGTAGTTGTGTCTTCTTAGTAGTTGGCTTCTAATTATGATAGGTTGATAACTGATTACTACTACTGACTATATTTGTGGTTTTTGCATATTTAAATTTAGCCCAAGCTATAAAAAGAAAACAGTTCAACTTTGGATGTTATTTTATTATACATTATTTTATGGTTCAAGGAACGTGAACATCAGTCAAAACCATTAATTTATCAAGACATATTCTTCTTGGAACAGTTATAAAGAATTCCATAAAATAGTCCTTTTTATATGGTACTTCATAGTTCTTCAGTTAAGATGTTTTATCATTTTAAAGCATGTATTATTATCACATATCGCTTCTATAAAATGCATTTGATATACATAGAAGGCCAGTAAAACAAAAGTATCTTGTCTTTGCAACACCAATCACAATATGGTAAAAATGATAAATATTTCAGTGCAAATACAGGTAAAAGCAAGGAACATTTTGTATCAACAAAAAGACATTTTAAGTTCTTTGTAAATTTTAAATGTAAGAAGTGTGTCAATTTCCATAGACTCAAGGCAGTTTCAATTCGAACATTGTCAAATCATGCAGGTTGTGTCTCCCTTCCAGACTGAAGTTAAATAAAATTGTTTCATTACCATATCCACTGCTAAACTGCATGAAACATTAGCATCTGTTCTGAAGTGAAACTCTCCCTAGGGGCATGTGCTGGAGAACTATGTGTCTCCCAGTGAATCACAGAGAAGACTTCAGATCCCTAAAACATCTCCGAAGTAATTTACTTTTTAGCAGCGGGAAGCTTTGGTCTGGGGAACAAGATGATTTCTTTTAATTTTAGTCTAATTACAAAGATTAAGTATTTTCATTCCAGTCATTATTTAGAGCAGAATTTTTCTATTCTATAATTGCATCCCTAAATAATTCACTTTATAAGGTGAGATACACTCTCTTCACTGTTGGAAGTGTAACTAGAAGACATCAAATAAACTATGATTGAAAGGTTTCATAAATTAAATAGTTTTAATTAATTATGAATATAATAAACTACAGAAGTGTTTAGAAGAGATAACTGTGTGATAAAATAAATAGAACATTCTATTCAGGAGAAAAGAATAGAGCCAAGATGATATAATGAACAAGACCCAGACAGATATCACTCTAAGCTACAGCTAAAAGACGTGCTTTATGGTATACTAGGAATTCATACATTTTTGATGCAATACAAATCAAATAAAGTTATTGTTATTGCTGAACAAGTTAAATAGTCATGTCTCTATGGATGGTGTGAAGGGAAGCTCTGGTATTATTTCTAAAGCATGTAATTTTTAAAATGAGCATTGAACTTTAAAAAATGTATATTTGTTTAAATGAGAAAAATGAAACAGAATCAATAGGAACAGTATAAAATGCCATAGAAAGTTAAAATAAGGAAGCTTTAGCTTGAAATTTAAAATTTAAATTAATTTCATTTATAATTGCAAAGTAATTACATTCATGTTTATTTGGGGCTTTTAAAAATATTTTTAGTGGTATACAATCCAGTTACGTGCATCATTGGGATCTCCTACCTTTACATGACGTATCTTGGTTCTTATTTTTCCCCATTCTCCTGGCCTCCCCTCCATTCATCTAGCGAGTAGGTACATGTATGCAACATATCTTGATTCTTGTTTATTTCCCTTCCCTACCCCATGCACATCCCTCTTTCTGTCTCTAAATCACTTTTCTTTATTATTACTGTTGCTGTTGTCATCTTTGTTTACAATACACAATGTTTATACACATTGTGGGTATTTGGTTCAAGTACTTGACATATCTTAAATTTTTATTTATTTCCCTCCCCTTCCCCTCACCGAATAATTTATTATAGTCTTATTTTATGTGAATTAGTTTAACTTATTTGACACACATTAACATGTGCTTTTCATATGATGTTTTTTCTCCCACTTTTCTATTAGTGCAAATTCATTATATAGATTAACGTTTGCTTTTAGCAGATTTGTAAAGCACCTAGTTTACTTCAACCACTTGCAGCCATCTTCCATCTTAACCTACATGTCCTCTAACTTTATAATTTTGGGGAGTTTCAATGTGTACAATGTAGTATAATTATTCATGCACCTATCCTGTTCCCTTACACAGTCTCTTCCAAAAAATATAATACTGTCTTTTGCTGTAGTCATTTTGCCTATATTCATTTGATTAATCACAGACAGGAACAAAGATATAGAGGATAATTTTTTTATATTTTACCTATGGTCAGGAGAGAAAAGGGTGCATTGCACAAAACTGCATTGAGTTATGTGTATATTATGAAAATGGCATTTATTTGGCCTGGGGATTCATATGATTAATTTAAGTAGAAAAAATAAACAAGGCCATGTATTTTGAATGACATCGCTTTACATTTTTGAGTATTCATTATATTCTTTAAAATATTATTTCGTGCAGCTTCTAAATAATAAACTGTATTATTGCTAATATTAGTTTAACTGAGTATCTTTCCATAAATTGTAGCTTCTAAAATGAATATCTTCTTATTAAGCTTAGAAATCTAAACTTCTGGGAGCATTGCAAATAATTAAGTTTGGTATTTTATACTTCTTAGAATGCAAAAAGATCAAATGGCATATGTTTGGTGATAGCATCAATAATTTTAAATATTATTTAACTCATTCATTCACTCGAGATAAACATAAATATCAATCTACGTGAAAGAGTAGAATCCACAGAAATGCAGGGTAAGGATACAATTTTGATTATGAACTGAAAAACAATGATTTAAAAATAAATTGCTAATCATCATGATCTACTGTTAGACTATGTCAGCAGATGAAGCCTAGACCTTTCTTATTCATTAAATGTCAATAGTATAATTTCAGATTATGCAATGATTAAAATAGTTGAAATATATTGAAGTATACAACCATATGGAAAGTCATCATGCTGAGCTTTAAAAATCAAAACTTATTGAAACTTGTAATATTTGATGACTGAAGAACAATAGCTTTATTTTTTTTTATTGAGTTTATTGGTACATTTAGGGATACAGTACAGTTACATTCATTGTTGGGATCATGTACCTTTACATGGCAAGTCTTGATTTTCATTTTTTTCCCCTTACCTCTGCCCTCCCTTCACCCCCTCCTCCCCTCCCCATCTACAAACACTTTATTTTCATCTTTTCATTCTCTCACATTTTTTTCTTTTCCCTTTTTGTTCTTCCCCTACGTATCACACCTTCCCTACAATAGCTTTATTTTCACAATCAAAGATTTTTCTGAGAAGCTGTTCCCTAGTGTTAAATGTAATTTCATTGACTTAAATATTTCTTCTTTTCTCAAGCCCAAAAGTCCTTCAGTATGTTCAGAATTAGTAAGGATTTTATCAGAAGACCATTAATTTGTTTCTCATAGTATTTTATTATGGCTTGCTAAATATAATCACACTGTCTACAATCTGAATGATCAAGTAAATTTCATTTGAAATGATTAATTTAACTAAATCAATAATTTCTTTTTTGTGTTAATGGAGTAATATTTTTATAAGTACTTAGCTCTGATATATAGATAGATAGATAGATAGATAGATAGATAGATAGATAGATAGATATAGATATAGTTTGGTGTTTAATTAGGTTAAACATATCTATCTCCTGTATTTATTCTTCATTATGGTAGAAGTTGTCAAAATTGTTTTTCCTGGAATTTTTAAATGCACAGTATATTCTTGTTTTCTGTGGTTACCTTATAGTATAATAACATAATAAACCATTTTACTTTTATCTAAATGTAACTTAAGACCCACTGAAAGGTTCCTCCATTACCCACTCCTAGAGTCTCCTCATCTTAGTTAACAATCAGCCTATTCTTGATTTCTATGAGATCAATATTTGTAGTATTTATTTTTTTGGTATCAGAGATTGAGCATTTCTAGTCTTGAAATGTATTTTTTAATTGCAAGCTAGGGCAAACGCTGACATACTGTTCCAAACAATTTCTCTTCCAAGTGCTTCATTCAGAAAATTCCAAGGAATGGGGTATTAAAGACTTGTATGACTATAATAATAATGTTCTTGGAATAGGAACAGAACATTTAAAGATTTCTTTGTCACTTTTTATGATGTATTATTTTAAACTTGTTACTAGTTTATCATTTTATATATATATAATATATTTAT